>NC_034595.1:78155090-78185385 GCF_900095145.1 Mus pahari | reverse complement strand
AAAAAAAAAAAAAAAAACTTTTCCCAAGCCCTGGTCTAAGGGTCCAAAAGAAGCCCTATACTGTGGTATCACACCCTCTCGCTGTTCATGCTTACTGGCCATGTACTTGGATCTATTTTCCATCTACATAACTCTCTGAGGGCTGGCAACATGGCTGGTGACTAAAATTGCTCAAGTTTTTAAAGTACACATGCCTTCTTGGTTATGCAGGAAGGTAATGGTTGCTGGCCTAACTTAACTCTATTTTGTCATGTTTTTTTCCCTGAGTCACTTTCTCCTGTGATAGATAACCTTGGAAAGACAAAACTAACCCATAGACATAATGCACAGTGAGGAACCAAAGCTAGCTCCAAGCAACAGGGAGCCTGGCAGAGTAGATCACCTCTTAAATGGGGCAAATGCCACAGTGATGAGGTCAAAACCAAACTGTCCTCCTAAAGTGGGAACTTCTCCAGAACCATTTGCAAAACTAGAACTGAAAGAACGATCAATCAGACTTCTGTCCTTACCAAGAAGGCTGGATGTCAGGCGCCCAACCCTCCACTGTTCCTTTTTTCTGTGATATTTCAGAGTCCCAGTTAGTCCTTCAAACTAAGGTGGCATTGTGTCGGAAACCCTTAATCCCAGCAGTCAGGAAGCAGAGGCAGTCAGATCTCTGAGATCTAAGCTACCCTGGTTGACATGAGTTCCAGGATAGCTAGGGCTATACAGAGAGACCCTGTCTCAAACAAAACAAAACAAAAACTGCTGAGGTGGGGTCAGTGAGTCACGATCTGTTCCTCCCAGCCCAGTCTAGCTCTGCCCGTCACTGCTCACCTCTAACTGGTGTACTGGGACAAGTAGGTTGGTCTGGTCTCTTGGGGAACTCCGTAAACAAGACATTTCCTCTGAAACTTCAAGAACAATCACCAACATAAAGGCTACATTTTCTCCCTTGTGTTATTAAAATTATATATAATTATGCTCAGTTCCACAATTCTTAAATCCCTGTACAACAAAGGAAAAAATTAAAACATTTAATCACTGAAAATACAGATACATTAGCAAATTGTATTTTAGGATACTTATACAAAATTTAACACAAAATTATACACTCTGATGATAAGTAACACGGACTCTACTCTTCCTCCTTTGCTAACTTTTCTATCCTTGGAACTAATGACGTGACTGCCAGTCTGAGGGTGGAACCGTAAGTCCGAAGGTCTCTCTGTTCGCATGCAGTCAAGGCCGAGAAGGCGGCATCACACAGAGCAGTGCCTGAGAAAAGCAGCAACAGCTTCATTGCCCTTCCATGGAGCTCGGGATAGCTTGTCTTTGCATTGATCCAAAACTGCGTGACAGACATTGACTTATGAACTGACTGAAATCCCGTATCAGAAGATAACTCTGCGAGTTTTTCTTCCTCAAAGTCAGTGAGGTTGTTATTGTGGTAACTGGCAAAAGGATCCACGAGCCACAGATTTCCGGAACGCAAGTCCTCTTCTGGTGGGTAACAGTCATGGAGTAGCTGAGAAAGTCCTTCCAGGTGCTCACAAATAATGTTAGCAATGTTTCTCACACTTACATCTGACGAGTCTAAGAACTCAGAAAGTAGAGGGAACATATCATAATCATTCTGTGGTGCACGCTTCAACCACATTTTTAGCTTTTTCTTAAATATGTCAACTTTATTATACAAATTGAAAAAAGTAGTCATGGTTCCTTGGAGACTTGAATTTAATTTATTTATAAGTGAAAATATATCTGCTAAGTAGGCTAGCTTTGCAACCCATTCCTCATCACGGAAATACCTGGCCAAATCTGAATGCTTTTGATTTAAAAATATTTCAATTTCATGTCTCAGTTCAAATAATCTTGTTAAAATTCTCCCTCTCGACAGCCAGCGTACTTCAGCATTAAGTGGTAAATCCACATGCTCAGATCCCATCTCTTCACACAAAATTGTCAACATTTGTGAATCTGAGGCACTGTTCTTTACGAAGCTTAAAATTTGTGATGACTGCAAAAGAATTTCATGTAAGCATGGAGATAGCTTTTTGGCTGCTAAGTGTTCACGGTGAATGAAACAATGTGTAAATGTCACTGTATTCTTGGCGATTTCTTGAATTTTTGACCTCAAACGAAAATACCTGTCAGTCATGCTTGCAGCCCCATCAGTACAGAAACCAACACAATGGCTCCAAGTCAGAGATCTGCTATCAATATATTTATTTATTAATTCAAACACTTCAAGATCTGTGCTCGGAGAAGGCATTTCAGTGCAAAATAATAATTCTTCTTTCACATCTCCACGGTCATAGTCGATGAAGCGGACATAGCAGAGGAGAAGCGGCACCTCTGTGGCCTCGGACGACTCGTCCACCTGAAGGGCAAACCACCTGGACTCCCTGACCTTCTGCAGCAGCTGATCTTCAATGTCATCAGACAGTTTCTTGATCCTGCACCCAATTGTGCTATTAGAAAGAGGGATGGTTTTCATTTTGTCTCCAGCACTTGAACCCAAAACTTCTGAACACATTTCTACTAAATATGGTTTAATTAATTCTTCAGCAATGGAGAATGGCTTATTCCTGGCAGCAATTTGGAAAGCGATTAAATAAGAAGCTTTCACAAGTGACTCTTCAACTAGTAAACACTTTTTTAAAGAACTGTTTTGACATTCCATTTCAAGTGATTTTTCCTCAAAAAAGTCTACTGGCTTGTTCTCTAAATCTGAATGTTTTGCCTTCAAATGGTTAGAAAGACTTACTGGCATCACACTTTCACTAGGTAAGACCTCTCCACAAATGACACACTGTGGGCTTGGTGAACTTCCCTTTGATCCAGAACAGATAATGAAACCAAATCTGATATACTCTGCATTGTAAGTCTGGATGAAGTCTGGTCTTCTTCTTTTTGCAGGTGGAGACTCAGGTTCTTCACTCTTCCATTCTGGCAGAGGTAAATCTAAAGGAAATATGTAAATCACTGTTACGATATGAACATGTATAATATGATATGAACAGATGTGCTATGAAAAACAATAAAGATCTATTAACACAGCTTGACCCAATGTTGCCTAGAAAATTTAAAATCTAGGCAGGCAGTGGTGGCACACACCTTTCATCCCAGCACTCGGGAGGCAGAGGCAGGCGGATTTCTGAGTTCGAGGCCAGTCTGGTCTACAGAGTGAGTTCCAAGACAGCCAGGGCTACACAGAAAAACTCTGTCTAGAACCACCCCCAAAAAATAATTAATTAATTAATCAATTAATAAAATCTAGCAGTTGAAAAAAACACTTAGGGGCTAGAGTACAGCTCAGTGGCAGGGCACTTTGTCTGGGAGGTGTGACATCCTGCAGCCAATCCTCAGCACCAAGACAGACAAATCAACCACATGTAAACTCTAAGGCCAGTCCTGGAGATTGGTTGTGTTGTATACACTAGAATCTAAGCCCAGCACTCAGGAGGCAGAGGCAGGTGGATATCTAGTGAGTTAGAGGCCAGCCTGGTCTACAAAGTAAGTTTCTCGATAGCCAGAGCTACACAGAGAAATCTTAACTCAAAAAAACAAATAAAAAGACCCAATAATACAAAACAAAACGAAAATTAAGCACGAGCATCCTAGATGTCCACAGACCCTTTACTACTGTTTACATGAAAAGAAAGGTTTCAGAAGCTCATGTAACAAGGTAAGAATATCATTTTCCACAGAAATATAAAACAATCCAATTTCCTGAAGAAAGAATTCTCTGACTCCTACCAAAGGGAAGGAACCCTATTAGAATGTCAGTATGACTTTACCAGAGTAAGCTTTATCTGTTTGTTTAGAGACAGGCTCTTGCTATTCAGCCCAAAATGGCTTTAAACTCAAGATTTTTCTGCCTCATTCTCCCAAATAGCTGGGACTATAGTAGCTCACCACAACACCACAACACCACAACACCACAACACCCAGGCCCAGACTAGGCTTTTTACTTATATGTTAGTCTATGGAATAAAATTATAATTGACAACAAAAGAAACTGGGACTGTAGCTCTGTGGCAAAATGCAAAGCTCTAAATTGAAACATCAGCAACACACACACACACACACACACACACACACACACACCTTGGACAGAGCTGGCCATTAAAATAACTGAAAAATGCAAAGAATATGAGATTAAGGCATTAAAATTGATTGGGGCATCACTTTATAGCTTTTCCATGTAGGAATTCAACTTTCTATCACCAACATCCCAGACCTATTATCTATTATTTCAATAACCTATAATTACATAATTAAATGCAGAGTTTAAAAGAAAGGAAGGAAGAAAAGAAAAAGATTGAATGAACTAAGGCTCAACTGGTAATGCTTTTAAGCAAATACGTATATCAGTAATTATAATGGCTTATCTATACATTTGAAAGAGTAACACGGGGCTGGTGAGGTGGCTCAGTGTGTAAGAGCACCAGACTCTCTTCCGAAGGTCCAGAGTTCAAACCCCAGCAATCACATGGTGGCTCACAACCATCCGTAATGAGATCTGATGCCCTCTTCTGGAGTGTCTGAAGACAGCTACAGTGTACTTACATATAATAAATAAATAAATAAATCTTAAAAGAGTAACATACACACATATAAAATGTTTATCTCTACATATAATACTTTGTATGCATGTGGATTTGAATTATATAATCCAGGAATTAATATTTTACACTGAAAATTACTGCCTTTACCTTTTTATAATAAAACAAAGCAGAAAACAAACCTTATACAAGGTGCCAGGACACTTACTTACCTGTCTGGCACGCAGCATGGTGGGTATGTGGTCTGCAAGAGGTGGCCTTGGTCTGTGTAACTGGCTTGCACAATATGCCTTTGTTCTTCAAAAGCTTGGGGGGCTGCAAAGGCTGAAGTCTCTCAGCAGGTGCCTGTGCACTTCCCTAGTTAGAAACAAATCAACGATCCAGAGTGCTTTTAGTATATTACCAATGACTATAATTGCTATCATATGAAAAGCAATGTTATCCCTCTAGAAGAGTAGTTATAAACAGAAAGCATTCTGGGGGAGAAATTACGAACACTACTAACTCCTAACTCC
Organism: Mus pahari; assembly: GCF_900095145.1. NCBI lineage: Eukaryota > Metazoa > Chordata > Mammalia > Rodentia > Muridae > Mus > Mus pahari. The sequence goes on along the minus strand of NC_034595.1, from coordinate 78,180,320 downwards.
CCTAATCAGCATTGATTCCATTTATTGACTTTTTAGAAATCTTCTGGAAGAGCCAGGCGTGATGGTGCATGCCTTTAACCCCAGCACTGGGGATGGGGGAAAGGGGTGCAGAGGCAGGCAGATCTCTGAGTTCAAGGCCAGCCTGGTATATAAATTGAGTTCCAGGATAACCAGGGCTGTTATAAAGAGAAATCTTGTCTTGAAAAACAAACAAACAAAAAATCCTGGAAGATGGACATGGCTAGCTAGTATGTGCAAAGTCCTAGGTTCAATCCCTAATAACACATACACACAAACATATACACACACATACGTACATACATATACACACATTCTCACATACACACTCTCACATACATATATATATATACATGCACACACATACACACAATTATCCTGCATAAAATATGAGCCAAATAAAGAAAAATTTTGTTGTTAAGGGTAATTATTCTTTTAAAAAGCTGCATCCACCGGGTGTGGTGGCGTACACCTTTAATCCCAGCACTTGGAAGGCAGAGGCAGGGGGATTTCTGAGTTCGAGGCCAGCCTGGTCTATAAAGTGAGTTCCAGGACAGCCAGGGCTATGCAGAGAAACCCTTTCTCAAAAAAAAAAAAAAAAAAAAAAGAGTCTGCCTTACATCTGAGAGGAGACACAGAAACAAACAAGGTCAGCAATCAGATGGCAGACATATCAGAGTAAACGGCAGTAGAGGGTGAAGGGGCTGAGAGTGACTCCTTGTTGAAAGGAGTGTGTCAGTGAAGCCGACTCTCCCAGTTCAGAAGCCTGCAGGAAACAGCTCAGCTAGTAAAGGCACTGCCACCCAGCCCGGCCACCCGAGTTCAGGCCCCAGTTTGAGTCCTGGAATCTCTGTAGTAAAGGAAAGAACAGATTCCCCCACAGTTGTCCTCCGACACCCACATACGTACAGTAAGGACAAAATTAAGGAGAAAATAACCATTCCTCCCAGCTGACAGATCAGACAGGTCAGTGGCTTCTGACTACAAATGGTATTTACATGACTTTATACGCAGCTGCCTAGTCCCTCGGACAGTATTCTATTACTAAATGAGCCAGAAGGACAATATAAACCATGTGCTTTTACAAACAATGCCATGATGCCTCCCTATCCTTACACATAGACTCATCCTACATTTGCTAGTGTTACTATGGAATAAAGTCTGAGGGTTACTGGAGAGTTACAAGCATGTGATTTAAATTCTGATGGCATCAATACGCTGCTCTTGAAAAAAGCTGTTACCTAATTGTGTGGCCATAAGCAATATATGTGAGCTCATTTTCCAATGTCCTAGTCAACATATCACTTTACTTGAGGCTACTCCTCAGTCAGTGGTACTTAGGTTACTGTAGAGGGTTATTCTTTATGTTTAGTATTCCTTGTATCCCCTTGCCTGTAACAAGCAACAGTCCATCCTAACATTCTCCTTTTAAAAAAAAATCCACTCATAGTCATAGTGCACATGATTTAATCCCAGCATTGAGGCAGAATCAGGCAGATCTATGAGCTCAAGGCCAACCTGCTCTACAAAGTGACTTCCAGGATAGCCAAGGCTACATAGTGAGATGCCTGTCTCTAAAACCACCAGCACCATGCCCACAGATTCTGTCTAGACATAGTGATGTACAGCCATACTCCCAGCACTCAGGAGGCATAGACAGAAGGATAATCCTAGATTCAAGAGCAGACTGACTACACTGTCTCAAAAAAAAAATTGTATGTTTTCAAATGAATGTGCCATGAAACCCAAAGGCTCAAACATTAAACAACTGGACATAATCTGCCCTGTTAAAATTCTTCCCCACCAGGCGTAGTGGCGGCGCACGCCTTTAATACCAGCACTCAGGAGGCAGAGGCAGGCGGATTTCTGAGTTCGAGGCCAGCCTGGTCTACAAAGTGAGTTCCAGGACAGCCAGGGCTATACAGAGAAACNATTTCTGAGTTCGAGGCCAGCCTGGTCTACAAAGTGAGTTCCAGGACAGCCAGGGCTATACAGAGAAACCCTGTCTCGAAAAAAAAAAAAAAAAAAAAAAAAAAAAACTTCCCCAATCAGTTTTTCTAGGAGGGACTCACCTTCATACTGGTGCCTTTCCAAGATATTGTCCATGTGTATTTAAAGCACAAATGGGAGTGGGCAATACTAAGGTTTATGCCTTCTTTCCAGAAGCCTGGACACACACATAGTATCCCATGACATGAATATAGCAGGCTTACTTTAACTGAAACCCAGAGCCTCTGCATGTTTGTGCAGCCTCTAGGTTAGGCTATGCAAATAGAGGTGGGACGTGGAAAGGGATATATCTCAGACTCTGCTGTGTACTCAAGAGTGATCTACGGCCCCAGCTTCTCCGATTACAAATAATGCAAACCAATTATAAACCACATCAGCACTTTTAAACTTCTCTAGTTTCTAATAAAATGATCTGAAATCATTTTACCTATTCATACTCCTATCAGCAACATGTGAGAGTGCATTCATTGTTCATTTTTATCTTGGCAGTTAGATGAACAGTAGTTCTAAGTTCAATTCTATTCATTTTTTTTCCAAACAGCATTCAGTGTTGTGCTTTGTTATTGTTGTCTCCATCGTAGTCATCATCATCATTTTATGTGTATGGGTGTTATACCTGAATGTATGTCTGTGCACCATGTATATGCCTAGTGCCCTGGGGCCAGGAGAGGGCATGGGATGCCCTGGGACTGGAGTTAGCAAGTGCTCTTGCTAATAACGCTGAGCCAAATCTCCTGTCTTTTTTTTTTTTTTTTTTCTTCTGATACAAGGTCTTGTTAGATAGCCCAGCCCAATGTAAAACTGTTGTAATCCTCCTGCCTCTGACTCTAAATGAGATTACAGGAGTATTCCACCTAGCCAAGTTTCATTTCTCAGTAACAGTAAAGATGAATCTTGTTAAGAACCACTTTAATGTGGTCTGTAAATCAACAGATACTCTTGCCTGTTTTCTATTGGTTGTTGGGTCTTTTTTATTTATTCTCTTTACATATTTTTAAACACTAGTTTGGGCGGTTGAGTGTTAGAGTTTGGTACTAGAGCACTTGCCTAGCACGCCAAGGCTCTGACTGAATCCAAAGCACACAAGTACTGAAACACAGAATCACTGCCACCGCTGCATTTACCCATTTCTTCCCTCCCTGGGGCAGTCTCACTGTGTAGTGCCAAGTAGCACAGAACTCACTAGACCAGGCTGGCCTTGAACTCACAATTATCTACCTGCCTCTGCCTCCCAAGGGCTGAGATTAGAAGTATGGTGAGCCAGCATGCCCAGCCCATTTCTCTTTTGAGTCTGGAATACTGAATTTTCCTTACAGATTCCTTAATGGCTTCTGAGTTTTGTGACATATTTGTGACATTTTCCCCTATATATTTCTTAGTTCTTTTGTTTCTTACATCTAAATCCCCATTTGAACTTCACTTTGTTAAAATTGGTTGGTAGAAATGCAAACTATTTTCTTCTATGTGACTAGTTGTCTCATTATTATTTATTGAGTAATTCATATTTCTCCTACTGATCTGAAGTATCACCATTTATTCTCACAATATATAAATATATTTGAGTCTGATTTTTTCATAATGTCTTAGGAATGTCTTAGGGATTCTGAAACCTCAATACCTACCCCAAGCAACAAATTTCTCCAACAAGAATATATCTGCTAATCTCCCTAAACAGTTCGCCAACTGGGGACCAAGCAGCACTCAGATACATGTGTCTAAGGGGCCATCCTCATTCAGACCACCGCCAGCCAGGCCTGCCTTTTTGCATGAGGGTTTCTGGGACTCAGACTCAGGCTTCCAGAACAAGTGTTCCTGCTCAGTCAGCTCCATTTCTTGCTTGGTTTTTTCTTCCCATCTCTTAGTCTCACCTTCATTTACTCTGACAACTGAACACTGTTTCTGTCACTGTGCTTGATGACTGTTAATTTTTTTATTTTTGTGTGTCACTGATTGCTAATAGTTTTACATCTATTTCTATGGCTTTCCTTTGGAAGAGTGGTTGAGTGGTTGGTTTTCTGGATTTTCCTTGAATTACCTGTTTTTAACTTTCCATCTACTGAGGTTTTTTTTTTTTTTTTTTTTTAAAGATTTATTTATTTATTATATATGTAAGTACACTGTAGCTGTCTTCAGACACTCCAGAAGAGGGCGTCAGATCTTGTTACGGATGGTGATGAGCCACCATGTGGTTGCTGGGATTTGAACTCCGGACCTTTGGAAGAGCAGTCGGGTGCTCTTACCCACTGAGCCATCTCACCAGCCCCTCTACTGAGGTTTTGAATTACCTTTTTCTTGGTGTTTTTAGGGGATGTTTATGTACAACGATTTCCTATTATGCATGGCTTTTGTTTCCACAGTTTTGGTTATTCATATCACTCGTGGTCTGAAAAAAACTAAACAGGAAATTCCAGAAACAAGTAATTCAGAAACTTTAAACTACATGCCATTCCGAGTAGCATTCTGATATGCTGCACCGTTCTGTCCTCATGCAGTGGTGGGTTTGGTTGGCTGACATTTTCTTTACTTTTTAGTGGTGGCACTGATGACAACAGGAATCAAAACTATCAAAAGCCTAGCACGTGTTGGGGAACCTCTCTACCACTGAAGCACATCCTGAGGACCCTTAGACTGTTGACTCTTCCTTTCTCATCCCTTCCTTGCCTGCCTCTCCCTCTTTCTTTCCTTACTTCCTTTCTTCAGAGCATCAATAAGTAGTCCAGCCTGGCCTAGAACTTGGGTGACTTTCCCAAATGCTGCCACTACATGTGTGCTACCTGTCCAGCTCCCTTGGGTTGGTCTCCTTTTACTACGTAGATAATGGTTGGTTCCAAACAGACTTTTCTTTCTTTGACCTTATTTATAGCTCCAGATTCACATATCCACTTGTCTACTGGTATTTACTCTTCAATGACTAATAAGCTGTCTCAAGTATGTTTTAAAAAGAATCCTTTGAATCCTGCAGCCTCCTCTCTAGAGTTCCCTACCTCGTACAGTCCCTGTTCTGTTCTGCTGAATGGCTTCAGTGCCTTCCCACCTGTCTTCCTGACACTATTTCTGCTTTTTGCAGGATTTGCTTCCACATTGTTGCCAGAATTTGTTTTGTTTTGTTTTGTTTTTTTATGAGACAAAGTTGTCCTAAAACTTGGTATGTATCTGAGGATAATGTTAAACTTCTCATCCTCCTGCTGGCTGGCTACTGAGTTAATGCAGACCCAACACTTCAGAATGTTAGGACCATAGTCTACTACCTCTCCCCCTCTTCCCACACAAAGAACTTGGAAAAACAGAAATCACTATGGGAGGCTTGGGCAGACGGATGATAATTCAGGGGGTCTGAATGAGAACATTGTAGTAAATGAAAACAAAACAACAACAAAAACAACCTCCCTGCTTCTCACAAATCAGACCATGTGATTCCTCCACTTCTAAATATCAAATACAATCTGGAAAATAACAATAAAGAAGGTAGAAAGGAGCTTGTCTCCAAAATTAACCCTTCCCTAAATTGATTTTGATCGTGGTATTTTATCACAGCAACAAAAGGAAACATCTAATAGAAGCAAATAAACAAAACTAATTCTGGATAATCGAAATAAAGCAGACCAGGGTTTGGCAAAGTGCACTGTAGTGATCTGAATATAACTGAGCCCCACAGGTTCACAGGGAGTGGCACTATTAAGAGAGATGGCCTTGTTAGAATAGGCGTGGCCTTGGTGGAAGAAGTGTGTCACTGTGAAGACAGGTTTTGAGGGCTCCTATGCTCAGGCCATACCCAGTGACAGTCTCCCTCTGCTGTCCTAGAATCAACATGTAGAACTCTTGGCTCCTCCAGCACCATGTCTGCCGGCACACTGCCATGCTTCCTGCCATGATGAAAATGGACTGAACCTTTGAAACTGTAAGCCAGCCCCAATTAAATGTTTTCCTGCTAAGAGTTGCCTTGGTCATAGTGTCTGTTCCCAGCAATGGAACCCTGAGATATGCACCTTCACTTGTTTTGCATACACAGTTTTACTGGGAATGCACTTGTCCACATGTTATTGCGTGTAGCTACTTTGGCACTAGATCAACAAAGGTGGCAGATCCTCCAGTTGTAACAGAGACCATCCAATTTGCAAAGTCTTTTATTTTATAAACTAAAACTAATTCAATCAGAGCTATTTGGTAACAGATTTATAAAATTTGTTTTTAATTTTATTTCTTTTCATTTCATGTGTATTGGTGTACTGCCAGCACATATGTCTGTGTGATGGTGTCTGATCCACAGGCACAGGAGTTAAGAGATAGTTGTGAGCTACCACGTGGTTGCTGGAAATTAAACCCAGGACCTCTGGAAGAGTAGCCAGTGCTCTTAATCACTGAATCATCTCTCCAGCCCCTTTAAGCATATGAACATTTTACCTCTATGTACAACTGTACACTACAGACATGCCTAGTGCCCATGGAGGCTGCAGATGCCAGAAGATGACATCAGATCCTCTAGAACTGGAGTTATAGATTGCTTTAAGCTGCTTGGTGGTGCTGGCAAATAAACCTGGGTCCTCTGGAAGAGCAGCCACTGCTCTTAACTCTGAGCCATCTCTTTACTTCCCCGTGACACAGTTCAAATGATAGGTGAATTACAGTGAGGAAAATATATAGAGGGCAACTGTATTAAATGAGGCATATATTCCTAAAAACCTGAATAATTCAAAACTAGCATAATTCAAGACTAATTGTACCACATACATAAAGTAGAAGGATGAATCCTCAGAGCAGACAAACTTATAACCAGTACTGTAGATTGCTAGAAATTATGGTAGTATGAATAAAAATGGCCCTTACAGGCCCATAGGGAGTGGCACAGTGGCACAATTGAGACACTCAGCCTTGTTGGAATAAGTGTGGCCTTGTTGGAAGAAATATTTCACTGGGGGTAGGCTTTGAGGTCTCAGGTGTTCAAGCCAGGCCTAATATGGCATTTTCTTTTCCTGTGGCCTGTTTATCCATATGTAGAACTCTCAGCTACCTCTCTAGCACAATGTCTGCCATGCTTCGTGCCATGATGATAATGGACTGAATCTCTGAACTGTAAGCCAGCCCTAATTACGTGTTTTACTTTATAGGAGTTACTGCAGTCATGGTATCTTCACAGCAATCAACTAACTAAGATAGAAATTATATAGTCTATTTTTATAAATATATGTTGTTATGGTTTGTATATGCTTGGCCCAAGGAGTGGTACTATTAGAAGGTATGGCCTTGTTGTAGTAGGTGTGTCATTGGTGTGGGCTTTAAGACCTCATCCTAGCTGCCTGGAAGCCAGTACTCTGCTAGCAGCCTTCAGATGAAGATGTAGAACTCTCAGCTCTGCCTGCACCATGCCTGCCTGGATGCTGTTATGCTCCTGCCTTGAAGATAATGGACTGAACCTCTGAACCTGTCCCAATTAAATGTTGTCTGTATAAGAGTTGCCTTGGACACAGTGTCTGTTCACAGCAGTAAAACCCTAACTAAGACATATGTTAATAACACTTATTAAATATATATAGTAACATCTTACTTGTACAGTTAATGGCATAATTATTAATAGTGCAAGTGATAAATCACAATTTTAAATATGATTTAATATAAACATATAATATATAAATGTGCACAAGTTAATTTAATGGCTTTCATTAATGAGTATACTGTCTGAAAACAATTAAGTAGATATTATCATCTTCCAACAGGATAAATACTGGGAGTTAGGAGGGCTGAACTGGACAAGCTACCTTTCTACAATAGTGACTCCAGACAAGACTTCAGCTAAAGAGTGTGGTGTGAACCCTCACCTAAGGATATACAGATACATTTCCCATCTTTTGCCTATTTACTCTGGAACAGGAACTCATATTTGGATCATTACCTTTAAAAATAGTAGTTACTGATAAAATACGGTTAAAAGTGACAGCAGATACAGCCTGCCTGCTCACCTGTAGCTTAAAACTTCAATGGGCTTTACAGCAGAGAGGCAGTTAAAACTATGGCAACCTCTGCCTCACTCTCAGCTCCCTCCTTTAAATGTATTTTACTATTATTTTTGTCTGTGTGTGCGATGTAAGTACTACCTTGCATACATGAAGGCCAGGGGACAATCCTGTGAGCCAGTTCTCTCTTTATATCTTTGCATGGGTTCTGGGGATCACAATCAGATAGACAGTCAAGTCACTCCTGTGTGGCAGGAGTCTTTACCTGCTGAGCCAGTTTGTTAGTCTACCTGCTTCATGTCATCAAACATCATTCATGCTGGAACTGCCAGTTTCCCATTCCTTCTGTTCTACTTGCCTGGCTATTATTTGCTAAGCTAGGCGAGTGGTTTGCCTGGTTTACATTGTGGCTGTGGGGTTTTGAGTGCTACCTCTCATCCTGTGCAGGATACATCCTCCTAGTGTGACAGCATGAGACACCAGAGCAGTGGCTTGGTCACCTTGTACATTTCATCATCTAACTTCTGTTCAAAGGCACTGAGCGGGGCACACTCTCAGCCCGAGCAACACCATTTTGGAACACTTGAATGACACTGCCATGTAAGACTTTTATCAGGAGCAAATATCAGCCAAGTCATCAAGTCAAGGCCTGGCTCAGTATATGTAAGATCAAGCATGTGATGCTGAGGAAGGCTGAAGGATTTTATTCTCCTGCTGAGGTAATGATCAGCAGGGGACAGCACCAGCACATCCTCAGAGCCTACCCGGTCTCCAAGAACTTATTCTTGGAAACTTTTTTTTTTTTTTTCAAGACAGGGTTTTCTGTGTAGCCCTGGCTGTCCTGGAACCCACTCTGTAGACCAGGCTGGCCTCGAACTCAGAAATCCACCTGCCTCTGCCTCCCATGTGCTGGGATTAAAGGTGTGTGCCACCATGCCCAGCTGGAAACTTTTTTAAATTTGGGGAAAGTTTCACATTTTTAAAATTTGGGACATACTGTAAGAGATGAAGTAAATTCATACTAGGTACTATTTTTAGCCTCATATAGTACAATGGCACCATGCTGAACTTTCCAAAGACTTTCTAGACCAAACCAAAAATACTTAAATGTAGTAAGGAAACATACGCAGCCAGAAGGAGTTAGCAAGCACTTAAACAATTAAGGGACCTGAAAACAAACTTTAAGATAAATCAAGAGTATATCCTTATTAATGATCTAGAGCCAGGCATGGTGGCACACGCCTTTAATCCCAGCACTCGGGAGGCAGAGGCAGGTGGATTTCTGAGTTTGAGGCCAGCCTGGTCTACAGAGTGAGTTCCAGGATAGCCAGGGCTACACAGAGAAACCCTGTCTTAAAAAACCAAAAAAAAAAAAGATCTAGAGTCCACAATATAGTTCACAACAGAAAATGTGTTACTACTTAACCTTAACCTTTTGAAAAAAACTAAGCTGTAAATAGAAAAGCGTTTAGGTAATATATGTGTGTATGTGCATATACGTATATGTATACATATTAGATTATAACCAAAATGAAAGCACAAATAAGTGGGGATTATCAAGTATCATATTAACAAAACAACTCACATTTCCAATGATCTTGGTTACCTCTGCAGGACCAGCACCTGTTACAAATCAGAAAACACATTATCATTCCCGAAATATTTATAAGTAAACACTGAAATTAAGGCATTTGTTTTTTTCATTAAGGAGAGTTAGAGTCTGGACCAGAATTTCTCAAAAAAAAAAAATTGTCCAAAGGGACACTATGGTGCCTGAGTAAAGGTAAGATCTCTCCCTCAGGCCCCTGCTACTTCACTAGAAAGCCTGGCAACAAAGAAGCAAGCAGTGGGGGCTGGTGAGGTACCTCAGCGCTCTAGTGCTTGGTGTACAAAGCACGAGGCCCTGAGCTCAGACCCCCAGAGCACATGTTTAAAACAAGAGCAACAGGCATGTCTCTGCATCTGTAACCCCAGCTGAGACAGGAGGACTCCTGGACTCTACTGACCATTCCAGACTAGCCAGTCAATGAACTCCAGGTTCACTGAGACCCAGTCTTAAAGAATAAGGTAGATTAAGGTGTTTGCCACCCAAACCTGAGTTTGACCCTCAGACCCCAAGTGGAAGGAGAGAACTGACTCCCAAAAGTTGTCCTCTGGCCTCCACACACAAGGCCTGGCATGTGCCTGCCCACATTTGTGCACATATAATATACATACATACATACTATGTATACAATAATACAATTTCAATTTTCAACAGATAGATAGATAGTGATGGAAGACATCCAACATCAACCTCTGGCTTCTATGTCCACCCACCTATTCAGAAGTAAGTATATATGTACATATCCCAAGCCCCCAACACACACACATAGTGGGGGGTATATTAAAATTGTTCAAATTATTTTTGTGTATTTTATTTAATGTTTATAAGTCTTTTGCCTGCATGTATGTATGGCACCACATGCATACCTTCTGCCCACGGAACCCAAGGGGGTATATCAGTTCTCCTGGAACCGGAGTTACAAATGATTAGAGCCTCCATATAGCTGCTGAGAGCTATACCCAGGTCCTGTGCAAGAGCGGCAGGTACTCTTAACTGCTGAGCCATCTCTGCAGCTCATTAGAATCCTTTAAAAAAATTAACTACACACACCTCTTCCTTTCCAACTCATCCCTCACCCTACACAGAGGGCATACTTTCTCATTAGTATAAAGGCATTACCAGTAAGAACTCTTAGACTAGGCAATACCTGCCTCTTATCCAAATGCCTCTGCATCCAACCATACCTGTTGAAGCACTGTGAGTGTTCCTGGTGGGCTGAAGTGCAGGTATTTTTGCCAATGACGTCACACTGGTTATAACTGGTGTTGTAGCTATCCTTGGAGAAGGGAGTGCTGTCACAGCAGTTTGTGCCTTAGGAATAATTACCTGTGCTGGCTTTGGGAGCACAAATACTACAAAAAAGGGTAATGATACAGATTAGCATGGCCCCTGCACAAGGATGACATACACACTCATGAATTGTTACATAAAAACAAGGAAGAAAATAAATGCTGATTAAAATAAACAACAAAATTAGACGCAGTATAAAGGGGCCATACAGGAATAAAACTGTTTAGCAAGTAGGTTTTCAGGAAGTAATACAAAGACCCACCTCTGCGTAATATCAGCTTGGGTGATTCTGTTAACATCTGTGTTCACTGGGACTCAAGGAGAGCCTGACTCTGTAAAATCCTAATTTCAAATGACAATCTAAAGTCCATATAAGCCATCCCAACACTTAGCACTTTAAATATCTCACAGGTAACTTTGGCATTAACTGGAAGCTGATGGAGAGGCTGCCCCTCCAGGTAACACTGTTTTCCTCTTTTAAGTTAGCATACAAAGTAACAGGCTTCATTTTTAAACTGTGTATCACTGTATTTTACTAATATTCATCCTCATTATCCTGCCATGTACTCATTCCACCTGTCCCCTTGCCCCTACAATAGCTCCCCTGCTGCTATATGCACACAAAAGAAAACAGACACTATCTGTCTTTCTTCTTTTCCTCTATTCCTCAGACCCTTCCTCCCCACAGTCTCCTTTCTAGTAGCAGTGGTTTCCCTCAACTATACTGTAGAATGAGTATCCCACCACCAAGCTGACCAGTCCTTAGATGGGCTGGCCAATACAGAGGCTTAGAATAGACATGTCTAAGGGAGTCCAAGGTAACTAAGAGCAAACTGTAAGAAGCCAAAGCGCACAGATTCTGTCAATCATTAGTCCTCAAGGCTCTTGGCCAAGGGTCTATACATGGTTTAGATCAGAGAGTACTACTGAGAAGACACACTTTATAAGGACATCCCGCATACCCACTCATCTCAATTTTTTTTGAGCACATTAGTTGTCCTACTTGTAAAGTTATTTTATTTTTCAGGGAAAAACTTTGCTACCCATGAAGAATTGGTCTACTTTATTTCTTCTGAAATAATTAATGTGTTGCTCTTTTTTCTTTACCTACAAGCAAGTTCTGCATCAAATTCTACCCCAGGCACAGCAACCACGTTAACACACTTACAGCCTCTCCCTTTGTTTGCCGTCTTTTTAATCTTTATTAAAGATTTTTTTTTTTATCTGAGTAGTATGGATCCCTTAGTTTTATATACTTAGATTCACATAGGTTGAATCAAAAGCAATCAAATTAAATTTCCCTATGAAATAACTATGTATTTATTAATTTCTTGCTTTGATTATGATAACAAAAAGCATCAGAATTAATTTACTCTCAAAGGCCAGCCATGTGATAGCTTTTTGTCAACTTGACACAAGCTAGGGTCATCTGAGAAGAGGGAATCTTGATTGAGACAATGCCCCATTAGAGCACCCTGTAGGCAAGTCTATGGGCATTTTCTTAATTCATGAATCCTGTGGGCGGTGTCACTCCTGGCCAAGTGATCCTGGGTTCATGAAAAAGCAAGCTGAGCCTTGGAGAACAGGGCAGAAGCAGCACTGCTTTTTTTTTTTTTTTTTTTTTTTATTATTATTATTATTTTCTTTATTTACATTTCAAATGCTATCCCGAAAGTTCCCTATACCTCCCCGCCCCTGCTCCCCTACCCACCCANGCTATCCCGAAAGTTCCCTATACCTCCCCGCCCCTGCTCCCCTACCCACCCACTCCCACTACTTGGCCCAGGCCTTCCCTTGTGCTGGGTCACCTCCAGGTGCCCACCTCCAGGTGCCTGCCTTGAGCTCCTTTCCCTGACTTCCTCAGTGAGGGGGTGTGACCTGAGAGTTATAAGATAAATCCATTCCCTCCTCGGCACCCCCTCCCAGTTGCTTTTTGCCACAGCAATAAAAATTACAACAGACTTGCCATTACAGTGCCCTAAAGAAAACTTTGAGGAAGTGCGGGCTGTAAGAATGCAAGGAAACTGTTTTATCGTAGTATTTCACTGGGCACGCTGACAGTGTATCCTAGCACTGACCAGAAGAGCCTGTAACCAAGCTTACTTTTACCTTTTCTTTGTGGAATTGGGTCATTCACACTATACTGATGGCAAAACTTCAAGACACAGAACAGGTTACAGAAGTATTTGATGTTGCCTCTCCATTTCAAGGACTCACTTAGCTTACCCTGCCGTTTACAACCATCACATCTGGCTGTCTGAGAATTGAAGGAAAGACAAGGAAGGATTAAAATTATAAAAATATAATACTAACCAGAAACACTAATGAAAATGGTATATGAATTAGTGAGATTATAAAATGAAAGGTTTCCTAGTGAAAATACAGTAATTAAAAACAGATATTATTTGTTCCACATAAGATGTCCTAACGATGTTTTTTGCTTGTTTGTTTTTGTTCTTTTCAAGACAGGGTTTCTCTGTATACCCCTGGCTGTCCTGGAACTCACTCTGTAGACTATGTTAGCTTTGAACTCACAGAGATCACCTGCCTTTGCCTCTTGAGTGCTGGGATTAAAGGTGTGTACCACCACAGCCCAGCCTAAGTACCCTTTCTTAAGCACTGTGATTGGTCCTTGGCCATTTAATGGCTAAAATATATAATATTCCTCAGCAAGAAAATTACACTTAGAATGAGGTATTAAGTTAATTACTGCTTTCACTAGAGTGCTGTGGATTCTACGTAGTTGCCATCTACAGCTTCCTCCAGGGCCACACTACTTCTATTTATAAAGCAGCAGCAACACATCTGACCCTCAGGACTGACGCTGGGAATGGGACAATCAACAGGAAAGCACCAGGTCTGTGCTATGCTTATCTAACTATCCCTGCTATCATATGCCTTTCAAAACTAGGAAAGTAGGTAAGACCATCAACTTGCCACGTGACCTATGAAGGGAGGACAAAGTCTGACCTTAAATTCCTGAGTAACCTGAATGAGAGCTACTTAAGGCAAAATTATGTAAATTTCTAACCTAAAAGCTACAAACAAGGTCATCATACTTTATAAGAAAGAGAGGGAGAGAGCCTGTCTCGGAAAACCAAAAAAGAAAAAGAAAGAAAGAGAGAGAGAGAGAGAGAGAGAGAGAGAGAGAGAGAGAGAGAGAGAGAGAGAGAGAGAGAGAGAGAGAGAGAGAGAATAAAAAAGCACACATATCACACATATCCTTCCTTTGGCTAGAGATACATTTCAATGGTACAGTTTATCTAGCAGGCATGAGGTTCTAAATTCAAGCCCTAACACCAGGATGGTAGGGAAAGAGACCTCCAGAAATCCCAAACTCTAAATACATTTTTTCCCACGTAATTTGAACATATTTTAATTGAAAATGATTAGCATTTATTTCAAAGTAAGACAAAGAACATGTCCTATTTACCTGATACAACAGAGCTGTAAACTTAGACATGCAATCTTCACAGCAAAAAACCTGGAGCTTGCCTTCCAGTTGATTTTCCACAAAATTTGCAGACGTCTGTAAACAGTAACTGCACGTCTTACAGTAGCTTCCCCATCTTTCCCCAAAGTCTCGAGCTGAGAGGACCTTGCAAACTAAACACCAGCAAGGACACAAGGAGAGACAAATATGCATTAGTTTTAAGGAGGTGAAACGACTGTCTGGTGTCTGAGCTCATCCCCAGCCAGCTGTGACACTACAGGCTACAAGCCCAGCACCTTTAAGGTAGGGAGAGCACAAGTTCCAGACCAGCCTCAGTTACTTTATCAAATTCAAGACCAGACTGAGCTACTTGAGATCCTGCCTTTAAAAAAACCAACCAACCAACCAAACAAACAAACAAAAGAGGCTGAAGAAATTGGCCAGCAGTTAAAAGCTCTTCAAAAGACCTGGGTTTGATTTCCTGACATAATTATTTGCCTATATTATAGGATAACCTTCATATTCACAAAACAAACTCAAATTAATGTTTTAACATGTTCGTAATAAGTCATCCATATTCTGAAATATCAGATGCAAAGTAGCAGCAATTGATTAAATTTCTACTTTACAAACAGGTAAAACAAAAAATAAAAATCCTAGCTAAGTTTACTTTTCTCTACTAATGCCATTAACTATAGGTTTTTCCTTTATTGAGATTACTGAAATGCTTTACTAAGTATAAACTGTGTAAATTCAACATTTTAAGAATGTTCAAGGGCTGGTGAGATGGCTCAGTGAGTAAGAGCACCCGATTGCTCTTCCAAAGGTCCGGAGTTCAAATCCCAGCAACCACATGGTGGCTCATCACCATCCGTAACAAGATCTGACGCCCTCTTCTGGAGTGTCTGAAGACAGCTACAGTGTACTTACATATATAATAAATAAATAAATCTTTAAAAAAATAGATACATATTTAAAAAAAAAAAAAAAAAGAATGTTCAAGCAACTGGATGGCGGTGACACATGCCTTTAATCCTAGCATTTGGGAGGTAGGGAATCTCTATAATAAGAGTTTAAGGCTAGCCTGGTCTACAGAACAAGTTCCAGGATAGCCAAGGCTATACAAAGAAACCAAAAAGGAAAAAAAAAAAAAAAAAAAAAAGAATGTTCAAGTAGCACTTCCTAAGCAAAGGTTCTGAAACGTCTTCTTACCTTCACTACAGAATGGCTTGTCAACCCCTGAGAACCGCACCGTGTCCTCTATGGTCTTCTGTAGCTTACAGTAGTCACACAAGGCCTTAACTTTATTCTGCCTTTTGTATTCATCACAGCAAGCCTTGCCACAAAACATAAACATCCTACCCTGTAAAAATAAGGAATAGTCATTAAGCTCTAACCAAACACAGGAACATGGGCTGGAAACACGGTTCACTGGCCAAGGGTGTACTGCTCTTCCAGAGCCCGAGTTCAGTTCTCAGTACCCACGATCGGTTCAGTTGCCCACAATTACCTAAATTAACTGCAGCTATAAAGGAGATCTAACGTCTGTGGCCTCCATAGGTACTGTGATCACATGTGCACATCTATACACACACACACATACACAGACACACACACACACACCGTTAAAAATATATCTCCCAGCTGGGCGTGGTGGCGCACGCCTTTAATCCCAGCACTCAGGGGGCAGAGGCAGGTGAATTTCTGAGTTCGAGGCCAGCCTGGTCTACAAAGTGAGTTCCAGGACAGCCAGGGCTATACAGAGAAACCCTGTCTCAAAACAAAACAAAACAAAAAAAATACATCTCCCTCTTTTTAAAAATCTATCTAAACAGCAGCTTTCTCTTTAGCAAGTCTTTCCAGACCACTTACTGCCAAGCCTGACAACCCAAGTTCCATCCCAGGACCCATGTGAGAACAACTCTTGCCAACTGTACTCCATATGCACACCATGGAATGCTCGCTCATGTCTGAATATACAAATCTACACAAAATAAATGTATTCTTTTTTTTTTTTTCTTTTTTGGTTTTTCGAGACAGGGTTTCTCTGTATAGCCCTGGCTATCCTGGAACTCACTTTGTAGACCAGGCTGGCCTTGAAATCAGAAATCCGCCTGCCTATGCCTCCCGAGTGCTGGGATTAAAGGCCTGTGCCACCAGGCCCAGCTAAATAAATGTATTCTTAAGTCAACACAAACTGAAGAACTTTGTCAAACTGGAAAACCCAGAAACACTCTTACTGGTTGGTTTACACGCATCTCCTTCAGGTTGTCTCCTCACCTTGTAGAAAAGCAGCTCTGGCTTTGTGGCAAACAGAAGGCTACACTGCAGGCACGTGAGTTTCAAGAATGAATGGGTCAAAGCAATCTGTTGGGACTGTTTAGCAAGAGTCTCCAGAGCGGTCGCAGCAGGGTTGCTGATGGGGCTACTGAAGGAAGAGGCAGGGGCCTCTTTTCTTGCTAACACTGCAGACTGCACGGGTGTGCTCCTCACCTCTTGGCCCTGAGATGTGGGTGCCAATGAAGAGTTTCTTCCCTTTGGCTTGTTAAATACATTCTAAATTAATACAAAGCAAAGATGTTACCAAATAAGAAATAATGTAGCATAACTTTTAATTTCCTTTAATTTTCATTCTACAAACATTTTTTAACTTTTACTTCTAATAGAAAGAATTTATTTATTTCTTTCCTT
This sequence comes from Mus pahari, assembly GCF_900095145.1. Taxonomy (NCBI): domain Eukaryota; kingdom Metazoa; phylum Chordata; class Mammalia; order Rodentia; family Muridae; genus Mus; species Mus pahari. Next base: position 78,163,324 of record NC_034595.1, on the reverse strand, counting down.
TTTTTTTTTTTTCCTTTCAATACAGGGTTTCTCTGTATAGCCCTGGCCTTTCTTGGAACTCACTCTGTAGACCAGGCTGGCCTCGAACTCAGAAATCCACCTGCCTCTGCCTCCCAAGTGCTGGGATTAATAGCGTGCACCACCACTGCCTGGCTAATAGAAAGAATTTCAGTGGCATACCTTCCAGTGCAGAGGGTTAAAAAAAATGAAACACTCAAAGGTGATGAACTAGAACAAAAGACTCCTGCACACTCTCCCGAGATGCCTTCCTCGAGCCCTAAGAAGAAAGCCAGCTGGACGTGGTGGCTCACACCTTTAATCCCAGCACTTGGGAGGCAGAGGTAGGCAGATTTTTGAGTTCGAGGTCAGCCTGGTTGCCTGGTCTACAGAGTGAGTTCCAGGACAGTCAGGGCTATACAGAAAAACCCTGTCTTGAAAAACCAGAGAGAGAGAGAGAGAGAGAGAGAGAGAGAGAGAGAGAGAGAACATTTGGATCCAGAGTTCAAGGCCACCCTTGGCTACATATCAAGTTCCAAGGCTAGCCTAGACTACAGTAGGAGACCCTGAAAGAAAAAAAGAAAAAGAAAAAAGGGAAAGAAGAGCACCAAGGGGAAGAAGTGGGAGGGGAAAATACTTGACTCAAGTACCATGAATAAGAAAGCCTGATGTCTGGCCTCAAACATTCTCAAATGTTTATACAAATGACCTATGACCTTTGAAACACTGCGTGAGTAGACTGTGGGGGTTTTTTTAACCCTGCACTCAAAACTTTAACACCAAAGAGGTATAATCCCATAACTTGGAAAAGAGACAAGATGATTGGCAGTCTAATTTGAGCGATGTAGCAAGACTATCTCCGCAAAGAAAAAAAATGGTCTGGCAAGATGGCTCAGTCATGCTATCATGACACACAAGCATATACTAAATAAATGTAACAAAAAACAATTTAGGTTGGGCAGAAGTGGTATATGCCTTTAATTCCAGTACTCAGGAGGCAGAGGCAGGTAGACCTGAGTTCAAGGCCAGCCTGGTCTACAGAGTCAGTTCCAGAATAGCCAGAGCTACACAGAGAAACTCTAGCTTGAAAAAGGAAGGAAGGAAGGAAGGAAGGAAGGAAGGAAGGAAGGAAGGAAGGAAGGAAGGAAGGAAGGAAACAATTTAGTCTTTTACAATGTTTTGCCATAGATCAATCAATCCCTTAATGAACTAGAGAGAAGTAGCACCTTGCATCATACCTGGAAAGCCAACACACAGTTGGAGCTACAGAAACTGCAAATAGTTCCATTTGACATTGCTAGGTGATACTGAGGGACTGCTGCAGTTTTACAACTATGACACACAACCTGTATACCTTAATGACAAAAAATAAAAGACAAGTGTTATATACATGCACAAATGATGCAAAAGTCTAGTAGTAGAAGACAATCAAATACTTAGCATGGCCTCTCCTATGTCCTTTGAGGACCAACTCACAGACTTCCCCAGGGATGTCCAACATCTGTAAACATGCTCATGTCCATCTTATAGAATAGTACCAGAGTATTTGCATATCATCTATGCACACTCTAAATATTCCTTACACATCATCCCGAGATTACTTAGAATATCATATAAATAGCGGATATGCTGTATTAGTTTGAGAAAAATAATAAAAAAAAAAAACCACTCTGTAAAATTCAATTATATTTGCTGAGGGTTTTTGGTTTTCATTATTATTATTATTGGTGACAGGGTATCACCAATAGTCCTGGATATCCTGAAATTCACTGTGTAGATCAGACTAGCCTCAAACTCACAGAGATCCCCCTGCCTCTGCCTCCTGAGTGCTGGGATTAAAGGTATGTAATACCATGCCTAGCATTTGCTGAATGCTTTTGATGAGCAGTTGGTTGAGTGTAAAACCCATAAATATGGATGGTCAACTGTAACATAAAAAATATCCAGAACTTCACATAACCTCTAAATCTAACTATAACAACTAACTTCAACCAACTCCTCCTCATCAAAGCCTGATGTGAAGGACTGGAAAGATAGCTCAGTGGTTAAGAGCACAGGCTGCTCTTCTCCATGACCTGACTTAGACCCCCAGCTCCCACATGGTGGTTAACAGCATCTGTAACTACAGTTCCAGAGGATCCAAAGCCCTCTTCTGGAGTCCACAGGCATGCAGGCACACAGACATACATGCAGACAAAAGAGGCAAATAAAATACAATAAAATATTTTTTAAAAAGAATGAAATAGCTTAAAACTTAGTAATTATTTTTTCTTTCACATGAAACCATAAAATATATTCTACAAAAAAGAGGATCAGTGAAAATCTATTTTCCTTTACTATCAGTTCTTCAAAAGTAACTCAGTCTTGTGTTTTTAACCATATTAATTAAGTTTAGTATGTAACAAAATTAAGTAACAGCAGTTATGGTTTTTTTTTTTTTTGAGACAGGGTTTCTCTATGTAGTCAAATTCAGAAATCTGCCTGCCTCTGCCTCCCAAGTGCTGGGATTAAAGGCATGCGCCACCATCACCCGGCTATGGTCATCTTTTATATGTTATTAAATATATAAATTTATCAAATTTACCTGAAGAAATAACAGTCTTAATTCTGTACGCAGATAAGCAGTTAATAGAGCAGAAAAGCTCTGTTCTTCCTGAGTCATTTGTAGTCTCAATCATTTCAGCAGACAGCCTCGATGAATTCCCCAAGGCATAGAGTGGCTTCGGGGCCAGATTCTATTAGGGTAGCAATAATATAAGATATATATAAGCATAAGTTCAAACATAATCACATTATTGTTTCAAATAAGAAAAGGGCCAGAGACAGCTCAGTGGGTGAAGTGCTTGCTATGCAAAAGCATGAGGACATCAATTCAAAATTCCAGTTCCCACACAAAGCCAGAGACAGTGTGGATGTATAATCCCAGTGCTCCTACAGCAAGATGGGAGGCAGAGATGGAGAATCACTAGAACTTCATAGCTAGCCAACCTGACACACACCTAGAAGTGAAAAGAGACCTTGCCTCAAACAAGGTAGGTGCAGGACAACACTGGTTGCTGTCCTCTGACACACATATGCTATGGTGTGCACACTTGTTCACTAATACACACAAATGCGTACACATAAATACATACACGTAGCTAGCTGTTTTTGGCTAGTTTGAGGGTTCTTTATTCTATGCTTCTCCACCCCCTTTCAATCCCCTAACACTAGATAAGGGAGACAAAAGGAGAGAGGGGAAAAAGAAGAGATAGACCTGAATAAAGTCAGGGGTCAGAAAGGGGGAAGACGCTACCATTAGACTACTTCCTGCTAATTAGGGACACTGAGTTCCTTGGGGTTATTTAATTTCTTCTTGTTGTTGTTGTCTCTTCTTTGAGCATGACTACTTAACAAACCTCAACCAACAATAACCAACAACTATAACCACCAACAACAACCAACAACTCACCAACATCCCACTCTGCCTCTCTGGGCCCTAATATTTATATATCCTCTGAAAAGTCCCCAGAATCCCAAAAAGTCACACAATCACAGAAACTATCTGCAGCTGGCAAAAACATGCCTCTGCTAGGGCATAAGGCAGATCATAGCTGCTGCGGACAACTGAAGCAGCTCCTTATCCTATACCTGGAATTAAAATGAAAACATTCTTATAGTATTTCTGTGTTTTTTTAAAAAAAAACAAAATTCCAGATTCCTCACTACACACACACACACACACACACACACACACACACAATCATGCATATGTATTTTTAAAAGAAACAAAAGAAGATATCAAGTAATGAAGAAAAAAAAAGAAAAGCCGGGTGTGATGTCCCAATATTTGGAAGACGGATGCAAAAGGATCAGGAACCTAAAGCCAGCTTTAGCTGCAGGACTGAAACCAGTAACTACTCAATTAACAACAAAGCACTCTGTAAATCATGAACAATGTACTGATGACATACCTTCCTAATCATAAGCAAATATTAGGAAATCCATGAAGCATGGACCTCAGTATAGAAAAGCTTATCACCTAAAACCACCTAAACTGGGTGACTTCCCAACAAGAGACAAAAGTGATGCTTAATTCTTATTAAGAGATCCTACAAAAATTTCCTTATCAAGCTGAGAATCACAATAAGTAGGGATAATTATATAGTAAGCTATAGAGTCTAGCCATGTTTCAACAAATAATAATGACCACCACTTACACAGCATTGACTTCTGAATGCTTACCATAAGTCAAATGCTATGGGAAGCATCTTTAACTCTAAAATTGTCACTAACACAATAGTAGACCTTTTAGTAAGGAAGTAAATGGTAAGGAAATATAGTACATTATGATGTTTCGCAAAATCTGCTTACTAAAAATGGGTCCCAGAAATCTGGAAGAGTACAAAGTCAGTCCCAAATTAGGGAAGGTCTGGTACTTAGGTCACAGATAAAAAGCAGCTGTTTCTTTTCCTGTGACATTAGTAACTTGACTACCTACAACAGCAATTCCTAAAGATTAAAAAAAATCATTTTTTTTTAAACAGTCTTAGAACTCACTATGTAGACCAGACTGGCTTTGAACTCAGAAATCCGACTGCTTCTGCCTCCCAAATGCTGGGTTTAAAGGCATGTGCCACCACTGCCCAGCTAAAATACTTTGTAATGATATTTGAAATGATAAGGACATTTCAAACTGCTCCAAGAAATTAACAAATCAAAAATTTGCAATGGAATTGTGTGTTTTTGTGTGCAGTGTCATGCACATGTATGCACATGTGTGGGAATCAGGGACTAGCCCTGGGTATTATTCAGCTGTCATCTACTTTTTTTTTGTTTGTTTGTTTGTTTTTGTTTTTTTTGTTTTTTTTCGAGACAGGGTTTCTCTGTATAGTCCCGGCTGTCCTGGAACTCACTCTGTAGACCAGGCTGGCCTCGAACTCAGAAATCCGCCTGCCTCTGCCTCCCGAGTGCTGGGATTAAAGGCATGCGTCACCATGCCCGGCTGTTTTTTGTTGTTGTTGTTGTTGTTTTTTAAGACAGTCTCTCACTGGTCTGGAATTTGCCAAATAACTGATGCTAGCTGGCCAGTGAGCTGCAGAGGTAAAACTTCCTCCACTGGGATCGTATGGGTACACCAACACAACCTGCTATGTGTTACAGGGATGAAATTCAAGTTCTCATGTCTGCAAGCACTCTACCAATTGAACTATCTCCTTAGTCCCTAAAAATTTTATTATCATTTACATCCTTTATAAGAACTTAAAAAAAAGAGGCAAGGATGATGGATCAATGGTTAAAGCACTTGCCACACAGGCAAAAGGACTAGAATTCAAGTCCCTAGAACCCACGCAAATACCAAGTAAGTTTGGTGGCTTCTACTTAATTCCAGCATTTGGAAGACAGAGCTGGGATATCCAGGGCAAAAGAGCAACATAGACTCTGAACTGGTGAGTCGTGAGTTCAACCATGAAGTGGAAACTTAAGGCTTCTTTAGAGGAGCAGTTGTGTTGGTGTTCTGCTGGGGCAAACACATAAAGGAGTATTTTCCTGAAGTGGACACAGGTGAAAGGCTAAGGCAGTTTTGTGCAGGAATATTTGAGGTAGACACTGAGACACAGGTGAAAGGATGTTTTGCTAAAGCAAGCATGTGAAAGGACACATGATGAAGGATTCTTTGTTAATGACACGTTTTGATCTGTCTCATATTGAATAGTTGAGCTCTATTTGTCAGGACTCCATAGAGGGAAATGTACCAAAAAACTTCTGGTGGTGTTATAGTTTCTTGACACTTCTGCAGACTTAGACTAACAGAGTGAGTTAGCTGATGTCAGCTGAGACAGACTTATGTTCTGAGGCAAGACCCATGGAGGACACACGATGTTTAAAGAGAGTATGAACAGGACTCCATGAATAGTGACAGATGGAGCTAGGCTTGTTTAGAGAGCTAGCTGTATGACTTGTTGATCTAGTGTCTTCGCTGATCTTTGCTTTGCTGAGAGAGACACGGCCAAAAACTGTTCCTGGCACTGCTGTTAGAATCCCTCCTGCTGACTGTGCTGAGGCTGAGACCTGGCTGTCTCTACTAGGTAGTGTCACCGCTGCTGATTCATGTTATTTCAGTTCTATTGAACTGGACTGCTGGTATATCCGTGAATTGTTTGTGAGTGGATCCAGCTGTTGCTGTTGACATGTGAACTGTTGATTTCCAGACAACACAGATGGGAGTTGTTCTAAAGAAACATTTCTAAACAGGTCCACTTCCCCTGTATCCTTTCTTTTTTACTATCTTTGGTGGGTGGTGGGCTAAAAGGGAGGTTAAAGCCTTTTTTAAACTATCATTAAAAATAAATGTTAAAAAAAAATTAAAGTTACACAACTGAGAAACCTAGCCTCAGCGAATAAGGTACAAAGTAACTGATGAAGACTCCCAACAGTTCACATATGCATGCCCATATACATATAAACACAAAGAATAAAAAGAAATCTCAACCAGTAATAATTAAAACTGAAACAAACATCATACTTAACGAGACTTTTATTTATTACAGTAAACAGTACCTAATAAGTACCAAAAGTATTACAACATGATGATGGTACCAAATCAACTAAGAATTCATTCCAAAATACATCCTTAAAAGAAACCAGGAGCAGGCACAAGCCAACCAGGTATGTGACCATCTGAGCCCCAACTGGCTGATTCCTGAGCCCTACTGAGGACCAGAATGATGTTTATGATACAACTTTCCACTGAATGGTCCAAGCTGCAGCCTGGGGCCATGTCAAAGCCTGGGGCCAGGCTGCTGATGGAGGCCATGCTGATACAGGTGGCCTGAGCTGCCACCTGAAGCCATGATGACTTTGGGTCTGAGACCCTACTACAGCTAGGGTCTGTGTTGATGTCCATGGTGCAAGTTACCATCAAAGAACAAGCAGGTGTCTGAAGTCTGTGCTGCCAGCTGAGGCCATGTCACTGCCCGTGGGCAATCCTGCCACCATCGGATCTGAGTGGTCTATACTTCCAACCTGAGGCCATGGTGATGTCCTGACCCCCTGCTGATGCTGAGGACCACATCATGTCTGCATCTGTGCTGATGCCTGTGGCCAGTGTTACCATGGAGGCCATTTGGCTATCCATGGTCTGTGCTGCAGCCTGAAGCTACATTGATATCAGTAGGCTACACTGACGCTGAAGGCCTTACTGGAATGAGTTGTCTGCTCTACTGCCTAAGGCCATGGTGATGTCTGGGTCCTTGCTGCTACAGAGGGCCACACTGATACTGAGTGGCCTGTGCTGCCCCTGAGGCCATGGAGATGTCAGTGGTCCAGGCATCCTCTGAGGGCTTTGTCTGGTCTGTGGTCCCACTGAAGCAGAGGGGCATGTTTGTGGTCTGTGCTGTCAACAGAAACCTACTAGAGCTCCATGACCCATGTTCCCATTGAGTGTGAAGAACAAAGAGGCTACATTTGCTGTGATATCAATGACTGCAGATGCACACTGAGGAGAAGACATGAAAGGCTTCTGTGACAATGCCTACCCTTGCCGCCACCCCCACCAAAGTAACAGCCTACACAGGAAGTCACCAAAGAGAACTCTTAACAAGTGACGAAGATGCCAAAGAGCAGCTCTCCACAATGGCTTCTGAGGCAGGAGTAAGAGGTCTATTTCCAGGGGGAGGCCTCTAAGAATTTGACCATGCTCCAGCGAGTATACAGATAACACAAAGTGAACTTTTTTCTTTTCTTTTCCTTTATTTTTATCTTTTACTTCTTTGGTGGGGGAAGATCACAAAGGGGGCAGAAATGGAAGGTTTGGGAAGGGATTGTGATTGGGGTATATGATGTGAAACTCCCAGCGGATCAATAAAAATGTTATGTGAAAAAAATGTTTTCTGGGGCTGGAGAGATGGCTCAGTGGTTAAGAGCACTGACTGCTCTTCTGAAGGTCCTGAGTTCAAATCCCAGCAACCACATGGTGGCTCACAACCATCTGGAATGAGATCTGACGCCCTCTTCTGGTGCGTCTGAAGACAGCTACAGTGTACTTAGATATAATAATAAATAAATTAAAAAAAAAAATGTTTCCTTTAGTTTCAATCAGGTTTTTTTTGCTTTTAACTCATGCTCACAGTTTATTTATAATAAGTTTTTACTGCTGGGAAGTGGTGGCACACGCCTTTAATCCCAGCACTTGGGAGGCAGAGGCAGGCAGATTTCTGAGTTTGAGGCCAGCCTGGTCTACAGAGTGAGTTCCAGGA
>NC_034595.1:78133664-78154435 GCF_900095145.1 Mus pahari | reverse complement strand
TTGCCCCTATTACCTCATGTGTAGAGTAATATCTAATGTGTGCATCTGTACAAGAATCATTGCCCCTATTACCTCATGTGTAGAGTAATATCTAAAGTGTGCGTCTGTACAAGAATTATTTTTAACAAAAATCGACTTCCTACTCTCTGCTGGAATCAATGAGACTAGATTCAATCAATACCTATTCTACAACCCAAGACCACAAGACACGAATCCTCTATTCAACACCTGTCAATAGTAGAATTATGAATGAAATTATAAAATATTTTTTAAATTAAAATTTTCAGGATAAACTATGAAAAGATTAATGTAAATATTAGCATGCTATATACAGTTTAGCTATAAGTGTCAGAAAGAATACTACAGCTGGACTGTCTCTGACCCACCAGCCTCCCAAGTAATGACATAGAGACAATTATTATTTATCATAGCTCAGGTCTTAGCTTAGGCCCTGCTAGCACCTATAACTTCATTAACCCATGTGCTCTAACCTAAGTTCTGACACATGGCCCATTAGCTACCTCTCCTTTAGTACCAGCACCTGTTCATACCTCTGTGTCTGGTAGCATCCACCATTCATGAGATGATCTTTAACTGGGACCTGAGGCTCTCCAATTACCATACGCTGCCTGGTCATGTGAGCCCCTCAAGTATTCACCTCCCAGTGCTGGGATTGCAAACCTTCACCATTATGCCCAGCATTTACATATTTTAAGTAAGATCTCACCATGTAGCCTTGGCTGGCCTGGAACACACTATAAGGGCTAGGCTGGCCTCAAGTCATAGACTCATCCACCTCTGACTCTGTCTCCCAAGTGCTGGGATTAAAGGTGTCAACTATTGTGCACAGCAGTGTGCGTGCCCAGCATTGTATGTGGGTGACAAGGATCAAATTTAGGTCCCCATTCTTGTAGAGCAAGCTCTTTATCTTTGAGCCATCTCCCCAGCCCACATACCTCTATTATTCATAACTACTGCATTGTAAGACATGAAAGGAAAATAAAAATTATCTAAATTTTCTAAAATCCACCCAAACTTATAAAAATATGTTTCTACAGGGTCCGGTGGTACACATAGCACTTGAGAGTTCAAGGTAAGGGGCTGGAGAGATGGCCTAATGGTTGAGAGTAATGGCTACTCTTCCAGAGGTCCTAGGTTCAATTCCCAGCCCCCACATGACAACTCACAACTGTCTACTACTTCAGTTCCAAGGGATCTAACATTCTCATACAAACATACATTCGGGCAAAGCACCAACACACATAAAATAAAAACTTAAAAAAAAAATCATTTAAAAAAATAGTTCAAGGTTAGCCCCAACCAGCTATGTCCAACCCTGTCTCACAAAACAGTGATAAAAAGCTGGTAAGTGATCCCTGCTGCCAGAGATTTTTATACCAAGCCTGATAACCTGAGTTGAACTACAGGGCCCTCACAGTAGAGCCAACTCCCACAAGTTGTTTTCTGATCTTGCGTGTATGTGCATGGTATTTGCACAAACACATGTATACACAGAGAGAGACAGACAGACAGACAAAACATACCAAAATAAATAAATAAATAAATATAAAAACATTCTTTGAACCAACCAACCAACCATGAAATCTTGGAAATAAGTGGATATGCTTGCATCCATATTAAGTAGTGATTTTGAAGAGTGTTTTTTCACTAAAAACAGAAATATATTTAGCTAGATGTAATGGCACTTGTCTATAATTCTGGTACTTGAGAGGCAGGGACAATGAGGATCTCAGTTTCAAGATTAGCTACACAGTCAGTTCAAGGCCAATCTGACCTACATGAGGTCTTGTCTCAAAAACAAACAAACAAAACACTGGGGCTAAGAAATGGCTCATGGACCGGGTGTAGTGGCGCATGCCTTTAATCCCAGTACTCGGGAGGCTGAGGCAGGCAGATTTCTGAGTTCAAGGCCAGCCTGGTCTACAAAGTGAGTTCCAGGACAGCCAGAGCTATACAGAGAAACCCTGTCTCGAAAAACCAAAAAAAAAAAAAAAGAGAGAGAGAGAGAACTGGCTCACGGGTTAAAAGCACTGGATGCTGTTACAGAGGATCCAGGTTTGATTCTTGTGCCCACATGACAACTCACAACCATCTGTAATGCCAGTTCCAGGAGACATGAAGCATTCTTTGGCTCCTCTGGCACCAGACATGCATGTGGTACATGCAGGCAAAACACTCATATACATAAAAATTAAGATATCATGTACAAAATTATTATTACATAATTATAAATATAATTACAAATATATAATTACTTAAATTCTTTATTAATAAGATCCCATTTATTAAGCATGTATAATATTCTAAGTTATGTTAATGCTGTCTCATTAAAATCCTAGGAATTACATATTACCTAATGAAAAACTTATGTTTAGGAATGTTAAAATATCAATGGGATACTCTGCCTCAAAAATAAAGTTAAAATGTCTAGCCAAGGTCTGAAAGTGACAGAATCTCTATTCTAAATCCACCTCCTGTGGCACTGGAGATGGACCCAGAACCTCTAATGCTAAGCAAGTGTTCTACAGCTGAACCCAGCTTGAAAACCAAGCTTTTTTTTTTAGGTTTTGTTTGTTTGTTTGTTTGTTTTTTAAGACAGGGTTTCTCTGTGTAGACCTGTCTGTCCTGAAACTCACTCCATCTAGAGTAGCCTCGAACTCACAGAGATCCACCTGCCTCTGCTTCCTAAGTGCTGGGATTAAAGGCATGTGCTACCACTGCCAGGCAGCTGCACCAATCTCTAAAAAGGATATGTATGTCAAGGTCTGGAGCTATGGGATGACCACTGACTAAGATTCCATTGGTTCCAGAAGATGGAACATTGGGAAAAACTATGAATGTAGCTTCACACTACATTCATAGAAATAAACCAGCATAGAGATAGGCAAAAAGTCTCTTCACCAAATGTCCTGTGCTTGTGTGAAACTGATGCTTCTTCACCTCTGCAGCAAAGCATGACTGTAAAGCAATAATGACCCCAACAAGAGCCCAGAAATTCATAAGAATAGAGGCTATTTCTATCACCAACTGAGTTTCCACTTTCTAACGAGTTAAATAACTTTAATACCTTATTGAGAGACAATATTGTTTTCTGCTCCTCAACTAAGAGAGAGAGAACTGTTGAATATTTTAATTAGTATCTATCCACGATTACAGAAATAATAAATTACAATTCTCACCAACTGTTTCTTTCATCTCACAGTAAATTTTAAACTAAAAGAGAAAGAAAACTGTTTTAGGCAACACTTCTAATATAGGTAACCTGTTTAATGCTGAAAACCTTTAGAGTAATTCCAAATTCCTGTACTAACTAAAAAGAGTTTTCCTTAGAAAACTGCTAAAGAGATTAAGAGTGGCAATATTATGTTTGAGGGAAAATGTACACTTAAGAAGTAAAGCCAAAGCCAGGCGTGGCGACGCATACCTTAATCCCAGCACTCCAGGCAAAGACAGGAGGATCTCTATGAGTTCAGAGCTAGCCTAGTCTACCTACATAGAGTTCTAGGACAGCCAGGTCTACATAGAGAGACCCTGACTAAGAAATCAGAAGGAAGAGAAAGTGTAAGCTTAGGAACTGTACTTGGAGCAGTGTGCGCAGGTTCTCTTGGGAAGAGGTGGCACGCAGACTGTGAAGGAGAATCTGATGATGCATCCCATGGAGCAGTAAAGCTGGGCAGATCCGGCCTTCCGATAGGTAGGCTGCCCCTTACAAAGCAGTTTTTTACAACCAAAACAAAACACTTGAGCAGCTGGAACTACAGAAAATGATGTACTCGGGCTGGATGACGGTAGACCAACCTGAAAGCCTATCAAGACAAGAACAAACAAAATAAACAAAAACAGAAAAGAGAGTAATTTCAGTTTCTCTAAGGAATATATTTTCTTTTCAAGGTAAAAACTTGAAAGCCAAGCCGGGCGTGGTGGCGCACGCCTTTGATCCCAGCACTTGGGAGGCAGAGGCAGGCAGATTTCCGAGTTCAAGGCCAGCCTGGTCTACAAAGTGAATTCCAGGACAGCCAGGGCTACACAGAAAAACCCTGTCTTGAAAATAAAAAAACAAAAAACAAAAAAACTTGAAAGCCACTAATAGTAAGAAAGTAATAACTACTTCCCAAAACAAGGCATTTCAACTCTGTCTTACCACAATACTTAATATTGTTTTAGTTTGAAACTAGTTCTCCTATACACATATGCTGGACAAGATTATTTTTATATATAGTGTGACTATATATTGCCCAGGATGGCCTCAAACTTATCATCCTCCTGACTCAGACTCACAAGTACAGTGATTACAGGTATGCACCCCTTTCAGCCACCTGTACACATATATTTGTGTATGTATAACTTAGCGAGGGCTTTTGTTTGGCTGGTTTTTGATTCATTTTATTTTCAAGATAAGGTTTCTCTGTGTAGCCCTGGCTGTCCTGAACTCACTTTGTAGACCAGGCTGGTCTGAACCCAGAGATTTANTGTCTAAAGACATACCAGAAGAAGACATTGATTGGATCCCATTACAGATGGTTGTGAGCCACCATGTGGTTGCTGGGATTTGAACTCAGGACCCCTGGAAGAGAGTCAGTGCTCTTAACCACTGAGCCTTTTCTCCAGCCCCCTGATATAATCTTAATGTCTTTCAATTTTTAAAAGACCAATGATAATCGGCTCCCACACTGAAAGATACACTCTAAAGGAGGAGAGAGACTTACAGGAAGAGGTGCTTCCCTCAATCCTACTAAACAATACCAACTGTAACAGACTTAGCTCGTCTCAGTTCTTACCGAGAGAAGTTTCACTGGCTGAAAACACAGCACTGATTTTTAGTTCACTTTCTTGAGGTCCATATTCCTTAAAAACAAGAGGGGGGGGAATAAATATTGTATGCATGAATAAGCTAGAAATTCAATTAAACATATGATTCTGTCACATGCATCTTTTATACATCCTAATCATAGCCTCCTTCACAAATACCTCAAAAATCAGATTAGAACAGATACAATCTTTACAAAGTCCATCTTTCAAAATTAAAAAATACTTGCAGTTATATTATTTTTCAAAAGTAATCTTGATATATGAGAATATGTAGCTATTCAAATCTTGACTACTACTTCTCTGTGTATGTTTGTGTAGTGGATGTGTGTGGGAGTGAACATGGGCAGTGCATGTAAATGACAGAGGTCAATGTCAGGTGTTTTCCTTGTCACACTTCCCCTTATTTTTTTTTAAAGATGTATTTACTTATTATATGTAAGTACACTGTAGTTGTCTTCAGACACTCCATAAGAGGGCATCAGATCTCATTACGGATGGTTGTGAGCCACCATGTGGTTGCTGGGATTTGAACTCAGGACCTTCAAAAGAGCAGTCAGTGCTCTTACCCACTGAGCCATCTCACCAGCCCACACTTCCCCTTATTTACACCTTATACTCAACTTTTTAAATTTACTACCTAAATTTTTATTGTAAGTAATACAGAAGTTATTACAAACGTACAAACCATTGTCTGATTTTATTTCAATCAATTCAGGTGGCAAATAAGTGAATCCAACAAATAATGACGTCTAAACACTGATTTTTTAAAAATCCATAAATTCAAGTTACCCAACAATAAATCCTAGCACCCAGTAAGACATCAAGTTTCCAAAGGAACATTGATCTGTAACCCTCCCATTTCCTGACCAAATCCCTCTGCCACTGCACCAGAATGATCACAGCAGCTCTCTCCACAGGGGGTCTGAATAAGATGCCTGTAGGAATCCCATTCACCCTTACCTCAGCGGCTTCTAGTGGCGTCTAGCAATAGGGTATTTCATACATGGTGTGGTCTCTGGATGGTAGTTCAGCTTTCTTTTTTTTTTTTTTTTTAAAGATTTATTTATTGTTATACACTGTAAGTACACTGTAGCTGTCTTCAGACACACCAGAAGAGGGCATCAGATCTCATTACGGATGGTTGTGAGCCACCATGTGGTTGCTGGGATTTGAACTCAGGACCTTCAAAAGAGCAGTCAGTGCACTTACCCGCTGAGCCATCTCGCCAGCCTGGCAGTTCAGCTTTCTAGGTGGATACTGGAAATCTAATCTCAGATTGATGTACTTGCTCAAGTACCTTCACACTACTTATAGTAAGTATCACTTTCTTATCACAAGAGAGTACATGAGATTAAACATAAGTGGCATAAAGCTTAGATCTTAATTATTGGTTGGCTTTTCCAGCTGAGAGAGCCTCCTGTACCTAGGATGACCTTCAATTTCTGATCCTTCAGGCTCCACCCAGTATCACAACCTTGAGCTACCACACCTGGTTTATGCAATGCTGGACTGAACCCAAGATTTTGTTTATTTTAGGCAAACATGTTCTACCAACTGATCTGTGGTCTTAGGCCCTAAAACAGTCAATTTAGCCAATAGATTTACAATCTGTCACATCTATTAATAATCAATGAGATACAAAAATTTCAATACAATCTGCTTATGATTTATAAAGTCATGACAACAGGGGCTGGAGAAGTGGCTCATCAGTTAAGAATGCTTCCTTCTCTTCCAGAGGGAAGAGAAGAATTAGGTTCCCAGCACCAGCACTGGGCAGCTTATAACTTCCTGTGACTCCAGTCCAGGGCACCCACACACAAGCATTTTAAGTATTATTATAAGCTAAATCAGTTTTATCCTTAATATATTTATTTTAAATGTTAGAAAATGAAGATGGCTGTGTTAGTTTACCTATTAAACTCAATACCTGAGGAGACTAAGAAAAAAGATACCAAGTTGTTGGCCAGTCTGGCATATATAATGAGTTCCAAGCCAAGGTATGTTGTACAGGGTGAGACTCTGTCTCAAAAACCAAACAAGCAAGCAAACAAACAAAAAACTTAGAATATATAAACCTTAAACAACAAAAAATTGTTACTATGAAACTATCTTTACGCTGAAGTCAATTACCTCATGTTTTTCTTTTCTTGCTGAATGACCTGATATATTTCAGAACAGAAAGGGGTTTTTTTTTTTGGGGGGGGGCGCTAACATGGGATATAGCTCAATTACACAATGTAGGCATGATGACAATCTCAGCTGTCAAGAGCAGGAGGCAGGAGGATGACATCACTCTTAGCTAGTTCCAGGCTAATATTTATTAAACTATTTACTGACACATGCAGATGAGTGGAAGCACCATAGTCACTCTCTCCATGTACCAGAAATAAAGCTTTAGATTTAAAAGTTATAAAATTATGCTTACTGTCTTATCAACCTGTATGTAATATTATCTAATGCTCTACATACAGGTCCCTGGAGTTTTGTTTTGTTAAAGTAGGGAGGGCCAGGGGTGGTGGCGAGGTTCATTTGGTTGGTTGGGTTTTTGTTCTGTTTTACAGACAGGCTCTCACTAGCCTTGGCTGGCCTGGAGTTCCTGGTCCTGGGGAGCAGGCTGGTGTCTACTCCTAGAGACCCACCTCCCTTTGTCTGGGTTAAAGGTGGGCACCCTCACACCTTATTTCCTGAGTATGCATGATCCACCTTATTTCCCAAGTGTGCACCCTCACTCCTTATTTCCTGAATTTTAAACTTTCATTGCTTGCAGTTTTAATGTTTCCTGTTCACTGCTTTCAATTCACCAAGAGAAAACAACCAACCATCTTCATTCTCCCTCCCACTCTACCTACAAACCACTTAACAAATTGTCCTCTCACATCACAGGAAAGGCACCTGTGACTAAGTGCCCAGACCTCCTTTCCCCTCATCACTCCATCCAGTCCCCTCTTACCTTCCACTTCTCTCTAGGTTCCTTCTTCTCTATTCATATATTAGTGAAGATATATTAGAACCTATTACTATTCTCTCCTTTCCCTCCTGTCAAACTTTATAAGAATTTCATTCTTGGGCTGGTGCTCAGAGGAAAATGGCACTTGCTGTGCAAGCCTGATTTCCTGAACCACCCACTGACCCCATGATGGGAAGAATCAACCCAGGAAAGCTGCCATCTGACCTCCACATACCTGCCACAGCACATATAAGCCCACATTCACACAAATCCTATATATACACAGAATGTTAAAAACAAGTACTTCTCAGGAGGCAGAGGCAGGCAGAATTCTGAGTTCGAGGCCAGCCTGGTTTACAAAGTGAGTTTCCAGGTCAGCCAGGGCTATACAGAGAAACCCTGTCTCGAAAAACAAAAACAAAAACAAAAACAAAAAAAAACCCAAACCCAAGTACTTCATTCTTTCTCTATGGTCTCACTTTGATACCTGTTGAATTCAATGCAATCGGGCTCCTAGTTAAGACAATTCTAAACTGTTTGAGCCTATCGTTTCCCAGTTATTAATCTAATGGCTGCTTTTACATCCCTTTATAACGTGGTCTTCAGCCACACCTAACTCAGCCAATAGTGTCAACATCCTTGATTTCCTCCGTTCACCACTTCTCATTTTTCAGATCTACTTATTTTATTTGTATGTATGTTCTGCCTGGCAGAGTCTGTACACCACATATGTGCCTGGCACCCACAGCAGTCAGAAAAGTGTGTCATATCTTCTGGGACTGAAGTTAGTTTTGAACAACCATGTGGCTGCTGGAAATCAAACCTGGACCCTCTGTAAGAACAGTGCCCTTAACTGTTCTGCCATCTTCCTAGCCCTCATCACTACTTTTTGTTTTTTCAATTTGTTCTTGGACCAGAGACGGTTTAGGAATTGTAGATGACCTGAGTTCTGTTCCCAACACCCACACCAGGCAGTTCACAACTGCATGTAACTCCAGCTTCTGGGGAATCTGCACTTCTGGTTTCCACAGACATCTACACTCAAATGTATAATGAAATCCGGCTAATTAAGGTCAAAGTCTACCATGATCAGACAGCTCATCTGAGCTTGGTGTAAAATGGAGGACTCCCTTTTAGCAGCAGGCTTCCTCTTTTCTGTCTGGGGATCCCAACTCCCCACACCCTCTATCTAGGGAAAGTTGAGTATTCCTTGGCAGACATACAAACTTCTTCTTTTCTCCCAATAAAGACCTGCCCTCCAAGTCCCTGGGATTCCTAGAATTCCTCTCCATACAAATGGGACAGTCACAGAACTTTAAACTCTAGCCAAGGATTTTCATTTATCTGAAAATTCCTTCCTACTCTCCAAGGTCCATGTATACCCTGGGTTCACCTCTGAATAAAGGTTATGTGCACAAGCTAAGATCATCTAAGAGAGCTGTTTCATTGAAGACCATCAAAGGTCTTCATCTAAAAGAGTAACACTAAAATCCTCAGAGAAGACCCTCTCTCTCCCTTCTCACACACCACGCTCACTCCCAGCAGGACCTCCAGGAGAACCCCACTCATTCCAAGACTCCTCTTTGTCCTTCCAGCCTGGATGTGCAGAGGTGTCTGGACACCCCGAGAGGGAGGAAGCAGAGGACTGGGAACCACAGCATACCACACATGGACATACCTACATGCACACATGTTACAAATACAAATAAACCTTTTTATACAGAAATAAAGAAAAATATTTTAAAGTATTTAAAAGAAATTTACTGGGTCTACAGAGATAGACCAATGCTTAACAGCACTTGCTGATTTTCCAGAAGACCCAAGTTCAAGTTCCAGCATCCACACAGGTAGCTTACAGCCATTTCTAACTCCAGTTCCAGACCCTAGGCCCTCTTCTGGTCTCTGTAGGCACCAGGTATGTATGCATGTGATATGCACACAGGCAAAACATCCATACATGTAATTTTTTAAAATTTTTTGTGACAATTTCATACTTTTCCCACCCTTCCAATTTGAACTCAAAAAGATCTGCCTGCTTCTGACTTGAGTACTGGGATTAAAAGCATAGCGACCACATCTGGCTCATCCTTTTGTTCGTGATTTATGACCCTGTGAATTACATTAGTACCTACAGTAGCTACTTTCCTCCTTCCTGTGGCAAAACAGATGACAGAGGTAAGAGAAAAGATACTTATATTGGTCCACAAGGATAGAGTGTTCTTCATGGTAGGGAGGAATGCCAAGTGAGATTCCATCAGTAGCATCTGTATTGGGGACCAGGAAATACAGCAAGCTATATAATCTTCAAGACCTGTCTACAAGCAACCTATTTCTTCATCTAGGCCACACCTCTTAAAGGTTCTAAAACCTCCACACAGAGCACCACCATCTGGGAATCAACACTCAAGCTATGACCTTTGTGGGCTGGGGCTTTGAAGGGAACATGTCTCACAGAGGTTCACGCAGTTAGTAGGCCTGTTTAGCAAGGCTATGGAACCTTTAGGAGGTAGACCCTTGCAGGAAAAAGTGTATCACCAAGAAATGGCTTTTAGATTTTACTCCCAATTGCATTATCAATGAATGTGTTTACACAGAAGGGTAAAATTTGAATGGAATCCCACCCCAACACAAAGAACTGCAGGCAGCAAAGACTGCTGAAAGACAGATCGGCCTCTCCCAGGAATGAGCACCTTTACTAACAGCTGTCCAGTGCAGAGTGCAGAGTGGTCAGCCCTGGAACTATAAAAACGCTATCAGCAAAAAAAAAAAAAAAGAAGAAGTCAGGAGGTGGTATTTATATAGTTGTGCCTGGAGAGGGCTGAAAGGAAGAAAAGGAGAGAAGAAAGTAATATCATTCTATTTCAATTAAAATATTTTTATTGCTGGGCAGTGGTGGCACAGAGAAGGCCGAGGCAGATGAATCTCTGGGTTCAAGGCCAGCCTGGTCTACAAGTAAGTGACAGGACAGCCAGGGCTACACAGAGAAACCCTGTCTCAAAGAAAAATTGTTTTTCCTTTTAATTGTAAATACATTTTTTTCATACAATATATTGTAATCAGTTTCCCTCCTCCCAGATCTTTTCCTACCTGTCCACCCACACAAATCTACACAGAAGATCTTTTCTCTCTCATTAGAAAATGAACAGGTGGGCTGGTGAGATGGCTCACTGGGTAAGAGCACCTGACTGTTCTTCCAAAGGTCCAGAGTTCAAATCCCAGCAACCACATGATGGCTCATAACCATCCGTAACAAGATCTGACTCCCTCTTCTGGAGTATCTGAAGACAGCTACAGTGTACTTACATATAATAAATAAATAAATCTTTTTAAAAAAAAAACTAGTCTGTGGGAGGACTATGGAGGCTTGGAACTTGGCTTGAAGCAGTTTAATGTGCCATTACGGTAAGAGCCTGTGTGCGAAGAATGAGAAAATAAATGTGGACAATGGTAGCCTGACACATGAGGCTTCAGAGGAAAACAAGGATTCTCATAAACTCAGATGGACTCACTCATGTGATAGTCTGGCCAATCATCTGTTTTTATTCTGCCTGGGTCCTGAGAACTTGAATGAAGTTGAATTTAAAAAAAAAATACAAAACAAAAAAACAAAAACCCACCTAATTCCCTTGGCATGGGAAATTCCTAGATAGAAGAGCTTTTAGGACTCTGCTGAGGAAGCAGCTCTGAGTGTGGTGCTTTGAATGAGACAGCTCATGAAGCTGCGCTGCGTGCTCATTTTCCAACAGATGAACTGACAGAGAACTAGGAGGTGTGGCCTTGTTGAAGGAGGGGTCTGTCGCTGGAGTAGGCTTCCAGGTTTCAAAAGATCATATCAGGCCCGTGTCTCTGTCTGTCTCTGTCCACCGACTGACTGAGGATCAGGATATAAAACTCTAGGCAACTTTTCCAGCACCATGCCTCATCTTCCAGATGACCTAGGTTCAGCTCCAGGACCCAATCAATCGGTTCACAAACACCTAAACTCCAGTCAGGGGGTCTGATGCCCTCCTCTTATCTCCAGAACACTCAAACTCATGTAGTGTGTGTGTGTGTGTGTGTGTGTGTGTGTGTGTGTGTGTGTGTGTGTATGCGCGCACACACACATCAAAAACAGTATTAAGGGCTGGTGAAATGGCTCAGCTGGTAAGAGCACCCAACTGCTCTTCTGAAGGTCCTGAGTTCAAATCCCAGCAACCACATGGTGGCTCATAACCATCTGTAACAAGATCTGACTCCTTCTTCTGGAGTGTCTGAAGACAGCTACAGTGTACTTATACATAATAAATAAATAAATAAATCTTTAAAAAAAACAGTATTAAAATTAAAAAATAAAGCATATAAAATAAAAATTTTTTAATTTAATAAATAAAACAAGATCTGGGGGCTGGAGATATGGCTTGGTGGTTAAGAGCACTGGCTCCTCTTTCAAAGGACATGGTTTCAATTCCCAGCACCCACATGGCAGCTCCCAACTGTCTGTAACTCCAGTTCCATGGGATCTGACATCCTCACACACACACTTAAGCAGGCAGAACACCAATGCACATACAATAAAAGTAAATAAGCAATTTTTTAACTAGATTCCAATGGCAGCAGTCCTCAGTGTTTGGAGGGTCACATGAGTAAAGGACAGGTGCAGGGCAGTACACGTGAAAAATGATAAAATGGGGAAATGGAAATTAGACTCAAAATAAATTTAAAAAGCAGAATCCACATAACTTGGCAAACAAATGGTTATAGGGGATAAGGCAAGAGGAACAATTTACCAGTTAAAGGGAAGGTAAGCATGAGATGAGATGTCGGTAGACTGGAGGCCTCTACCACTCACTCACTGCACACACTGCAAACACCACCTTGGAACCTTCTCAGCTCACTGCCAGAGCAGAGCCAGCATGGGACTCACGAGCAAGACAAAGTCTACCTGGCACTTCTGCCCTGGAATAACCTTGCTGTGAGATGGAGTGAGACGTTAAATCTTACTTTTAATTTATTTTCAGTATGCTTAAATAAATTCTATTGCTTTGTTTCTACAATAAAGTCAGTAACTAAAGATCATAAAACAAAGAACTGCTAAAGAAGGTTAAAGAAAAAAATTATTGCCAAAATAACTGACTCTCTACTCCACAGATTACTTTTGTTTCTAACCTTATCTTTAGGAAATAGCCAGAATGATCTTCCCAAATTGTTGTGTTTCATATTACTGTGCCTGCAATGAAAAATTGGCATGGAGGCCCACACCAGTAATTTCAGCACTTGAGAAGCAAAGACAAGGGGATCAGAAGTTTAAAGGTCACCCTCAGCTACCCAATAAATCTGAGGACAGCCTGGGTTACATGAGACTGTCTCAAAAACAAAAACACACTAACCCTATGTCTCTCCACTGCTCTTAAAATCAAAATCAAAATTCATAAGATTCTGATCTGCTGAATCTTCTTGACTCAAACTACATATGAAGGGGCATGTTTTCTGAAATCTTACTGTCTACGTTTGAACCCTATCTAATGTTTACTAACTGATCCATACACATGCTTGGTTTTGAGCTCTGACATCCTCATGTATAAAATAATAGTATCATAGATGTGAGCAAGATAATGGCACACTCTCAGGCATGCACTGATATTAATCACATTAATGCCACATTCTACTATATGATACATATTACACATTACACCATCTATTAGTGTCCCTAATCATCATTATCATTTCTATATTTTTTTAAGATTTATTTATTTTATGTACTTGAGTACAGTGCTGCTCTCTTCAGACACACCAGAGGAGGGCTTCAGATCCCATTACAGATGGTTGTCAGCCACCATATGGCTTTACTGTAGGGGATTGAACCCAGGACCTCTGGAAGAGAAATCAGTGCTCTTAACCACTGAGCCATCTCTCCAGCCACTATATTTGTTTCTCTCTCTCTCTTTTTTTTTTTTTTTTTTTGGTTTTTTGAGACAGGGTTTCTCTGTCTAGCCCTGGCTGTCCTGGAACTCACTTTGTAGACCAGGCCAGCTTTGAACTCAGAAATCCACCTCTGTGTTGCCTCTGCCTCCCAAGTGCCGGGATCAAAGGCCTGCCTCTGCCTCCCAAGTGCCGGGATCAAAGGCGTGCGCCACCACGCCCAGCTGTATTTGTTTCTTTAACAAAAACAAATACTACACTTACCATGACCTTTTCTCATCCAAAGCACTAAAAACCTGATTAACACACTGTCTAAGCCCTTTTCATCTTGCATTAAGAGAAAACCATGCAGCGGGGTCATTTAGAACGAAAGGAATTTTCTCACAGCTCTGGAGGCTGTGAATTCCAAGACTTCTAGTCACATTACAATGTGGTAAGGGGTGGGAGAGTGCCCAAGTAAGAACAAGATGGCTAGCAAAATGCCAAACTTGCTTTTAAAACAAAGCCACTCCTGGTAATGACAGAACCTGTACTTGGGCTCATTACCTCTCAGGACCACCCTCCAGCAATCATGCTGCAGCAGGATTGTTTCCAGTGAATAAAGTTTGGAGGGCCCATTCATTTTGGACTAGCACTGATAACTGCATACTCACAGTGCTGGGAATACACTCTACTAAACCATGTATCTCCCAGTCTCCATGATTCCTATAAATCAGTTGGGTTGTATCAACTTATAAACCAGAAACCGTCAACTACCATTCATTTCCAATTCTCCATAATAATAATAATAATAATAATTTTTTAGTATTTTGAAAGTTAAAAGAAAATGCTTACATGAGCATCATCAGGTTCTTCTTTAATTCTGTCCAGAAGCCCTTGTTGTGCCATTGCTTTGTCACATCCACCATCCAAAGGTTCTTTCATTCTAATTGCTTATGCTGAGTTCTTCTCCCATCTAAAACTAAGATGACTCCTAAAACATAATATAAAGGATTGGTACTCGGGTTTTGTTTTCCTTCATGTTAATAGATTCAGGATTGAGCATCTGGGCAAGGACTAGGACTAACAGTTCTTTTTGCTCCTGGATTAGCTACCTTCCGATGAGAAAAGTCTTAGACAAGCACTATGGTCTTTACTATATTGAAGGTTGTTGAGACATTGACTGGCTGAACACGCCACAGAAGGACGCTATCAAGTGGACAGCTGGACTCAGTACTTAATTTCTGATTGCGTGGGCATTGACTGGTGACTCATGTCTGCTCCAAGTGAGGCCTCACCTTTGACTCGACCTCAGCCTGCACTAACAAGAGCCAACTTCTCATCCTAAAGCCACTTCAGAGCCTCAGACGTCATCACAACTAGAATGCTAGGTTCCCATTTGCAGGTGGGCCAACTAAACGTTCTGGAGGCAACCCCCGCTAACGTCTTCCTATAAACCAGTGATCCTCAACCTTCCTAAACTCGGTTCATGTTGTGGCGACCCCCAACTATGAAATAATCCCGTGGCTCCGTCATATCTGTAAATTTGCTAGTTACGAATTGTAATGTAAATATGTGATATGCGACCCTGCGAGGGGTCGTGACCCACAGGTTGAGAATGACTGCTAGGAACAACTGTCTGGGCTCTCTTCAGATTCCCAAACGGTACAAACGTCAGCCAAGCTAAAAAGGAAACCCTCGCAAAAGGTCGTTCATCAATTCCTGCCAGCCAGAGAAACAACAGGTTTTTTTTAAAAAACAAAAAAAAACCCTGTTCCGAAGCCGGGTCGAGAACTTTCCACCACTTGCCACAGTTGTAACACTCTACAGGCGCGTATCCCTCCTCTGAATGTCGCAAGCTCTCCGGCGTTCCCGTTCGCAACCAGAATTCCCCAGCCTGTGCCCCAAGGGCCAGCGGAGGGACTCGGGCTCCCACGGAGCGTGCGAGCCGCCGGCTCAAGCGAGCCCGAGGAGGCTACGGCCCCACCGCTGCGCAGCCCGCAGCGTGTCACGTGACGAGCTGCCACACCGCCCCCGCCAGAAGGGGACGGCCCCAGTCACGTGAGGTTACCCAGAACCTCCTGCGGCGCCTGGTCACGTGGCGGCGGGCCCCGCCCCGTGTGGGCACGTGGTACGTTGCCCCGCCCACAAGCCCGCAGGCCGGAGCGGCTTTCTGTAGCCCTGTAGGACACCCACCTCCAATGAGATGCCAGTCGGAGGATGCACAACAGCATTCTAGGTCTCCCATGGGGACCGTGACCAATTCCTTTACTGGAATCGCCTGAGGAATGGCAACGCAACGCCTTGCCAACTGCGCGTGCGCACTCCTATTTATGCGCTAGACCTGAGGCAATTGGACGTTCCCAGCCTTCATTCCCGCCCCCTATTCCCATCATGCCCTAGACTTAGCCGTCCCAGCATGCTCACTTCCGATGATTGACTTCTTAAAGAGACAGATTGGGCTATGGAAAAAACTGGAGGGCTGTAGAGTTGGCTCAGTGGTTAAGAGCACTGACTGCTCTTCCAGAGGTCCTGAGTTCAATTCCCAGCAACCACATGGTGGCTCACAACCGTCTGGAATGGGATCTGATGCCCTCTTCTGGTGTGTTTGAAGACAGCTACAGTGTACTCGTATACATAAAATAAATAAATAAAATATTAAAAGAAAAAAAACTGGAAGGAAAAATGGAGAAATTTCAAAGCTCAGAAGTGTAAGATGGCGCTGTATATGCCCTTCTCCATTTTTTTAATGAGCATCTCCTTAGAAAGGTGGATGCTAGGAGAACATAATACTTGGACATTTATTAATCAAAATTATTACTAAACAATTATGTATCATTTCACTTAATGGTGATGGAACCTCTAATATGGTATAAATTTTTGTCAAATCGTACTCTGCTTTAAATGTGTTGTCAGTGAGCCACCTGCCATCAGATGGCCTGAAGGTTGGTTGACAAAGCCCAGCTAAGCTGAGCTTTCATTCTCACCTCTTCACTGTTTGTTTCCCTGCCTGCTGTGACAACCGAGTGGATCCTCCCCCCTCAACATGTGCTTGTCCCAGAATACAAGTAGAAGTCAGAGGACAACTTACACGGGTGGATTTGCTTCTCTTCTTCCACCATGTGTGTTCTGGGGGGGGACAACTCAAGTTGCCAGGCTTAGCGCCAAGCACCTTTACCTGCTGAGCCTTCCTTCTGACCCACATTCAGCTTTCTTTGATGTAGATCCCGTGGTTCTGGCATCTCCCAACATCCTGAGATTTCCCGGTCTCCATTGCAACTTAGGCTTAATTTTCATACCTTTCTTTTTCTTTTTCTTTCTTTCTTTCTTTTTTTTTTCTCGTGTCCATTGGTATTTTGCCTGTGTGTCTGTGTGTTAGATCCCCTGGAACTGGAATTACAGACAACTGTGAGCTGCCATGTGGGAGCTGGGGATTGAACCTAGATTTCTTTTTTGGTTTTTCAAGACAGGGTTTCTCTGTATAGCCCTGGCTGTCCTGGAACTCACTCTGTAGAGCAGGCTGGACTCGAACTTAGAAATCCCCCTGCCTCTGCCTCCCAAGTGCTGGGATCAAAGGCATGCGCCACCACGCCCGACTGAACCTAGATTCTTTAGAAGAGAAGACAGTGCTCTTAACCACTGAGCCATCTCTCCATCCCCACCCACAGCTTTCATGTAGTGGCCTCTCAAGTCCTCTTTGCAGGGATTTCAACTCTGCCACACACCATCTGACCTCAGTGGCTCTTAGGAAGTGTAGTACAGGATTCTACAATACCCTCAACTTCTTCTTTCATTCTGTCAAAACCACTACTACTCAGATACTGCTGCCACACAAGGCCTGGGGGGGGGGGGCGGGCGCACAGTTGCAACAGCCTCCGTGTGATGACCCTGAGGAAACACATCCCTAGGCTGTTGCTTTCGAGGAGCAGTGAACCCCTTCAGTAGTTCTCTTAGTTCAGACTCACTCCTTTCAAATGGAATTACCTTATTACAAGTTGAAAGGTTTGCTGAGTCAGGTGTTGACCTGGGCTGGAGCCGTTTACCTATAGATGCAGTGCAAGACACAGGGTTTGTCTTTAACAGGTCCCATCTTTGACACAACATTGAATTTGCTTGAACTCTCTATTTTGGCAATCTGCACATTTCTGTATCTGTCTACCCCACTTCTTGTACCGATTTTATGTACTGGTTACTATTTTGTTGCTGTGAAAGATGTCCAAAAAGTTACTTACAGAAGGAAGAGTGTGTTTTGTCCTCCAGCTCCAGGGCACATTCTGTTGTAGTGAAAAAGTCATGACAACAACAGCTTGAGACAGTTGGCCACAAACACAGTCAGAGAACATAGGAGAAGATGGCAAGCGCTCAACCATCTTTCTTTTTTGGCCCATAGTCAGGACAAAGTCTCATAGCTCAATTAACCAAGAAAATCCCTCACAGACGAATTCAGACACCAGTCTCCAAGTTGTTCTAAATTCCATCAACTTAATAAGATTAACCATCACATGTGAACCTGAACCCCACTGGAGCTGGACTCCAGCACTTAAGGGGCAAGGATCTAAAATGAGAGAAGGCTGAGCGTGAAAGATACTAAAGGGCATGGGAGCAGGAGGATTCTGATTTGAGAAGCATCAACCAAAACAAAATTGTGTGAAAACACCAGAGGAAGTCTACCCATACATGGTATTATAAATTATAATCAAATATTAGAGACAGTACACAGTTTTTATTTAGAATTTATGGTTTTGTTTTCTATTATTTGGTAATTTTATGCATGCATATGTGCTTTGATCAAATCCCTTCCCCCTCNCCCCCCCCCCGCCATTCACTTTGTCTTTTCAAACCCACTTGGTCCACTTCTGTCTGCATGTGCATGGGCTTATCTTCTGCAGCATGGGTGTCATCTCATGTCCCATATCCCTGAAGAAAATGGACTAATTTTTAAGGAAACATCAGAGCATTATTATTTAGGTAATATAATGTATACTAAATAGATATTTTTAAAATATCTTCTCTATATGATTGATGGGTTTTTGTTTGGTTTGGTTTGGTTTGGGTTTTTTAGACATGGTTATACTGTGTATACCTGCTGTCCTAGAACTCACTCTGTAGTCCAGCTGGCATCCACCTGGCTTTACCTCTCAAGTGCTGGGAATAAAGACATGTATCACCACAGCCTGACTGATTGAGTTTTTCTAAAATAAAACATTTGCTTTAAAACCAGTTAAATTTTTTAAACCTCTGAACTGATTGTGGTGGTGAGAGCCTGTAATCTCAGCACTCAGAAGGATAAGAGGGCAGGGACAAGAGTTCAAGGCTATCCTTAACTAAATAACAAGTTTGAAGGCAGCTTGAACTACATGAAATGCTATAATGAAAAAAAAAAATCCATGAGCCTTCAGTGTTCTACCTACAGAAAGAAGCTGGCAAAAGCTAGTAAAGGAGCTAGAGAGATGGCTCAGCAATTAAGAGCATTTATTCTTGCAGAATACCTGGGATCTGTTACCAGGACCAACATGGCAGCTTTCAATCATCTGTAACTCCCCTTTCTGGGGACACAGTGCCCTCTTCTGATACCTGAGGGTAACAGACGCACACATGGTACACAGATATACAGACAGAAGATTCATAAACTTATAATAAAAAAAATGTTTAGGGCTGGTGAGATGGCTCAGTGGGTAGGAGTACCCGACTGCTCTTCCGAAGGTCCAGAGTTCAAATCCCAGCAACCACATGGTGGCTCACAACCATCCGTAATGAAATCTGACTCCCTCTTCTGGAGTGTCTGAAGACAGCTACAGTGTACTTACATATAATAAATAAATAAATCTTAAAAAAAAATGTTTAAAGCTAGTAGACTTCAGTGGGGAGATGGCTTAGTTAGTAAACTGCTTACTATGTAAGCATAAAGACTTGTGTTCAGACTCTCAGAATGCACATAAAATCTGGGTGTGGCAGCACATACCTCATATCCTGTCACTGAGAGTGTACACACAGGAGGATCCTTGGTTCAATGAGAAACCCTATCTCAAGAAATTAGGTAGAAAAGCAATTAAAGAAGAAACCTGTGGTGGCTATTCTTGCTTTTCAACATGTCCACATCTGGAATTAACAGAAATAAAACAAAACAACCAAAAACTGGGGCACAATTGTGAGGGATTTTTGCTTAATTTGAAGTGGGAAGATCTGCTTATAATCTGGATCCACTTCTTTTTTTAAAACTACTTTCAGAGTGGTGCAAACTTTTTTTTTTAAGATTTATTTATTATATAAATAAACTACACTGTAGCTGTCTTCAGACACTCCAGAAGAGGGCGCCGGATCTATTTACGGATGGTTGTGAGCCACCAGGTGGTTGCTGGGAATTGAACTCGGGACCTTCAAAAGAGCAGTCAGTGTTCTTAACCGCTGAGCCATCTCTCCAGCCCCCTGGATCCACTTCTAATCTGGAAAAATATACCCTTAATTCTGATTTTTTTTTGAAGTGGGAAGATCAGCCTCTACTGCGGGCCATAGCGTCTGCTGGAAGCCTATATAATGACGAAGAAGGAAACCTTGCTCTTTGCCTGCTTATTTTTGCCTCAATAGCAAGTCCATCCCTTCACTGGCATTAGAGCTTACTACTTCCAGATTCCAGCATATTGGAAGACTATCTGAGACAACCAGCCTTGTAGACTAAATGACTGCTGGATTCTTGGACCTTAGTTCATAGGCAACTGTTGTTAGATTAGCTGGGCCACAACCTGTAAGTCATTCTAATAAAAAAGCCCATATATATGGAGGAGAGAGAAGAGAGAGAGAGAGAGAGAGAGAGAGAGAGAGAGAGAGAGATCCTTGATTACAAGGATAAGGCATTTGTTATATAAAATTGTCTGGGGGG
Source organism: Mus pahari (assembly GCF_900095145.1). Classification (NCBI taxonomy): domain Eukaryota; kingdom Metazoa; phylum Chordata; class Mammalia; order Rodentia; family Muridae; genus Mus; species Mus pahari. The sequence goes on along the minus strand of NC_034595.1, from coordinate 78,133,904 downwards.
GATGTATGAAGTCAAGAATCCAGAGGCAGAAACAAAACCCTCTCTAAAAAAAAGAAAGAGGGACTGGAGAGATGGCTCAGTGGTTAAGAGCACCAACTGCTCTTCCAAAGGTCCTGAGTTCAATTCCCAGCAACCACATGGCGGGTCACAACCATCTGCAATGGGATCTGATGCCCTTTTCTGGTGTGTCTGAAGACAGCTACAGTGTACTCATATACATAAAGTAAATAAATAAATCTT
>NC_034595.1:78122985-78133027 GCF_900095145.1 Mus pahari | reverse complement strand
AAAATTGGAGTTAGAGAGCATTCTGAGCTACTGCATGGGTGCCCGGAGTTGACCTGGGTCCTCTGGAAGATCAGCCAGTGCTCTAAAGCACTCAGCTATCTCTCCGGCTACCAATGTCCCCCACGTGGGAGCAGAAATGCCTGATGGGTGTTTACCAATTCTACTCTCTACTGAGCTACATGTTCCCAAGTCAGAAACGTTTCTAGTTCAGTTTCTCCAGTATGGAGTCAGGAGTTCAGTGCTTGCTGAACTATCATGGCTGCTGTGGGGTGTGCTGGGGGATCTAACCACTCTAAATATGGGGGGGGGGGTCCCCTTGTACGTTTTCATCTCTGTGCTACTGCCTGTCACCTAAAACCTCAAAATCTTCGGTTTTCCTGGCGTTTGTGGAGTGTGTTGGCTCCTTAGAAGGGTGGCTCAGTTCTGTAGGTGGTTATATCCATAATTTTTTTAGTCTTCAAATTGTTAAGGGGGCTGGAGAGACTACTCAAAGATTAAAAGCACTCTCTGCTTTTCAAGAGGACCTAAGTGTGGTCTCCAATACCTGAATCAGTAACTGGCAGCCCTCTATATCTCCAGGTCATGGGGCATCTGATGTCCTCTGTGCAAATGCATCCTTTGCATTCATGTCTCACATACACATACACACACACAGATACATATATACACAGACATACACACACACACACACAAATATATATACACTCACACACAGATACATATATACACACAGAGATACACACACACAAATATATACACATTCACACAGAGATACATATACACACAGAGACACATACACACACAAATATACACTCACACACAGATACATATACACACAGTGATACAGACACACACAGAGAGAGATACATATATACACAGAGATACACACACACAAATACATATACACTCACACACAGATACATATACACACAGATATACACACGAATACATATACACTCACACACAGGTACATATACACACAGAGATACACACACACAAATATACACTCACACAGATGCACATATACACACAGATGTATATACACACAGAGATACACACGATACCTAGTACACTCACACACAGATATGCACATGTATATAAAATTTTAAAATATTTTTAATATGTAATAAGCACTTTTAAAAAATATTTATTTATTTTACTTTATGTATATGAGTACACTGTAGCTGTACAGATGGTTGTGAGCCTTCATGTGGTTGTTGGGAGTTGAATCTTTAGGACCTCAGCTTGTTCTGGCCCAAAGATTTATTTATTATTACACATAAGTACATTGTAGCTGTCTTCAGACACACCAGAAGAAGGTGTCAGATCTCATCACGGATGGTTGTGAGCCACCATGTGGTTTCTGGGATTTGAACTCAGGACCTTTGGAAGAGCAGTAGCAGTTAGTGCTCTTACTCGCTGAACCATCTCACCAGCCCCCTAAACTCTTCTTTAATATAACTTTTCTTGTTCTTTTTATGCCTTTTGTGTTGTATAAAAATTCCTTTAATAACATTTATGTTTGAAGACATCTTTTGTTTTGTTAAAACAGGGTCTCACTTTTTAGCCCAAACTGGCTTGAACCCGCTGCAGAGCCTAGGTTGCTCTAAAACGTGAGGCACTCCTTCTGCCAGAATCTCTAGAGTGCTGGGTTAGGGATGAGCCATCCGGCCCAAACTTGACGTAGTTTTGAGTCGAGGTTTTGTGTATCCTCGAGTGCTGGCCTTAGGCTCTATATAGCTGAGAATGAACTTGAGTTTCTGATTCTTCTTTGCCCTCAGAGTACTAGGGTTATAGGTGTGTATCATGGCACCCAGTTTACATAGCATTGGTGATTGTACCCACAGCTTTGCTGATTCAAGGAAAGCAGTCCACCAACTTACATCCCTAAAAAGACATCTTGTTTGTTTGTTTGTTTGTTTATTTTATTTCATGAACATGAGTGTTTGTATACTGTGTGTGAACCTGATCCTCACAGAGGTCAGAAGAAGGTGTTATGTCCCCTGGATCTAGAACTACTAATGGTTGTGAGCCGCCAAGAGCTAAAGGTCCCCTTAACTGCTAGGTTGTCTCTCTATTACCACCTCCTCAGATATTTTTAAATGAGAATTTAGTTCTGACAGTCTTACACACAAAGATATATTCTCTCCATCCACTGACTTTCCTGCCTTAGGCTCCTGAGTGGTAGGCTTACAAGGTATGGTAGTTTGAATGAAAATAGCACTCATAGCCAGTCCTGCAGATCAAACACTGCAGTTATCTCCATGACACACAGCAACAAGATGTCTAGAAGAGTCCCAGTGAGAATCCAATATTGATAGTGTAGCAGAAGCCAGAGACCTCAAACCAGACGAACGCTCATTGCAATGAACACTTACGGGCAAGAAGTGTGGACAAAAGGGTGTACTGTGTGACACACTGTGACACACTACAGCTTCTACAATGAGGTGGGTTTTTTTATGCTTTGTTTTTTAATTTGTTTTTATTTTCTTCTGTGGGGAGGCTGCAAGGGTGAAGGGTGGATACGAAGGGACAGGGAATTGAGTGGAGCTGGGGTGCGTGATGTGAAACTCACAAAGAATCAACAAGGGGGCTGGTGAGATGGCTCAGTGGGTAAGAGCACCTGACTGCTCTTCCGAAGGTCCGGAGTTCAAATCCCAGCAACCACATGGTGGCTCACAACCATCCTTAACAAGATCTGACTCCCTCTTCTGGAGTGTCTGAAGACAGCTACAGTGTACTTACATCTAATAAATAAATCTTTAAAAAAAAAAAAGAATCAACAAAAAAAGAAAAAAGAAAATAGCCCTCATGGACTCATATATTTGAATATTTGGTCCTTAGTAATGCCTGGGAGAAAGCTATTGTGACAGGCTTGACCATGATGTTTTTGGAGAAATGTGGAAGACTTTGTGACTCTGGACCAGGAGAGTGGTTGACTGCTATAAGCAGGGTTTAATGAATGGGCCATCCTGGTAGAAGCTTGGAAGAGAGTAATACAGAGAGCCATGTGGACTGTGGTGGCCCAATTCAAGGCGTATCAGAGGGGAGCAACATTAGCAACTGAGCTAGAGACCATTTTTGTGATATTTTGGCAAAAAATGTGGCTGCCTTCTACTCTTGTCCAGAGGCTAAATTGGAAAACAGTGGACTAATTTCCTTATCAGAGGACAGTTCAATACAGCTTAATAGTGACTCTGTCACATGGTTCCTCTTAGGCAGGTCTATCATGAAAAAAAAAAAGCAAGCGGAACAGAAATACAAGATGTACAGTTTGAAGTGAAAAAGAGCAACAGGGAGATTTATGTTGGAGTAAAGGCTTATGCTGAAAGTGTGAAAAGGAATTCAGGGAGTGATGCTCTCAGGGCAAGACCCCACCAGCTAAGCTTCCAATGTGTAAAAAGGAAAGGCCTGAGGAATTTTCTGCTCCTAAAAAGCAACAGCAAAGGAGAGTTGCTGCAAATGTAGGGGACCGGTCTTTACTGCAAGATGTCATCCAAACATGGTTCTGGCTTCAGAGTCATGAAGGATAAGTGGGTAAAGGAGTTGTAGACTCTTCCTCTACATTTAGGAGAGATGCCAATGACAGATACATGGCAGGGGAGTCCTTGCATGGAGGCCCTAAGAGGCCATTGTGTGAAGCTGTGAAACTGAAGCCTGGATTGTGCTGGCAAGCACAAGATGTTAGAGATGGTAAAGCTGTAAGTTACCTGCCAAGGAGAGCTGTTAACAGGGTGTGGAGACAGCGCAAGAGAAAGAAATGGGTTGCAGTCAGCCATACTCGAAGCCCACAGCCACCTAAGCCCTTTGACACTGAGTATGAAGCAATGGGATTTGGAATTTTCTCTACTGGGTATCCGACTTGCTTTGATCCATGTTTCCTCACTATGCACCAATTCCCTCTTTTTGGAATAGTAATGTTTGGTAAAGTCTGTGCCATTGTGTATTGGAAATACGTAATTTGGTTTTTTTGAGTTTATAAGAGATTACAATTAAAAGATTGCCTTGAGTCTCAGAAGAGACATTGAACTGTAAACTGTGTTGAGACTGTGAAAGACTATTATTGTATGTATTTTGAATAAGAATGTTAGAGCTGGAGAGATGGCTCAGTGGTTAAGCGCACTGCCTGCTTTTCCAGAGGTCCTGAGTTCAATCCCCAGCAACTGTGTGATGGCTCATAACCATATATAACAAGATCTGGTGACCTCTTCTGGCCTACAGACAGAAATGCAGGCAAAATATAAATAAATAAATCTTTTTTTAAAAAAAATGGCTGGAGAGATGGCTCAGTGGTTAAGAGCACTGACTGCTCTTCCAGAGGTCCTGAGTTCAATTCCCAACAACTACATGGTAGCTCACAACCATCTGTAGTGGGATCTGATGCCCTCTTCTGGTATGTCTGAAGATAGCTACAGTGTACTCATATACATAAAATAAATAAAGAATTCTTTTAAAAAAATATCCTCCATAGGCTCATATATTTTAATGCTAAGACATCAGGGAATGGTACTATTTGAATAAGATTAAGAGGTGTAGTCTAGTTAGAGGATGTGTGAGGTTTCAAGAGCTAACATCAGACCCAGTGTGTCTGTCTCTCTCTACCAGGGATCAGGATGTAGCTCTCAGCTACTGCTCTGGTGTCTACCTGCTTGTTTCCCTGCCATGATGATAATAGACTAAACCTCTGAAACTGTAAGCATGCATCCAATTAAGTGTTTCCTGAAGTGGAAGTTTCTGGTAATATCATGTGATGCAGATTCACATGGTGTTTGCTGAGGCAAGACCCTTGGGAGGACTCATAATGTTTGGAGAGTGTATAACTAGGACTCAAGGGACAATGATGGGATGCTTGCATAGTGTCTTCCCTGATTCTCATTTTGTTGACAGAGGCACCGCAGAGAACTTTTTCTGGCATCCTGGCTAGTTCTGCTTGTGCCCGCTGACTCGTGCACATTCAGTGGAGGTGTGGCTGTTTCTGCTGGATTGGGCCACCGCTGCTGATTCATGTTTGGTATCCTGACATTACTGAATTGGACTGCTGGGATTCTGATAAACAGAGATTGGAAACACCTCCAAAGAACAACTTCTAAACAGGTCTACATAAACTTGTCCTATTTACCATCTTCTCCCCTACCCTTGGATGGTGGGCTAAAAGGAGAACCCTTATTAAAAGTATGCTTTGGTTGCTTCTCTGCCTTTTGGCTAAGATCAAGTGTAAAAGTAGGTTTTGAAAAATCTAAGCCTACAATTTCCTTGGCCATGTTTCCTCTTCACATCAGTAGGTGTACAATTAAGACATATGGAGACTTTTGAAGTTGGACTAAATGCATTGTGATATTTTCACAAACCTAAAGGGGCCAGGGAGTAGAATGTGATGGTTTGAGTAAGAGTGCCTCCATTGGCTCAAATGTTTGAATGCTCCATAGGCTTGTTCAAACACATGAGTCTATGGGGTCACGTCTAGCTATAGCATAATAAAAAGTACATTTAGTCCAACTTTGAAAATCCTCATAGTCTACAGCAGCCTTAACAATGTTAAAAGTCCAAAGTTCAAAGTCTCTTATGAGATCCATCCAATCACCTAACTGTAATGCTGAAATCAAGACGGGAAACCAGCTGGGTAAACTCCAAACTCTGCATCTCCATGGCTGATGTCAATCCAGTTTTCAGATCTCAAGTCCTTTTTCATCTTTGTTGACTGCAACAAACTTCTTTTCCTGGTCCAGGCCCACTCCCTGTTAGCAGCTTTCCTCGGCAGACATCCTCTGCCTCTGGCATCTCGAACATCTTGGGATCTCCAAAGCAGCTTCAATGTTACAGCTTCTTGTTTCAAAATCTGGGATCCGCACATGATCTTCTGGGCTCCTCCAGAGGGCTGGCGTCACTTCTCCAGCTCTGCCCTCTGTATCAGTCTAAGCTCAGGTTGATCCACTCCACTGCTGCTGCTGTTCTTGGTGATCATCCCACAGTACTGGCATCGCCAATACACTAGGGTCTTCGGCTGCAACTAGGCTTCACCAATAGCCTCTCATAGGCTCTCTTCACAGTGCCAAGCCTCAAATCCTTTGCATGACCCCTTCAATCCTGAGCTGTCAACTGCAACTGAGAATGCACCTTCATCAATGGCCTTCCAGTGCCAAGCCTCAGATGTTCTTCATTACCCCTTCATGCCTTCAAAACCAGTACCACCTGGGTGACTCTTACACATGACCAAGTCCTGGAACACAGCTTCTTTGTGCTCTCAGAAAACACTTTCTAGAAGATGTCACCTCAGTGATCACTTCTTAATCACTGCTAACTTCTTAGCTCTAGCTAACCAGCATCAATTGTCCCAGTAGTCTCTTCTATTTTTCACTCTAAAGCCAAAGCCACATGGCTGAAGCTGCCAAGTTCTGTTGCTTGGTGGGGCTGGAACATGCCCCCCCCATTCTATTAACAGCTTTCTGTTTTCCAACCCCCTCTCTGCCTAAGCTTGGCTTGCCTGGTACTTGCTCTGTAGATTGTGCTCGAACTCAGAGATCTGCATGGCTCTGTCTCCATTAATGCTGGGATTAAAGGCATGTACCAGCATGCCTGGATTAAATTCTTCTTCACCTAGAACTTGCTCTGTCTCAGGCTGGCCTTGAACTCAGAAATCTGCTTGGCTTTATCTCCTAGGATTAAAGGTATGTGCCACCATGCTTGAATCTAAACTTAGTAGGGTAGGATATTGCCCCAAAGTCCCACTTCCTTAATTCAATTTAATATCCTTGAACACAAAATTCAGCTCCATTTCACTTCCTGGTGTCTCTTTGATATTCAAACCATATATTTCATATTTTCCCTTTCTCAGCTTGCTGTGCTTGTTTAAAATGCTCTTCATGAGACTTAACCAGAGAACAAAGTCTATGATGGGAGTTTCTGAGACTTCCTTTGTCAATGCAATTGATCCGAGTCTCTTCACCTTAGACTTAGGTAGACTACAGACAAAGGCAAAAATTAGCCACATTATTCACCAAAATACTATAAAAATAGTCTATAGGTCACATACTGAAACTCTTCCCCACTTAAACCTCTTGGGCTATATCAGCACAATTCAAATCACTCATAGCAACAAAGTCTTCCATATTCCTTCCAGATTAACCCATTAAGCCCCACTTAAAGTATTCCATTGCTTTCCAAATCCAAAGTCCCAAAATCCACATTCTTCCATACAAAATAATGGCCAGGCCTATCACAGCAATACCCCACTTCTGGCACCAGCTTCTGTCTTATTTATCATTTTACTGCTGTGAGCAGATATCATGACCAAAGCAACTCTTATAAGGACAACATTTCACTGGATTACATGTAGACGGGATATATGCTAACACAACCCCCAGAATGTCACCTTGTGGTTTTTGAATCTATAAACCCTAAAATAAAGTGACTGCATACTGTATCATGAGAATCCTGAATCTCAGGTGTAGTCCTGGTACTGACATCTGAATAAAGCCTCCTTTTTGTTAAAAATTCGTTTGTGCCAGGCGTGGTGGCACATGCCTTTAATCCCAGCACTCGGGAGGCAGAAGCAGGTGGATTTCTGAGTTCGAGGCCAGCCTGGTCTACAAAGTGAGTTCCAGGACAGCCAAGGTTACACAGAGAAACCCTGTCTCGAAAAACCAAAAAAAAAAAAAAAAAAAGAGTGTGTACAAGCACACAATAATAATAAATACATTTTTCCAGACTGGGGTGATGCACACCTTTAATCTCAGTACTTGGGAGGCAGAAGCAGGTGGATTTCTGAGTTCGAGGCCAGCCTGGTCTACAAAGTGAGTTCCAGGACAGCCAAGGTTACACAGAGAAACCCTGTCTCAAAAAACCAAAAAAAAAAAAAAAAAAAAGAGTGTGTACAAGCACACAATAATAATAAATACATTTTTCCAGACTGGGGTGATGCACACCTTTAATCTCAGTACTTGGGAGGCAGAAGCAGGTGAATCTCTGAGCTCAAGGCCAGTCTAGTCTATAGAGAAAGTTCCAGGACAGCCAGGGATACACAGAGAAACCCTGTCTTAAAAAAAGAAAGGAAGGAAGGAAAGAAAAACAAATAAAAAGGAGAAATTACGTTTTTAAGAAAATGGATGGAACTGGAAAATATTAAATCAAGTGTGGTAAGTCATATTCAGAAAACAAAGACAGCCTGTTTTCTCTTATAAGTGGATCCTTTATATAAGTGCATTTGTGCAGAAGTGAATGTATGAAGAGCCCAGGATAGCAGACAAGGGGAATAATTCTTTAAGGGGATGTATGGAGGTGGTCTAATAGGTTACATGTGATACAAAAGTGTAAAAGGTAGGAAGGTATGTAGAGGAAATGATCAGGTAGATAGGAGAGAGGACATCAGGAGAGGGAGGGAGAGGGTGTTCTGGTTAGTTTTTTATCAACTTGACACAGTGAGGGTGATCTGGGGTGGCAGGGAAAGTCAATGGAGAAAATCCTTCCATCCAGATAGTCTTGGGTCAGTCTTATAGGGGATTTTCTTTTTTCTTTTCTTTTTCTTTTTTAAAGATTTATTTATTTATTATATGTAAATACACTGTAGCTGTCTTCAGACACGCTAGAAGAGGGTGTCAAATCTCTTTAAGGATGGTTGTGAGCCATCATGTAGTTGCTGGGATTTGAACTCAGGACCTTCAGAGGAGCAGATGCTTCTCTTAACCACCAAACCATCTCTCCAAGCCCCGGGGATTTTCTTGATTGATATGGGTAGGCCCAACCCACAGAGGGTGGTGCCAAGCACCCTACCACCTGTATGGTCCTGAGTTGCATCAGAAAGTGTCGCGCCCCTCGACCAGCAAGGAAGACGCAACCACCAGTTCTTCTAACAGCAGTTTATTCAGCAAGCTTCAATCTTCATCTCCCCCGAACCCCGGGAAGAGCCCAAGATATATGTATTCACGCCAAACAATCACACCAGGCAATGTAGCTTTGCCAGGTGAGCGAGCTCAGCCAATGATCAGCAGGGATAACAGCAGCAGCCAAATAAGGACTTGTTTATTATAAGAACTCTCTTCCTGTAGGTGCCATGTTGGAGTGCGGCCCCAGGGGCTGTGGCTCCCCACAAGAAAGCTGTCCAAGCACACCATAGGGTCAGAAAGCAGTGGTTTTCCAGGGCTTCTAGGCACAAGGAGTCATACTTCCAGCAAAACTCAACTAAAGTATATGTCACTTCTTCCAAGAAGATGGATTCTAGAGACAAGGCTTTATGTATTATCTTAAGGTCCTAGGGAAGGATCTGGTGTGGTCTCAGTCAGACAGACAGCATAAAGGTCATTTGGGCTTTTAGCCACCTCTGGTCCTTGTTGGGGGGTCTTGGGGGAGCCCCTGGCTATACAAATGGTAAAAATGTCACCTAGACTGTTAGTCATCTCCAGTCCTGCTTAAGGGATTTTGGTATGGCCTGGCCCTGCAGATAGTACAGACCAACAGGATATTAATCACCTCCATTCCCAGCCTTCTGGGTGGAAAACAGGTTATATAGCTTTCCCTCTAAAAAGACAATCCTATGTTTAACATTCCTGGCTTCCCTTAAGCTATCTGTGAACACAAGGACCTTTGTACTCCTAACAGATATAACCTGTGTAAGTAGAAAGCTGATTCCAGAAACCTTAGGTCACTAAATGAAAATCCCGTTGCTCGGAGTGAGCTACCTCCCTATGAATTGTTGGCCAGAAAGCTTCCTGAGGTCCCCCAAACCATACAGGTAATTGCCATTGCTAGTGGTTGCCTGCCAGAACAGAACAGTAAGACCCTGCTACTTAAGAGGCTACAGACATGCTTTGGTTGTAAGAAACAAACAAAAAAATCAAGTTGGAACTGGACTGGGAGCTTCCTTACTGCTGGCTTGGCCTCCCAGTGCTGGAAAGTTCTATGCAGATTTCATAAAGTTTCCATCAATAGCCTTCCAAGATGTAAATCCAATATAAAAACAATATCCACCAGCCAGAGAAGATGAGCCCAGCATGATAGCAAGTCTGTTATGGGGTTAACTATGTTTCTTTCTTTCTTTCTTTCTTTCTTT
>NC_034595.1:78102441-78122265 GCF_900095145.1 Mus pahari | reverse complement strand
AAAAAAAAAACAAAAAACAAAAAACAAAAGAGAGGGGAAGAGAGGAAGTGAAGGCTATAGTGGCATATACCTTTAATGCTGAGTGCTCAGAAGGCAGAAACAGGCAGATCTCTGTGAGTGCTAGGCCTGTCTACACAGTGAGGTTCTGTCTCGAAGGAAGGAAGGAAGGAAAGAAGGGAGGGAGGGAGAGAGGAAGAGAGGGAAGGAAGGAGGGAGGAAGGGAGGGAGGAAGTGACCAAGCCCGCTTAGTCAGTCAACAGGCTCTCCAGCACAGGAGTGAGGTTTAAAAGAAAAAAAGACTCAACATCTGAGTCACAAATATTGCATTAGGCCTTAATTTTATTTATGTATGCATGTATTATTTATTTATTGTGTTTATGTGCACATTGCGGAGGTCAAGAATAATTTGCAGGTTATCTGTTCTCTTCTTCCACTTGAATGGATTCCAGTGACAGAACCCTGCTAGTCAGACTTTACGGTAAACTCCTTAATAGGCTCTGTCATCTCGTTGCCCCGTCCCAACCCTCCAGCTTTTGTTGTTCTGTTTGTAAAATAAGATTGGTTTTGAACTTTTAACCACACACATTCATCTTACAGGCCCGTGCCCCCTCACTGCTGCCTTTAATGACCCTAATACGCCCATGTGGTGACATATTCCCTTAATACCATAAATAAGTAGGCAGAGTCAGGAGAATCTCTTTGAGTTCGAGACCACATAGTGAGTTCCGGGACAGTCAGGGGTACACAAGTGAGACCCTGTCTCAAAACAAAAAACCAACCAACCAAACAAACAAACGAAAAACAGGCAGCTAAAGGTGACATCAAGCATAACCTAAGACTAATCCCCGCCCCGCCCTGTCCAACTCTCCTGCTCAGACCACCGCCCCACCACCACCGCCCCAGGCGGACTGCGCTGCGCATGCTCAGCCGCAAAGGCATCCGGGAGAGGGGCGGAGCCGGCGGGGTTGTTTGCACTGCAAAATCCCAGTGGGCGCTTCCCGCCGCTGGGTTGGCGACCGATTATCCGCCCTCGTGGAGCCGCTCAGGCCCGCTTTTCCAGAGAGAGGCGGCGTTTCTCCCGTCCCGAGGAGGGTGACGCGACAGGTGGGAAGAGCACAGTGTCAGGAGAGTCGTGACCCCGGCCGCCAGGCTTCTCAGCGTCCTGGCCTCTGTGCGGTGACCGAGCTTGGTGCGTGTGGTCTCTTGCGGCTTCTTTCCGTAACTGTCTTCCGTTTACACCTGTGGCTCGCTTTCCACCAAGCCGTGTATTTTTCAGACAAAAACAGATTGGGTGTGTTGGCCCTTGCCTTTAATCCCATCACTCGAGAGGCAGGGGTTTCTCTTTGAGTTCGAAGCCAGGCTGGTGTGTTCTAGGCCAGTCAGTGCTACTTAAATGAGACCTGGATTCAAAAACCAAAAACATGGGGCTGGAGCGAGAGAGAGCAGCAAATAGTTTTATCTGTAGGGTTATGTGAGTGAAATTTGCAAGTTAGCGCTACCCATGGTGGTGGCTACCCATTTCTCTAATCCTGGCGGGGAGGCAGAGGCAATTGGTCTACAGTGCTAGTTATAGGACACCCAAGGCTAAATTGAAAAAAAAAAAAAAAAAAAAAAATCTCAACGAAAGAAAAAGAAATTTACAGGCCAAAGTTAAAGGGATTGAAGTAAACTTGTAATCACCCCAGTTAGTACAAAGAATTTACTTATATTAACCCAGATATCCAAAAATGGCTATTTTGTGTTACCATTACATATTAATGCTTTGGAGATGCCCAAGTATTTAATACATGCTATATAATACAGTTAAGTATTTCTCATAATTTTATTATTTTTGTTTTCAAAGTCTCTAAGAAATCTTCCAGTCTAACCTTCTGAGTGCTGAGATTCTAGGCATAAAGCACTACACTCCACAATTCTGTTTTTCTTTTATCGGTATGTGACAAGATTCTCTTCCCTGAGGAGACATGCCATATATCTGTTCAAACTAGATAAAGAGCCCACAGCAGGCCAGAGTATCTTGGTGAACCAGTGAGTTTTATTGGAATTACTTGCAGGAATATGGGTGAGGGGTTACTTATGGGAGCAGAAAAGACAGCAACAGAACCAAAGTGACCCTAACATGGATGACAGGTCACAAATGCTGGGAACCTGGAGCACACAGCACAGCCTGCTGGAAGTTCAACTGGTTGGAGAGCATCCTTTCCTAGTGACTCAATTGGTCTAGTCTTCTTCAAGTCAGCATGTCTCATCTCAGAGTCTTATTTGCAACTTGGCTTCTCTGAGAGTGACTCTGTGGGTTTCTCTGTATAGCTCTGGCTGTCCTGGAACTCACTTTGTAGACCAGGCTGGCCTAGAACTCAGCCTGCCTCTGCCTCCCGAGTGTGTGCTTACCTTTTAAAGAGCTTCCCTGTGGATGAAATGTATCAATCTTGAAGAAACTGCTACACAACAGGAGCCTACAACACATGTCCAGTTGTTGTATAACCTTTAAGTCTCCCTGTAGTGGCCTCCAGCTCTCTTGGTAGATACTTTCTTTTTGTCTCCTAGGCCTTTAGCTTTGTATTCTTGCCTCCACACCCAGCTAGTGTACACCATCATGCCCATCTCTAGGTTCTATGTACTTCATAGTTACCTTTCAGGGTTGCAAGTCTCTACTGGGATTTTGGCCTACTGCTTCACTTAGGGAACATTGAGTTGAGTCTTTCAGTAAGCCAGTTATATCTTTCCATTGATTTAAGTCTTCCTTAATTTCCCTTAGCAGTGTTTTGACTTTAGTTTACAAGACTTGACAATTTTTTATTAGATTTATCTCTATATTTGGTGTTTACTACTACTCTCAATGGGATCAAACAGTGCTCTACCATTGAGCTATACCATAGTATCCTATATTTGATGAGTATGTCATAGAAAATAGTTATATTTATTTTTTGTTTTGTTTTGTTTTTTTCTTTTCTTTTTCAAGACAGGGTTTCTCTGTGTNGCCCTGGCTTTCCTAGAACTTACTCTGTAGACTAGGCTGGCCTTGAACTCAGAAATCCGCCTGTCTGCCTCCCAGGTGCAAAGAAGTAAAATTTGTTATTTCTGGAGCTGAGATCAACCAAACCCAAGGCCTCAATCCTCAAGCCTTAAATGTTTTAAGTATTGACCTTGTCAAAGTTATAGATTCCTTAGGGTTTGACCTTGTTAGAGTTACAGATTCCTTAGGGTTTTCTGTATACACAATCAGAATTCTATGAATAATAACAAAAATTAGCCTTTTTGTTTGTTTTGTTTTATAAGACATGGTTTCTCGGGCTGGTAAGATGGCTCAGTGGGTAAGAGCACCCGACTGCTCTTCCAAAGGTCCGGAGTTCAAATCCCAGCAACCACATGGTGGCTCACAACCATCCTTAACAAGATCTGACTCCCTCTTCTGGAGTGTCTGAAGACAGCTACAGTGTACTTACATAATAAATAAATAAATCTTTAAAAAAAAAAGAGAGAGATGGTTTCTCTGTATAGTCCTGACTATCCTAGAACTAGCTCTGTAGACCAGGCTGGCCTCAAACTCAGAGATCCACCTGCCTCTGCCTTCCAAATGCTGGGACTAAAGGTGTGTGCCACCACTTCCCAAGAGCACCCCCCCCCCCATCTATTTTACTAAAATCTCTAGTACAAAAAAGAAATAGTAAAAGAGAAATTTTGTTCGTTTGTTTTAGGGTCTCCCAAAGTAGTTCAGACTAACCTGGGAACTCTGCAGCCAAGGCTGACCTTGAACTCACAGTGATGCTTCTGTCTCTGCCTCCTACGAACTGAGATTATACCCATGAGCCACCAAACCTAGAAAGAACTTCTAAAATATCAACTAACTTTCAATCCTTGGTTCATGCTCTTGAGACAGGAACTCACTTTGTAGTACTGGCTGGCCTAGGCCTCAACAAGCCTGCTCGTCTCCAAAGGAGATTAAAAATGTGGGCTATTCCCACCTAAATTACTAGCTTTCTATTAAGCTGTGATTCAGCCAAATTCCCTTGTAATGTTCTCCCCCTATCCATGATGAATACGTATTCTTCCACGAGCCCTGTATGTATGTTTCATTTAAAGGTGACTCTATGAATTGGCTCTTGCTTTATGGAATCTGAGTTGTCAGCATTTCCACTCCTGTGCTTTAAATTTTAGGAGTTTAAATTTTATGTATGTGGGTGTTCTGCCTCTGTATGTCTGTGCACCATGTGCTTGGTACCCAGGATGTCCTGAGTAGGGTTTTGGATCCTCAGAAACTGGTGTTGTGGATAGTGTGAACCAACATGTAGCTGCTAGGAAGTGAGTCCAGGGTCCTCTGGAAGAGCCTTCAGTACTCTGAACCACTGAGCCATCTCGCCAGCCCCTCTTTCACATCATTTTTAAATTAAAAAAAAAAAAAAAAAAGTTAACTTGAATAAAAACACCATAGTAGTCAATCCTTTAACTCACAGAATGATGAATAGTTGGCCACACAATTTTTCTTTTTTTTTTGGTTTTTTCGAGACAGGGTTTCTCTGTGTATTCCTGGCTGTCCTGGAACTCTGTAGACCAGGCTGGCCCCGAACTCAGAAATCCGCCTGCCTCTGCCTCCCAAGTGCTGGGATTAAAGGCGTGCGCCACTACGCAGTTTAAAACTTAAGAATTGCTTGTCTCCAGCACTTGGGAGGCAGAGACATTTGAATCTGTGAGTTCCAGGACACCCAAAGCTTCAGTAAGAACCTTATTTCAAAAAGAAGGTTGGGGGGACATTGTTACTTCCAGATATTTCCAAGTAACATTTTCAGACTGTGGTTCATTGCTGGTAACTCATACAAATAGTAAGAGATTGCTGTACGTTTGTCTGCTTGTTTGGGGTCTGGGGTAGACAGTGAGTTGAAACTGGCTATCATGTTGCTCACAGTTACCTTGAACTCCTGATCTTCCTTCCTCTGACTTCCAAGCTCTCCTATTTTTGGGTTTGTTTTTTTTGAGATGTAAAGAGACTCTGTGAAGAAGGAAAGGGCAAGTGAGATGGCTCAGAGGGTAACGACTCTTGCCTCCAAATCAGATAACCTGTTTGATCCCCAGGCCCTACATGATCTGGGGAGAGAATGAACTACCGTAGGTTGTCTTGGTATGTTTGTTTCTACCACTCCACCCTACTCCCCACCACCCCGAAACAAATAAATAAATGCAATTTAAAATCCCTATGTTGAGAACCTGGAAAAATGGCTTGGTGAGTAAAGGTGTTTGCAGTCAAGCCTGCCAGCCTGAGATTAATGGTCAAGACTGACTTCCCCACACATGCCACGCATCATGTGTATAGTCCCTTACAAGCACGCACACTCTCCAGTGGTAATTAAATGTAATTGTTAGAACTTTTACTTAATTATATGTGTATGCGCCTGTGTGAATTTCAGCACACCACATGTATTCAAGAGCTGGAGGAGGCCAGAAGCTGAGGTTAAATCTCTTGAAACTGGAGTTACAGGTGCTGGGAACTGAACCCAGGTCCTCTGTAAAGAGCAACAAAGTGCCCGTAGCCAATGAATCTCCCTTCTAATCCTAAATGTAAGTCTTAAAATGTTTTTACTTTAATTGGGAAATACTGGGTATACGGAAAGGAAGCTTACACAGCACAGCACCAATAGCCTGGTGCTCGCTCACACAGCACACCACCGTAGCCTGGTGCTCAGGGCAGTTATGTGAAGGGTCCAGCAGGCTCTCCCTTAATTTGCCATTTTCTGATGAGTTGGCCAGTTGCCTTGAGTATACTTTGTGCATTATTTTCAATTCTCTATTTTAAGAGTATTGTCAAACCCCACAACTCAAAACTCAGGAGGAAGAGAGCTCCACATCCTCATACAGTAGTAAGAGAATTAATCATAACTTTTTTTTGATCAGTCAAATAGCCAAGTTAGTCTATTTTCTAAAATTGTCTTTGAATATTATGCTATTGTGGGTTCAGTTTCATATCCAGAAGAAGCCTCTAAAGTGAAAAGTGTATACTTGTTTTATGTAAATAGAAATTCTGTTTTCTTCCTGTTTCTCAAGCCCCACAGTTGACGGTCTTGTCTCATCTCACCTGACTTGAATAAAATGCTTCCTGCAGTTCCAGGCACAGCTGTTCGACTCTCCTGTGCCAAATGTAAAAGAGTTTTTCAGGAGGGGCAGACAGCTTTTCAGAGGAAAGGGTCTGCTGAGCTTTTCTGCTCAAGGCTATGCATCGATGGGTACCCTTCGCCGGCTGTGTCCCCAGCTCCTCTCAAAAGGATGTGCTTAAATTGCTCAAGGTATGGAGGTCTAAGCAAGGCCTTTTATTTTGCTGCATAGACCTTTGGTCAGAGTCTTGGTTATCATTTTATATGCTTTCATCCTCTCTGAAGATGGAAACCATAGGTAAATGAAAGAATTTGCTTCTGCTTTCAGTTCCTTTAAGATCACTCAGAAGTAGTTTTGATTGTTGAAGGGTTTACACAGATTACATGGAAGGGTGGAGAAGCATTGAGAATCTCTTTGTTAGAATTTTGTTAAATAAATGTGAGACTTGAGAGCATCGAATAGGATGTTTTCTGTGCTTAGAACGTGGGTTTTGTTTGGTGTTGGTTTGGTTGGTTTTGTTTTGGTTTTGAGTCAGGGGCTCACTCAAGATGACTTTCTCATGCTTACCCCCAGTTCCCGTGGAGGGTTTTTTGTTTTGAGACAGGGTCTCAAATATATGTATGTAGCGAGGAGTTCACTGTGGAGAGCAGGTTGGAGCAGGTTGGAGTTGAACTTGGAGGTACTCCTGCCTCTGCCTTCCAAGTGCTGAGACTATAGGAGTGTTCACCATACTGAACTACCCGCACTTACCAATAGGCTCGCAGAGCTTTGCTTCAGTCTTTTTTTTTTTTTTTTTTTTTAATTTATTTATTTATTATATTTAAGTACACTGTAGCTGTCTTTAGACACTCCAGAAGATGGAGTCAGATCTTGTAACGGATGGTTATGAGCCACCATGTGGTTGCTGGGATTTGAACTCTGGACCTTCGGAAGAACAGTCAGGTGCTCTTACCCAGTGAGCCATCTCACCAGCCCTGCTTCAGTCTTTATTTGGCTGGCACTTCCAGTGCTGCCTTTGGTTTCAGGTTCTGTTTTCTTGATCTCTCCCTAACTTTATCTCTCCTTTTGTTTTCTTTTTCTTAAGTTTTTAAATTTTATTTTGTGTATGAGTGTTTTCTCAACTTGTATGTCTGTGTACCACATACATACCCTGTGCCTGCAGAGGGCATTTGATCCCTTGAAACTGCCATTACAGGCAGTCGTGAGCCACCGTGTGGGTTGATGAAAATTAAACACTGGTCCTCTGCAAGAGCATTCGTGAGCACTGCCCCACCTTTCTGGCCCTCCCTTTGCTTTTTCCAATTCCACAGTACTATACTATGTCCAGTTTTCCTTTTGGCTATAAGTTATAGGGTATTCTCTTCAGTCTACTTTCTCTTTCTGCAGAGTCCTAAACCTGGAAGGGACATTAGAGATCACCCAGTGCAGACCTTTTCTTTTGGTTTTGAGGAAACTGAGGCCCTGAGGAGTTAAGGCACTGTGTTGCTATGGTTAGCATATACGCACTACATTTCTTCAGCCCCAGCTTTGCTACATGTCACAGGCGTTGAAAAGACTCATGCAAGAAAGAATTTGCTGTGTAAGTTGTTCTCTTAAGGAGTAACAATCAGGTATGATGAGCAGAAATAGACAACCTTGGCTTCCTCTGGAATATACATACATACACACACACATATATATATATATATTAAGAAATTGTGGGTTGGTTCAAAGGTGGTAGTCATGCTTAGACTGGGAGAGACCACCATTTATTGAGAATAACATGTTTCTATTGGCACTTTTTAGATCTGTTTTATTTTGCATGTATGGGTGTTTTACCTGCATGTTTCTATGTGTACCACATGCCTGCCTGGGGAAGTTGGAATAAGACATTCTATTCTCTGGAGTTGGAGTTGTGGATGGTTGTAAGCCTCCATGTGGATGCTGGGAACTGAGCCATCTCTGCAGCCCCTTTATTGAGACTTTTAAAAAATTTCACATTCCACAACATCTTTTGGTTTTCTCAGATAGGGTTTCTCTGTGTAGCTCTGGCTGTCCTGGGATTTGATCTTCAGATCAGGCTGGCCTCAAACTCACAGAGATCCTCCTGGCTCTACCTCTTGAGTGCTGGGATTAAACGCATGTACCACTGCCTGGCTGAAGTCCCAAAATTTTAAGTAATTTTTAAGGCTTCTTTTTTTAGCAATGATTTAAAATCTTTAATTAATACTTTGTGTTTTTGTTTAATGAAGGAAAATGAAGGATAACTTTGAAGATGACATTTAAAATATTAGAAAGGGGAGACTTTTTATTGAAAGCTATTAAGATATGTTTAAGAAACATAAAAGGAAAATCTGAAGACAAATCATTCCAGTCCAAAATAGGCCTATTCAGTAATGCTTAATTATTTACAGGCCAGTTAGCACTCATGCTCAGTTATTTTTAGCTAGCTGTAAAAGTCCTTCTAATATGGTTGGCTTTTATTATTTTTTCTTTTGAATTTTAAACTCCATTATCTTTAAAACAACAACAACAACAAAAATCACAGGCCAAGATTAACCAGACCCAAAGACTGTACAACTCAGTGAACTGTGTACAGTTGGAGAAACCGTTGAGAATGGAAGCTGTGGAACTTTCCATTGGGTCTTAACACCTTTACTATCGGATATATTTTTATACACTTATCTACCACAGAAAATTAAAAAAAATCCATGACAGAGTTAGAACTAGAATGCATTTTAAAAATCAACTGCCAGTCTCATCAGAAAAGCTGTCAAGTATTAAGAATTGATCAAGCTAGAGATGGCAGATACAGGTTTCCTAAAATTTCTCATTTTTCTTCAATTATTTATTTATTTGGTTTTTTCGAGACAGGGTTTCTCTGTGTAGCCCTGACTGTCCTGGAACTCACTCTGTAGACCAGGCTGGCCTCAAACTCAGAAATCTGCCTGTCTCTGCCTTCCAAGTGCTGGGATTAAAGGCATGTGCATTGGTGTTTTGCGCATCTTTGTCTGTGCAAAGGTGTATGAGGGTGTCAGGTTGTAGAGTTGCAGACAGCTGTGAGCCACCATGTGAGTGCTGGCAGTTGAACCCAGGTCCTCTGGAAGAGCAGTCAGTGCTCTCAACAGCTGAGCCTTCTCTCCAGCCCCTCTTTTTTCTTTTTTTTAAAGATTTATTTATTTATTATATGTAAGTACACTGTAGCTATCTTCAGACACTCCAGAAGAGGGAGTCAGATCTTGTTACGGATGGTTATAAGCCACCATGTGGTTGCTGGGATTTGAACTCTGGACCTTTGGAAGAGCAGTCGGGTGCTCTTACCAACTGAGCCATCTCACCAGCCCCTCCAGCCCCCTCTTAATTTTTCCTTAAAAGTTTAGCGGTAAATACTGTGAGTTGTTTCCCTTGAAATGGCAGCCTTCATTTTCCTGAATAGCTACCTGACGTCCCTTCCTGAACAATAGTTGTGTGTATAGTCTCATAGAAATATAATTCATAAAAAAGATGGCGGAGGTATCACTCAAATTGTCTGTGTAGACTGTCTGGAGACAGTAGTCCACCACTGATAACATCTCAGCACTTTATGCCGTGTCCTCTTTAGTCCCTGTGCTGGTTAGTTTTTCTCAGCTTGACACGAAAGGGTCGCCGGAAGGAAAGAACCTTGATTGAGAAAATGCCTCCATCAGATTGTCCTGTAGACAAGAGCGCTTTCTTTTTTTTTTTTTTAAGATTTATTTATTATTATAATTAAGTACATTGTAGCTGTCTTCAAATGTACCAGAAGAGGGTGTCTCATTATGGGTGGTTGTGAGCCACCTTGTGGTTGCTGGGATTTGAACTCAGGACCTTCGGTAGAGCAGTCAGTGCTCTTACCCACTGAGCCATCTCTCCAGCCCAAGGGCGTTTTCTTGATCCATGATTGATGTGGGAAGGCCTGCCTCACTGTGAGTGGTGCCACCCTTGGGCACGTGGTCTGTGTTAATTAAACTATGGACAGTCAGCCAGGAAGCAAATGCTCTGTGGTCTCAGTTCCTGCCCTTCCTTCAGTGATAGATTGTGACCTGGGAGTTGTAAGAGAACATAAACCCTTTCCTGGTCACGGTCAGTAGACCTGATCCACAGCAGTAGACGCAAACTAGGACAGTCACGCAAATATTCAAGTTTATTCTTTTACCTGCTTTTATGTCTGTATATCAAGGGCATGCATTGCCTCTGGAGTCCAGAAGAGGGCACTGGATCCCCTGGAACAAGAATTACAGACAGTTGTGAGCTGCCATGTGGGTGCTAGGAATTGTCAAGGTTCAGATTAAAATAACTTGAAAATGTTTTATTGACAGCATCCTTAATTTCTGGAACTAAATTGCCTTGTTTTGCTTTACAGTAAATACATGGCAGAAGGATCCCAAGAGCTCACTGCCCAACCAGCATAGTCCATACAGTGACTCTTGCTCCCAATTCAGTGAGAAACTGGGTCAGGACAATACAGAGAGCAAGAGGGAAAACTGCCCAACGCCTTGCTCTGGGCCCCTCATGTGTACACACAGAAACTCATAAGTTACTTTATATATTTATTGTTCTATTAACAAGCATTTATTGTTTGTTTTTAGAGACATTTTAAGTCCAAAGGATATGAAGAGTGTCCGGTTGGAGGATAGTAGTTGTAACAAAAACTTTTGTAGCCAATCTTGTCTTACATCATATGAAGAAAAAAGAAAGCCACGTGTTACCGTATATACTGATAGCAGTTTGCCTAAGTGCAGCATGTGTCAGAAGACATCTACTGTAAGTTTCAACTTTTTTTAACATTTAGAAGAATTCTTGTCATTTGGCTTAAATGTCATTTGTTGCTATTGTTCTAGTCTTGTCAGTAATTCCTACTTTTCACATTTTCATTCTGCTGACAAGTTTCCTTGTGAACTGGTGAAAGACCTGTGACCTATAATCTGTCCCATATACTTCAGGGGGAAGAGTGTCCTTACCTGAGTAGTGCAAAGATTACTAATGCGTAGAAGCAGGTGAGCAGAAAGAGCTGCTGTCCCGCCAGCTAGTCCTTGAGCATGCTTGGTTCTCTTGGGGAAATCTTTGGTTGATGGTTAATGACCATGAACAAGACCTTTGGGTGCCCCCGAGAACAGAGAAGCTAGCCTTGCTTTGTGGACTAAGTGAGATGAACACAGTTACTGGTTTGATCCCTTTTTTATGAATTAGAACGAATATCTATCTTTATCACTACATGATCTTTAGTAATATGGTAATACATAATCTTAGTATTTGAGAGTCACAGGCAAGCAGATCTCTGAGCTTGAGGCCAATCTGGTCTGCAGAATGAGTTCCAGAACAGCCAGAACTACACAGAGAAACCATATCTTTTTTTTAATTATTATTATTATTATTATTATTAGATATTTTCTTCATTTACATTTCAAATGCTATACCGAAAGTCCCCTATACCCCCCACCCCCTGAGAAACCATATCTTGAAAAACAGTAATATATAACTCATACTGAATACATCAGAATATCAAGAAATCAAAATGTGCAGCAACTCCTCTGGTATAAGCATGGTTGAGTGTGCCCTGATGCTTTTCCTGACTGCATGGTGCTGTCAGTGAAGCTGGTGCTGTCAGTGTCTTGAGCTGCCTGTAGAATGTGTCTGTGAGAGCTGGAAGTAGAGCTCAGTGGGAGAGCTTATTGCTTAGCATAAGTGTTCAGCCCTAGCATATCAAAAGCAAGGATCCTTCTGTCTGAAAGGGTGAATTGCATAAGCACTTTATGGTTTACTGGCAGGATGAGGAGCCAGGCATGATGGCTCATGCCTCTAATTGTCAAGTAGATCTCAGTGAACTCATCCTGGTCTATATAACCTAAGTTCCAGACCAGCCAGAATTCCTTGTCTCAAAGTAAAAACGTCATATTAATAAAAGACTAAAATGAAAATTATCCTGTGCTTTTCCCCCACCCCTGAAATTTCAAGACAGGGTTTCTCTGTGTGGCCTTGGCTAGACCTGGCTCTGTAGACCAGGCTAGCCTGAAATTCAAGAAATCTGCCTGCCTCTGCCTCCCTAGTGCTTGGATTAAAAGTGTGTACCGCCATACCTTCCTTGGTCTTTCTTTTTTTAAAGATTAATTATTTAGGAGCTGGAAAGATGGCTCAGCACTTAAGATCCAGAGGACCCAGTTAAATTCCCTTACCCATATGATGCTCATAACTACCTATAACCCTGAGTCCAGGGATCTGGTGCCCTCTTCCAGCCACTGCAGGAGCTACATGCACATGGTGCATACATTCACTCAGGCAAAACACTCATAGGAAACCTGACAACCTGAGTGCAATCCTCAGGAGCCACATGGTGGAAGGGAAGATGAACTGACTCTGAAGTTGTCTTCTGACTTTCACTTGCATGGAGTGATAGTGTAAGTTCCACACACACACATACAAATAAATAAATAGAACTTTTTTGAGGATTTATTTGTTTCCATTTATGTGCATGGGGGTGTGTTTACACATCTGCTTAGGTGCCTGTGGATGCAAAAGAGGCTGTCATGTTCTTGGGACAGGAATCATAGGGAACTGTATGTAACTCAGCACAGGTACTCGGAAACTACCTTGAGTAGGAAGTGCTCTTAACTCCTGAACCATCTTTCCAGCCCATTTCCTGGCTCTTCTATCAATATTCTGATCTCCACAGAAAAGAAACGCCATGTAGTTTTGTTTGCACTGTGTACCAAAAAGCAGTTCTGTTCCACCATTGCTTTCAGTGATGTAGAAAGATGAAACGGTAAAACTCCTCAGTCTACAGCCTTTCTCTTTGTCCCGTGCTTACTGGATTTGCTGCATTCTGCCTCCTGTCTGTATGCTGCTTTCTCACAATAGGATTGTGATTGTTTTCTGGGTGGAGGGTTAATTTAAGACAAGGTCTCTGTGTAGCCTTAGCTGTCCTGGAGCTCGGTATGTAGATAGACTAGGTTGGCTTCTGCACTACCTGCCTCTGCCTCCTGAGCTGGACTTAAAGGCATGTGCCACTACACCCAGCTGTGCTTGGGATTCTTTACCAGGAAGTAAGCCTAGAACAGCAGTTCTCAACCTGTGAGTCTCCACCCCTTTGGAGGTCACATATCAGATATCCTACATATCAGATATTTACATTATGATTGATAACTAGCAAAATTCCAGTTATGAAGTAGATATTAAATAATTTTGTGGTTGGGAGTTACCATAACATGAGAAACTGTATTGAGTCACAGCATTAGGAAGGTTGAGAACCTCTGGCCTGGAGGGACAGGTACTGCCCCAGTATTGTATAGTAGATATTAAGTACCCTTTTCTCCTTAGCCCTGGTGCAAGGACTTGGGTCCAAGTAAAAAACTGTAATTCAATTTGTGTTCTTATTCAATAGGCTTTAGTTGCCTGGGATAATAAACTTCTTTGGTGGACTCTCTTTTCATTGAATATACATTATTACTATTACTGTAGCTATTAAATGGTAGAATAGTTTTCAGATAAGCTTATCAAATTGCCTCATTTGGTTTTTGTAGCCTGGACTCTCTTCTAGTTTTTTAAGGAAGTGTAAAGAATTGTTATTGTTTCTACTAGTTCGGCTAAAAGCAGTTACAGTAGCATGCTTAGTGTTTTTAGTATTGCATGTGATGTATCAGAAATATGAATATTATTTTTAATCTTTAAACAGAAACCACCCAGAATACTTAGATCTTTCCCCTGCAAATCACTGAAACTGTCAGATGAGATGATTGTGATGACTAATGACTTGGGGGACATAGAGGCTTACTGCTCCGTTTGTTTTTCTTCATACAACAGTGCTGTGATGGAATCTTCTTCAGGTAATCCCTAACGGCCTCAGTGGTACTATGTACTGGAATATAACTACACTTTGCTATTAATTTATAGCTTTGATTAACTTCCATATTATAGTTCCAAGTGAGTGCTGGAAAGATGTCTTAGCAATTAAGAATGCTTGCTGTTGAATCATGAGGACCCAAGTTTAGATCCTAGCACCCATGTAAAAACATTCATTCACCTCACAAATGAAATAATCTTTATTAAAAAAAAAAAAAAAATCCAAACAGACTGGTAATGTTGTCAGTTGTCAGACTATTTGCCCAGAGTGTCTGAGGCCCTGGGCTTGATGCCCACCAGGTGTGATGGTGGGCAAGCATTCTCCCACTGAGTTATAATCCTCAGCACAAAACCACTTATTATTAGACAGTGTTTTCTGCTTGGTTATAACAAACTGTTTTTGTTTATTTTTGTCAGTTAATGTATCCATGGTGCACAGTTCTTCAAAAGAGAATCTCTGTCCAAAGAAATATCCAGTTATAAGCAATATAATGTCACTAGTAAATAATCGTGTTGACCTCGTTGTGAACACTGATCTCTTACAAGGTAAACAGACATTTGACATAAACAGTGTTTTGTCTTTTTTTTTTTTTTTTGGTTTTTCGAAACAGGGTTTCTCTGATAGCCTTGGCTGTCCTGGAACTCACTCTGTAGACCAGGCTGGCCTCGAACTCAGAAATCTGCCTGCCTCTGCCTCCCAAGTGCTGGGATTAAATGCGTGCGCCACCACGCCCGGCTAACAGTGTTTTGTCATATTGTTGAATCTGTCTGTCTGTTTGCTGATATGAAATAAGCTTTATGACCTTATGGTGTTATTAAAGTATAAAATCTCGAATATGTGCTTTAATTTGTTTCAACAGGTACACTTTCTTCTGTACCGACAAATGTCATTGTGAACGTAAGTTTTATCCTGATTTTTTTAAATAATTTATTTATTTATATGAGTATACCATAGCTGACTTCAGACACACCAGAAGAGGCATTAGATCCCATTACAGATGGTTGTGAGCCACCATGTGGTTGCTAGGAATTGAACTCAGGACCTCTAGAAGAGCAGTCACTGCTCTTAACTGATGAGCCATCTCTCCAGCCCTGATTGACCGTTTTTTAAGACAATATCTCACTATGTAACTCTGGCTGGCCTTGAACTCACAGAAATCTGCATGCCTCTGCCTCTAGAATGCTGGGATTAAAGGTGCATGCCACCATGCCCAGCTTCCTTTTGAGTGAATAGTACTAGTCATCTGAGTAATAGAAATTATTTCTCGGGCTGGTGAGATGGCTCAGTGGGTAAGAGCACCCGACTGCTCTTCCAAAGGTGCAGAGTTCAAATCCCAGCAACCACATGGTGGCTCACAACCATCCTTAACGAGATCTAACTCCCTCTTCTGGGGTGTCTGAGGACAGCTACAGTGTACTTACATATAATAAATAAATAAATCTTTAGAAATTATTTCTCTGCTGTTACATACCTAGAGCTTCTTTAAACACTGACTGCTGAATTTAGATGGCAAATAATTATGTTAGTGCTGCTTATGGAGAATCCTACACTGTAACTCGCTCATTTTACTGTGTTACGGCAACGGATATGTTTTGATATTTTTATTATTTGAAAACTGCTTAAACAAGTATTATTTTCCCATTTCTGTCCTAAGAACTCAGCCAGTGAGTCCAGCAGTGGTGTTGGTAATAGTGAGGACCAGCCAGGCCTCCTCTCACCTGGCTCAGTGCTCTGTGAGGACACAGCTGCTCCCAGTGAGGAAGTACAGAACAATAGTGAGAAATCCATGAAAGGAAATGACAGGCCATGTCTCTCAAAGTCTACATCAACAGAACAGAAAATTAAGAAAGAGCTTCGGCCTCCTGGGGAGTCTTGGAGCCCAGGTTTCCAGCATCTGCATCCCAGCACTGCAAATGGTATCGCATTCTGCTATTCCTGCTACTTGTTCTTCCAGAAAAAATTTAGCTGTCGGAGAGAAGTTTTTGCAACCCAAGGAACTGCTGACTGGGAGAAAATGCTGGAAATTTTCAAAAAGCATGAAGAAAGTGAAGTGCACTTAAAGTCATTGCAATTTTGGAGGCAGTACCAGTTTCTCGATGCTGTTCCACGTGATAATTCATCTGTTTATTCAAAACAGATTGAAGGAAATAAAAAGTACCTAAAGCTCGTCATTGAGAACATTTTATTTCTTGGAAAACAGTGCTTGCTGTTAAAAGGAAATGACCAGTCTATTTCATCCATTAATAAAGGCAATTTTTTGGAATTACTAGAACTTAGAGCAAGAGATAAAGGAGAAGTATTTCAGCTTATGAGTTCACACGTGGACTTCTATAGTAGTACACTTGTCCAGGAGGAGATTATTGAAATGATAAAGGGTGAGATGTTGCAAGACATCGTGAGTGAGATCAACGCCTCCTCAGCCTTTTCAATAATCTGTGAGGAGATAGCTGGTAGTGCCGCCGAGAGACAGCTTTCCGTGTGTGTGAGGTACCCACAAAAGACACCAAGTGCTGTCTTGGTTAAGGAAAGGTTCCTGGGGTTTGTGACTGCCGAGGAAGTGACTGGGGTCCATGTGCATGGGCAGATCAAAGCTTACCTGCAGCAGGTTGGAATTGATTTTAATAAAATATGTGGCCAAGCCTATGATAGTGCCACAAATTTTAGGGTAAAATTGAATGAAGTTGTAACAGAATTCAAGAAGGAAGAGCCAAGAGTTCTCTATGTGCATTGTCACGCACATTTTTTTGAGTTAGCGGTGATGAGCTTCTGTAAGGAGGTGAAGGAGCTCCGAGGTGCACTAAACACTCTCGGCTCTTTGTTCAACACTGTTCGTGTGTCTGAAGAAATGTTGGCAAGTTTGCAAACCATGTGTAAGCTAAGTCTGAATAAAACTTGTAAGAAACACACGTCACAGTCGTGTTGGCCAGCCCACGACCATTTGCTGCTGGCTGTGACGGACTGCCTTCCGGAGGTCATCGAGGTGCTGGCATCTGTGTCGCGCCGTTGCGCAGGCACAGCAGTGGCTGCTGAGCTGGACGACTTGTTGTCGATGGTTACCAAGTTTGAATTTATATTTTGTTTGAAATTTCTTTATCGAGTACTCAGTATCACAGGGATTCTTTCTAGAGAGTTTCAAAGTGAAACTGTTGACATCTTTTCTTTGTTTTCAAAAATAGAAGCAATTTTGGAATGTTTATCTTCTGAAAGAAATGATACATATTTTAAAACTATCTGGGATGGAGCAGATGAAATATGTAAAAAGATAACCAACAAGGGTTTTGATGTTGAGAAACCCTCTTTTCAAAAAAGAAGAAAAATTCAAAAAACAGTAGATCCCAGCAATTCAGAGCATATGTTTTTTCCTACTTCAGCAGATGAACAATATAAAATTAATATTTACTACCAAGGTCTGGACACTGTATTAAAAAATTTAAAGTTATATTTTTCAGAGTTTGACTATTGTAAAATGAAACAAATTTCAGAGCTGTTACTTAAATGGAATGAGCCATTAAATGAATCAACAGCCAAACACATCCAGGAGTTCTATAAGCTTGATGCAGACATCATTCCCGAGCTCCGATTTTACCGGCAGTATGCAAGTTTCAACTTCATTACAGAGAATAGGTCCTTAAGCTTCATTGACCTGGGCTGTTTGTTTATTCAGCATGGTCTCCACAATAATATTCCTTGTATCACGAAGCTGTTGCATATTGCTTTATCTTGGCCAATTACTTCAGCGAATAATGAGAAGTCATTTTCCACGCTGTCTCATCTTAAAACATACTTATTTCGTACCATGGGACAAGAGAAACTTAGTAGCCTGGCTCTGATAGCTGTTGAGCAGGAACTGGTAAATAAACTGATGGAACCTGAAAGATTGGGGGGAATTGTCGAAAAGTTCATTAGTCAAATGAAAGATACATAAGACAAACTTGCAACTTTGAGCTTAATTAAAAGAATTCTGTGGTTTTATTCGAATACTAACAAAGTTTTGTTTGTTGGAGGTTCTTTGAGATAGATAGGGATCTTACTTTGTAGCCTAGGCTAGTCTTGAATTTGTAAGCTCTTGTGACTGATTGACCATCTTACCTAATTCTTCTCCTTTAAAGTATTCCAGTTGACAGATTGTGTCTTAGGCACATCTATATTTAATACATTTACTGAGCAACTACTACACAGATAGTATGATAAGTACTGGAGATATAGCAGAGAATTAGGAGCCTAGAGTCAATTAGACATAGTTTTTTCTAATATAGAAATCTAGTAAGCCAGGCACAGCTGCACACTCCCAGAATCCCACCAAAATATTTCCCCCAGGACTGTGACTCAGTGGTAACGTACTTAACTTCCCTAGAATGCATAAGGCCCAGATTCAATTCCCAGTGCCAAGGAAGTCCTGTAATACCATCATAACTGCTAGTGACCATGTGCATTGTTAAATAAAATTTTAACTAAAAACCATTGCTGGGAAGAGAATAATTCTGCAAAAGCAAAGAATCGGAGGCCTAACTGGAACAAGGCCATGCTACCTACCAGCAGAGAGATGCAGAGTGGCTGTGAGGTTAAGGTTTGAAATACAGTAGGTGGACCAGGCAGAGGTTTTCTCTTAACTGCATCAGCTCATTCCAAGAGGAAAGAGAGATGAAGGAAGTAGAGAGTTTAGCAAGACAGATTGAGCTTTGGTTCTCTCAGCTACCTGCCTCATTTTTAAAGAGTAAAGGCAGAAGTTAAGCAGGTGGCACCTGACCATTCAGGAGCAAGGAACTCATTTCAGGTTCTCAACCCGCAACTTAGATCTAGGCGGTTCAGAGCATCAGCTGAATTCTGGGCTCCCAATAGTCACTTAGTTGTGCTGTCCTTATTCTCCAGAAGAAGCCAAAAGCCAGAGCAGAGGGAGTCCAGCCCTCATGGCTTTATAGAGGGGACCTGTCGCAGGTGGCATTCCCTCTGGGCTGCACACAGAGTAGCGCCTCCAAACTAGAATCAATTCCATGCTAGCCACAAGCCCCTAGAGTTGCTCCGTGGTCTGTCTCCATTTCCCTTAGATCTCATCCACTGAACTGCAGCTGTGCTAGCAAGTCCATCTCCAGCCTCCGTGTCCTCAGCGTGGACATGACGTGGACAAAACGTATTGGTTCTCCAATTGTCTGGTTAGTCCCATCTTCATTGACTGAGCCTTTATTACACCACAGCCTAGTTTGTGCCAAACTTCACTTGGATTCCCTATGGCCTCTGCTAGAGGTGTCTTGCTCTGTTGCTAACTACCCAACCCTCACTCTCGGGCGTAATGCGCCCTGGGTTTACAGACCTGCATGGATTTGGAAAAAGTAAAAATCCTAGCTATCCTTACTGTGCAGTGAAGGTCAGCATCTCAGACTGAGTCCAGCAGGAGTGATGAGCAGTCAGGGACAAGGTACCTGCCATGGTGAGGAAATTACGGGTAGGCTAGCAGAGCTAGGCCATTGTGTACATGTCTTACACTGGAGAAAGCAGTCCTTAGCATGCGTCGAGTTAGAATGCACCTGTAGTCTCAGTATTTGGGAAGCAATGGCAGATAGATCTCTCTTACTCTGAGACCAGCCTGATTGATGTACAGAGCTAGTTCCAGGACGGCCAAGGCTACACAAACATCCTCTCCACCAAAACAAAAATGTCTTTTCTAGGATAACATTTAGAAGTGGAGGTAGGGCTTGAAGTCTTGTGCCTCTTCTACATCAGCTAGTCTCCGGGCACTCCTGCCAGCATGTCTGCCTTTGTTCTACATTGTCCCACTGTTGTTACTGTCACTCCCTTCTAGTTCTGAACTCATTAATAGCTGCTTATTGGAAATAGCTGACCTTATATTGAATGTTTATTCTCTCATTCTCTCTCTCTCTCTCTCTCTCTCTCTCTCTCTCTCTCTCTCT
>NC_034595.1:78065583-78102361 GCF_900095145.1 Mus pahari | reverse complement strand
TTTATGATTCCTAGACACTGGGCAGATCCTGATAATTTCCTAGACCAGCTTCTCACTGGCTTAGGTCCATCAGAAACCTCCCTGTGTGTGTGTGTGTGTGTGTGTGTGTGTGTGTGTGTGTGTATACACTTCATGAGGCTAGGACACTAAGTGCTGGAGGAACAGGGCTCCAGAGCTCCTGTTTGATTTTTGTTATGTTCTTTAAGCCATGAACTTTTCTCTGAAATCAGCGTCCTCTTCCACAATGTTAGGGTTTTATTTGCTTTGATGAGACACTGTGACCTAGGGAACTCTTAGAAAGTCAAACACTGGCTGGGCAGTGGTGGCGCATGCCTTTAATCCCAGCACTTGGAAGGCAGAGGCAGGCGAATTTCTGAGTTCGAGGCCAGCCTGGTCTACAAAAAGTTCCAGGACAGCCAGGGCTACACAGAGAAACCCTGTCTCAAAAAACCAAAAAAAAAAAAAAAAAAAAAAAAAAAAAAAAGAAGAAGAAAAGAAAGGTAAACAGCTGGCTTACAGTTTCAGAAGTTTGGTCTGTTATCATCATGGTAGAAAGCATGGGAGCATGCAGGCAGACTTGGTCCTGGAGGAGCCAAGAGTTGTATATCCTTGATCTGAAAGCAGCCAAGAAGAGACTGTCTTCAGTAGGCAGGTAGGAGGAGGCTCTGAAACCGTCTTGGGCAGAGCCCTGGCATAGGCGCCTCAAAGTTCACCCCCACACTTCCTTCAACAATCCCATACCTCCTAACAGTGCTACTCCCTTAGCCAAGCATATTCAAAACACCACACACGTGGAGCTTTTAGTCTTGATTATTTAATTTCCATCTTGTCAGAGAATCAAGATTGATGGATTTCTCCCCTCAGCCCCCCAAATTGGTTGATGTCTCACACCCCTTCTGGAAAGTAGAACAGGTATCTTTGTCAAGTACTTAGTGCTTTGCAAGTTACATTTAGTGCTCTCTATAGCCCAAGAAGCAGGTTATTGGAGGCTCAAGAGATTGTGCAGTAGTTTAAGTAGTTAAGGCTACTACTCTTCCAGAGAACCCTGGGTTCAATTCCTAGCACCTACACATGGCAGCTCACAATGGCCTACAATTCTAGTTCTAGAGGATCCAATACCCTTATATTCACACACATGAAGGCAAAGCACCAAATAAAAATAAATCATTAAATTTACTCCTTTAAATGGTTATGAATCACCCAACTAGTAAAGATCAAAGTAAGATATAAAACAGGAGGTCCATGGATGGTATGATGGCTCATACCTTTAATCCCAGCACTTGAAGGCAGAGCAAGGTGGATCTCTGTGAGTAGGAGGCCATGCTGATCTACAGGGTTAGTGCCCAGATAGCCAGAACCGCATAGACCCTGTCTCTAAATAAATCAACATATTTTTCTTGGTGTGTATGGGAAAGACCCATGTGCCATGTATAAGTCAGAAGGTTCTTGTCTTTACTATCACGTTGAATGAAAGATCGGATCCTTTGCTGCTTCTGATTTGTGAGGGACTTAGAAGCTTATCTTTTTTTTTTTTTTTTTGGTGGTGGTGGTGGTTTGGTTTTTCAAGACGGGGCTTCTTTGTGTAGCCCTGGATGGCCTTGAACTCAAAGATCTGCTTGGGAGATCTTGGGAGGTAGAGAAACATAAAACAAAGTAGCTCCCAGTCAGTCACAAAATTCCGACTCTGAATGTCTGTGCACTCACCATGGAGCCTGTGTTGGCTAAGCTGTACTGTTTCTCAACTCAGGATGTTTTCAATTTTCTGGTGGATTGATTTATTGGGATGTAAGTTGATCCTAAACTAAGGGACATCTATCCAACTCAGGAAAGTGTAAGTGTATGTGTATTAACCACATAATCAAAGAAACTATTTAGGCCCTTTGGGGCAGGAAGGGGTCTCACTATGCTGACCTTGAACTCACAGAGATCCACCTGTCTCTGCCTCTGGGGTGCTGGGATTAAAGGTATGCCCCACCATTCCTAGCCTTTCAAATTATTTGTATGTTGGAAGGTGGCAGTAATGTAGTTCTCTTATGGAATCAAACTCAGGTCAATGTGAATAGTAGCAAAATTCTTATATATATTCTTTTATATCTCACAGTCTCTTTTTAAGATTGATTGATTGATTTTGTGTATATGAATATGCTTAGCTTATCTTCAGACACACCAGAAGAGGCCATCAGATCCCATTACAGATGGTTGTGAGCCACCATGTGATTGCTAGGAATTGAACTCAGGACCTCTGGAAGAGCAGCCACTAATCTTAACCACTGAGCCATCTCTCCATCTCAGTAGTAAAATTCTTTATCAACTGAGCCATCTTTAAGGTGCCTGCATTTCTACTTTTTTTAAAAATTAGATATTTTCTTTATTTACATTTCAAATGTTATTCCCCTTCCTGATTTCCCCTCCGAAAACCCCCTATACCATCACCCCTCCCCCTGCTCACCAACCTACCCACTCCTCTTCCTGAATTTCTACTTTTTATTCATAAAATTAAAATAGTGCACCAAAAACGTAGCTGGGGACAGAGCTCACTTACTTAGCATGCACAGAGCTCTGGATCAGGCCCCAGAACTGCAAAATTAAAGACAGGGGAAAAAAAAAAAAGAAAAAAAAAAGGACTGGGGAGATGGCTCAGTGGTTAAGAGCACTGACTGTTCTTCCAGAGGCCCCGAGTTCAATTCCCAGCAATCACATGGTGGCTCACAACCATCTGTAATGGGATCTGATGCTCTTTTCTGGTGTGTCTGATAACAGCTACAGTGTAGTCATATAAATAAAAGGAAAAAAGCGTTTACTGAGTGTGTAATTTTATATTTACTGAGAACATTCTAAGATTCAGCTACTTTTCTTACAACCTATATGTTGCCCTCTCCCTTCACTAGGTATTAAAGTATTAGCAAACTAAGTCTTCCATGTCTCCAGAGGGAAAGATTAGGGGTTTCGGTATGAGGAGTTGGTGCCACAATATGCTATTGCATGGCTGTTTGAGAGTCAGTCCACAGAGGCTAGATCTTCCTACTGCTCCCTGCAAGGCCTTAATTTAGCCTGGAGTGACTCTGTTTCCTTACCCACCCATAGAAACCAAGAACACCTATACCAGGCAGCGGTGGCGCACGCCTGTAATCCCAGCTCAAGGAGGCAGAGGCAGACAGATCTCTGAGTTTGAAGCCAGCCTGGTCTATAGAATGAGTTCCAGGACAGCCAGTGCTATCCAGAGAAATCATTTGTTTTGTATCTATGGGTATTTTATCTCTATGTATTTTATCTGTATGTGTGTGCAATAGAATATATATGTTTGGTGCTAAAGGAGGCCAGAAGAAGTTGGTGATCCCCTGAGACTAGAGTTGCAGTGGTTTCCTCTCGGCAGCCAGGAGAGTGCTCTAAATAGAACAGGGTCCTCTGGGAAAGCACCCAGTGCTCTGAACCGCTGAGCCATTTCTTCAGCTTGTTTTATGTATGATATATTGGTGTTCAGGTCTGAGTTTGATTCCCTTGAACACATGTAGGAGGAGGAGAGAACCAGCTTACACGAGTTGTTTTCTAATTTCTACACACTGTACTGTTGTGGTGTAGGAATGTACACACTATAAACAATAAATAATTATAAATATATTAAAGTTATTTTCTGTAAAAGAAATGGCTTCTTACATAGTATTTGAATAGTACTTTAATTATTTTCTTAGGTCTTGAGAGTTTCCTGGTCCTTGTTAAATAATGGTACTTAAAGCTGTGTGGTGGTGGCAAATGCCTTTTAGTGTTTCCTCAAACATTACATTAGGGACTTTTCTTTATTTTTTAAGATTTATTTATTATATGTAAGTACAGTGTCGCTGTCTTCAGACCCTCCAGAAGAGGGAGTCAGATCTCATTGAGCCACCATGTGGTTGCTGGGATTTGAATTCAGGACCTTCAGAAGAACAGTCAGTGCTCTTAACCACTAAACCATCTCTCCGAATGTCTTTTAATCCCAGCATTTGGAGGCAGAGACAGGTGGATCTTTATGATTTTGAAGCCAGCCTACTCTACAAAGCGAGTTCCAGGATAGGACAGGCTACATAAAGAAACCCTTTCTCAACTCCTTCCCCTCAATATAGCTGTTTTTAGAAATGGGGCTTAATAGAATTGGTCTACTCATTTTATAGGGAATTTTAACTGAATCAAGCAAAATAATTAGTCTCTGGTGTTCCTTCAAATAGTTTTCATTTTGCCTTGAAAAATGCTGCTCTTAGAACATTAGAATATATAAGCACCCTGGTTGGTTTTAATACATTTAATAAATATATTTATTTGACCTGGAAAGATGGCTCTGCTGCTAAAGGCTAGGCTCACCCAAAAGACAAGATTTTTACTTATTTTTATTTTATGTGTATGTCAAGAATGCCTCTGCAAAATGTTTATTCAGTGCCCACAGCAGCCAGAATTGGGAATCAGATCCCTGGAACTTAAGGATTGTTAACTGCCATGGAGGCTCTCAAATGCAAAACCAGGTCCTGAGGAAGAACAGCTAATATCTTAACCACTGAGCCTTCTCTTCAGAGTTCCTTGGTTATTTTTTTAAAGAGTTAGTGTATTTATGTATCTGTGGCTATGTGACTATATGCCATAAGAATACAGATGTCCTTGAAGTCGAGAGCATCTTCTGTCCTCCAGGGGCACTAGGTACACATATGACATATCACATACATACATGCAGGCAGAAGACTCCTGCACATAAAAATAAATAAAGATCTGGGCAAGGTGGCTCACACATTTTATTCCAGACTTCGGAAGCAGAGGCAGGCAAATCTCTTGAGTTGGAGGCCAGCCTGGCTTAGTTTCAGGTAAGCCAAGACTACCTAGTAAGACCCTAAACAAGTAAACAAATGAATAAAAATTCCATCTTTTAAACAACAAAATACTTAAATGTTCTTTGACACTCCTCCTTGCTCCCTCCTCCTTAAATCTGGTTGGGACTTTGCTTATCCAACAAGATTTGTAAAGGTAGTAATAGCTGTTGACTTCAAAGATCACTGGAAACTCCATCCCCACAAAATAACTTTAAATCTTCTTAAAAAAAAAAAAAAAAAAAAAAATCGGGCTGGTGAGATGGCTCAGCAGGTAAAAGCACCCGACTGCTCTTCGAAGGTCCTGAGTTCAAATCCCAGCAACCACATAGTGGCTCACAACCATCCGTAACAAAATCTGGTGCCCTCTTCTGGAGTGTCTGAAGACAGCTACAGTGTACTTACATATAATAAATAAATAAATCAAGAAGCAGCTGGGAAGTGGTGACACAGGCCTTTAGTTTCAGTATGGTCACGGATATTCAGAGAAACCCTATCTTAGAAAACAGAAAACAAAAGCCAAACCCACAAGTCAAGAACATAGAGCAATCATTTAACATCTCAAAGTGGTGGGGGCGAGTGAGGGTGGGACCATGGCTTTGCAGTTAAGGTGACTGCAAGACTCAACTGCAAAGAATAGGCCATGTATTCCCTCTGTGCATTTTGAATGCAATTAACCTTATAATTAAAAAAAAAAAAATAGGGCTGGCGACTCTATGATTTTCAGAAGTAGTTTGGAGCTGGAGAAAAGGTTCAGTAGTTGTTCTTCCCAAGGTTCAATTCCCAGTACCCTCATGGTTGCTCACAATTGTAATCCACTTCCTGAAAAACAATGACTACTTCTGCCCTCCATGGCACCAGGCAGGCATTCCATGCACATACATACATACATACATATGTGATACTCATACATGAATGTTTTATTTTTTGAGACACAGACCTAGCTGTCCTGAAACTATGTAGTCTAGGCTGACTTAAAACTCTCAGAGATCCATCTGTCTCTGCTGCCCAAGTGCTGGGATTAAAGGCGTGTATCACCATACCCTAAATATGATACGTTTGTTTGTTTGTTTGTTTTTTTGAGACAGGGTTTCTCTGTATAGCCCTGGCTGTCCTGGAACTCACTTTGTAGACCAGACTGGCCTCGAACTCAGAAATCCCCCTGCCTCTACCTCCCAAGTGCTGGGATTAAAGGCATGTGCCACCACACCCGGCTCATGATACGTTTTATACAGTACATTCTTTTTTTTTTTGTAAGATTATTTATTATATGTAAGTACATTGTAGCTGTCTTCAGACACTCCAGAAGAGGGCGCAAGATCTTGTTACGGATGGTTGTGAGCCACCATGTGGTTGCTGGGATTTGAACTCCGGACCTTCAGAAGAGCAATCGGGTGCTCTTACCCACTAGCCATCTCACCAGCCCATGATACGTTTTAAAAGTATATTTTAATAATTAGCCGGGCCTGGTGGCGCAGGCCTTTAATCCCAGCACTCGGGAGGCAGAGGCAGGCGGATTTCTGAGTTCGAGGCCAGCCTGGTCTACCTAGTGAGTTCCAGGACAGCCAGAGCTATACAGAGAAACCCTGTCTCGAAAAAAAAAAAAGAATATTTTAATAATTAAAAAACAGTAGCCACTCTGAGAGTGATGGGTTAAGAGCATCTACTGCGCCAGGCGTGGTGGCTGTAGTGGAGTAGAGTCCAACTGGGACACAATTTTACCTTTTCTGTGTGCTTTTCGAGGTCTTGCTATGCAGTCTAGCTTTAGGAAGCTATTTAAAAAGCCTAGGCTATGGGTACTTTTACTCACAGTACAGAAACAAGTTAAAAAGATTGAGGGTGACTGCACTAATCTTCTAAATCTCTAATCCTATCATAGAGGTAGATCCATCCTCTGCCTCCCAGATGCTGGAATTAAAGGCACACACCTTTACAGATGTCTGCATTGCATGCTGCTGTTTCACTAGTCATCTATTGCTCCTCAGTGCTCATTTGTCCAACCTGGTCAAATTTTCATGTACAAACACATGAGCTTTGTTGAGAATTTATGCTGAGACAGGACTCTCAATACTCATATTTAGACTTGTGATCATTTGGGCTCCTTATCTAGGATAAGGCAGATTTCCAAAAACTCTGGTTCTAGTATGCCAGCATTTCACTAGAATTGTGATTTCCAGCAATGTTTTAAGTGGCCACACAACTGTTACACCAGTAGTATGTAAGGTTCATTTTCACTAGACTTCCTATAATGGTTTTGTATATGCTTGGCCCAGGGAGTGGTGCTGTTAGGTGTGGCCCTGTTGGAATGGTCATTGAGGGTGTGAGTTTAAGACATATGTCCTAGCTGCCTAGAAGCCAGTCTTCATGTAGCAGCAGATGTAGAACTCTCAGCTACATCTGCACCACACCTGCCAGGCCACTGCCATATTCCTGCTTTGATAATGGACTGAACCTCTGACCCTATAAGCCAGCCCCAACTAAATGTCCTATGAGTTGCCTTGGTCATGGTGTCTGTTTACGGCAGTAAAACCCTAATTTTAATGGGTCTTCCTGTTTATTGGAGTCTGTACTCCTACAGAAAGGGACTTCAGGTAATATTTTTTGGTTTTTGGAGACAGGGTTTCTTCGTGTAACCCTGGCTGTCCTGGAACTCACTTTGTAGAACAGGCTGGCCTCGAACTCAGAAATTCCCCTGCCTCTGCCTCCCAAGTGCTGGGATTAAAGGCGTGTGCCACCACACCCATTTTAACCTCCTAGAGGTACAGGAAGCTGGGTGCACTACAGAAACAGAATTCTTACTGAGTCATTTCTTCATGTACCCAACACTGACTTAGGAGCTCAGTTTCAAAAAAAGCAAAATTAAAAAAAAACATGCACACAACAAAAACCCACCTGAAAAGCTTTACTAGCTGCTGCTTTGAAGCAGTTTATTTCTTGTAGTTTCAGTACAACTGGTGACTGATATTTCTAAATAAACTTAACAGGGTCTAAAAGTGTATTCTTGTGGGGTTTTTTAAAGGAACAAGTTTATATACCTGCTTTGAAACAAGGACTCAACGTAGACTAGCATGAAAGCTAATGTTCCCCGTTTGCCTCTTGAACCTTTTCCCCAAGTTATTAACTTATGTGCACACTGCAATGTATGTGTAAAGACAAGACAATTTGATGGACTTAGTTCTGTCCTTCCATCACATGGATGCCAAGGATTCACCTCAGGTTATCAACCCCGGTGCAGTGCCACCTTTAACCTTTTCCAAGTTGGAATTCTTTCTCTGAAGCTTATTAATCTCTACTTAAGTCTTGTTCTTTCCTGTTTGGTCATATGTAAGAAGAATCCTCCACACAACTGTAAGAACGGGTTTTTCCTGTTGAGGCAGGGTCTCACTATATAGGCTCTGGCTGTGCAGGAAGCTCAAGACTTGCCTGGAACTCAGATCTGCCTGCCCCACTAAGTTTGTTTCCTTTTAAGACTTCACTGGGTGTTTTGTAACCCTGCTAGTCCCCCACCCCCAGCCAAAGGACAGAGTATATATAGGGCACCAAATTTAAAATCATTAAATTTGGGCACACAATCAGACATATCCTAGAAAGGAATCCTACTTGAACAAAGACAAAGTTTTAAAATAAAATATCTTTATTAATGTCAAGTTCATTCCTCTTTCGTCTTGACTCATTTTCTGATACAGCTCACTTGATCCTGTTAATTAAAAAATATGATTAATCCAACTTATCAAAACTTCAAGTGTAGCTTACTAAGCTCTAACACCACCCTGTTAAATCAAGGACTGTGGTAATTACTGACAGCTTTGTAGTAGCATGAGCTTCAAGTTAAAGTGCTAGATCAGGAATATCTCAGCTATCTTGGCTTGTGTCTGCCTGACATCTTTCATGAAGCCGTTTGTCAATTCTTTAAATTGAAACACACACCAAGTTTGATGACACCCGATTGTGTCACCAAGTTAATTTGAATATCATTTCACTTACCTAGAGTCTGTCAGTCTAATTCAATTGTGGCTTTCCTTTTTAGCTGACCCATGTTGTGTGATGCCTTGAGAACATCTAATTCCACCTATAATTAAACATATATTTTAGTTCACTGAGAAAAAGTACTATTTTGGGCACAGGCTCTGAACAATATATTACACACAAAACAGACATTGATATGTGTGACTAGAAGATCCACCCTCTGACTAGAATAAAATTTTAAAACCTGCAAATACATGTCTGAA
The DNA here is from genome assembly GCF_900095145.1 of Mus pahari. Classification (NCBI taxonomy): domain Eukaryota; kingdom Metazoa; phylum Chordata; class Mammalia; order Rodentia; family Muridae; genus Mus; species Mus pahari. The sequence continues at coordinate 78,093,303 of NC_034595.1, read as the reverse complement.
ATTACAGCATATTTCATCTCCCAGTCCTCTGAAAGAGCAGCCAGTGCTCTTAATAGAGTCCATTCCCTAGACATAGTATGTTTCTTTTCAAATTTTTACTTGTCAATTCCTTATTTTAGTCATGGTACTGAAAAAAATCACAATCCCAAGACAGCATATGCAAGGCAAGTGCTCTTAATTCCTAAGCTATCTCTCCACTTTTTTTGTTTTGAGACAGGGTTTCTCTGTATAGCTCTGGCAGTCCTGGAACTCACTTTGTAGACCAGGCTGGCCTTTAACTCAAGAAATCTACCTGCCTCTGCTGGGATTAAAGGTATGCACCACCACGCCCAGCTTAACTATTTTTAAAAAACTAGAACTTTGTAAATTTTCAAGGACCCAAGATTTTTCATCTCAATGTATTTTAGCCGTTAAAGATAAATCAGGTCCTAAACCCATTTCTAAGGACACTTACCTCAAGTAAATAAGACTCCAAAATCAGCCAACATCAATCATTCTTACCTAAAGAATAATGAGAAAATGTTAGTATAAAAGACAAGGGTATATAATAAAGGCTTGAAAAATGCTAGTTAACTTCCAAATTCTAAAGAGCAAAATTCCAGAGATTACAGACTGGAATAAGTTGTAGCATTTAAAAAAAAAAAAAAAAAAAAAAAGGAAGAAACTTTATGCAGGAGGATCTAAAATTATTCTTTAAGTAGGTAATAAGTAGATGAGAGAATTAGAAAGAAAACTATCTTCTTTAAAATGCAAAAGTCTAATACCTTCTTTAAAATGCAAAAGCCTAATTCCTATTTTCACCAGTCTGAGCACAAACTTCATTGTTTGACTGCAACCCATAATATACTATCCCTTATGTGAAGGTATGTGACAACGTTTACCTGACTAAAGCAGCTATCAGCTTCCAAGTTCCCTGCTTCCCCAGGCAATTTGGTAACTTTCATTTAGTGCTTCAACCCTTTTCCTAAGCAAGCACACAACACTGCAGTTCTTTACCCTGCAATCCTATGTATTTGCTTCAATTTTTGTCCTCCACGTCCTCTGCTATGCATTATTGGGACAGGAAAAAAAAAAAAAAGGTTCTTCTAAGGGAGAAGTCATTAGCCTTCACTATATACCTGGCACAGTGCACAAGAAACACAAAGCTCATCCTTAAATTCAAGTTCCAGGTTGTTCTCCCCCCCATCACCGCCCATCCCCGTGTATCATTACTGCCACAGGTATACAAAATAGTTCTCTGTTGCACATGGACCATCCATAAGGGATACTATATTGTTTTGCATTCTTTCCCCCTTCTCCAATTAATCCCTATTTTATGTCCAGGCCCTTTCATCTTCATTTTTTCGCCAGCACTGGTGTTCAAAAACATTATTTCTATGGTTGTTTACCAATCACTGTTGAGATTTCCATTATTTGAGTCTAAAAAATTGCCAATCATTATCTAGCAGCAATGACAGATAAAAGGAGCAGTTAAATCCTCCAGATTCCTCCCTGGTAGGGAGCCATTAAGAACTGCACTAGCTAGACAGCACTAACATTATCAGCTAAAGCCAAAACCAAGAAACAGCCCAAAACAAACACCCCATAGCTCTAAAAACCTGTCCAAGATCATTAACACAAAAGGCAGCAGTAAATGCAGGACTGTGGATCATGTCACTGCAGCTGACAATGATTAACAATAGGAGACATGCACCCCCAATAAGGTTAAAGACCAAAACTAATCACACGCATCTCTTCATTAGGGAGAGTGAGAGTATGCATTGCTGATAGGCTGCACGCAGCCTTGTATGAGTACCCATTACATTACTTTCATCTTTCAGAAAGCACCGGGATCTGCTCCAAGGGCCTAACAGTACGATAATACATTCTGGCATCACACCTCTGAACGTAGTTTTCATTAAAAAAACAATAATTTTGGTTGCAACAAGATTTATGAAATACAATGCAAGCACCTTAGTATTACTGGAACCCATTTATTTCCCAGCTTTTTTGTTTGATTTAAAAACCCAATATACTATAAAATTCACAACTTGACACTTTCATTCAAATTAACTAGCAGTACTCTAAGTCAATAGTTGCTAGATCTTGTGTACAAAGGCCTAACAGTCTTAAAGCAGACAAAGGAGGGGGGGGAAAATCACCCCATCCCAAGTCTTATGTTCAAATATCATCTCTCCAATTCGTTTCTGTTCAGAAGCAAGTCTGGGCTTTCGTTTACATTCAAAATCGCTGAGCCACGGTAACAGGCACCTGCTACCGATTTATATAGACTATGATACTTCAATTCCCCCAGGAGGGTTTCAGGCAGGTTAGTGATTCTCATGTCACACTGTTTGATCTGTATTGTATAAGAAGCTAAGTCACCATACTGCTTTTATCTATCAGCAATCACAAGTTGCTTGCTTGGAGTAACTACCCCACCATCTGACTTGCCTGACAAAGAGCAAGTCATTTTTCTTGATTCATAGAAAGGAAATTCTTACAGTCCTGAAGCTTTCAGCGGCACGTATGCAAAAAATGAACCAAACTTTCCAGTTATAGAGCAGAAAGCATTACAAGTGTAGCTGTCTTCTCAAGCATGCTCATTAAACACCAAGGGTAACCTGAATTGAGGTCTGGAACAATAGTTGATAGAAAGTTCAAGTCCTAAGCCACAAGAAAGGTGCTTTGAAGACTTAGGTATTCCTGGGATTATAATACACTTTAGACTATAATCAATCACATCCCTAAAGCTAGGGAAGTTCAAAGAGCTACTCTGACCAAATGCACTCATGCTACAGAACACGACGAAGTCTTATGGGGGGGAATGATTCCCAACATGTTTTCAAATGTAAGTCACTTTCACACTAGTTTCCCCCAAGTTTGGAGTATAAACATTCAGACAAGCCACATAACTTGAACTTTTCGTAAGATTCCCATCTAAACCCATGTTAGTAACAAAACTCTTTCCATCAAGCCCAAACCTAGAAAATTTTGATCACATTACAAAAAGAACAAAACCCAGAAAAAACCCACCACTCCCATGTCATTTAGTCTTAATTCAGTCAACTTGCAGTGCTATCAAGATTGTATAATGAAATTAGACATTGCTGACCAATGAGAGGTCAAGTTTGCTAGTGAGGAGAGTATCACATACTACATTCTTAACCAAGGTGCTCTGAGCACCCCAGGTCAAGTATGGTTTGGTTCCCTCACCCACCACCAGCCGTGTTCCCTTTTGTCTTCAGTTACAATGTAACTAAAGAAAACCACAGAACTGAGTCCAGACACAAGGATTCACATTTGCACTTTTGACAACTACAACACTGAATTTTTCCTAACAAATTACAGCTCTAACCCAAGACCCAGATTTTGAACTAACCTATCTTATCATACAAGTATTAGGTGCTGCACTGTAATTTCACTGTCGGAAGTGTGATGTCAGAATGCCCACTGAATAAAAGCACATAGCAAGTCACCAAGTTAGATTATATTGCTTGTTACCTACCTGTATGCAGTCGGCAATGAGAATCTTGGAGCAAGCAGGAATACTACATCCGGGTCCTAATGTCCATTGCCATTTGCGGTACTACGTTCCTCACAGTTACGCACTGCAGAAATGCTGGCTAAATGCAGTTATGTAGCAGGCCACTACTTTAATAGTGCACAATTGCAGTCCAAGAACACCACAAAATATTCCGCCACAACTTTGTGGCTTGTCCAAGCCAAGTACCTAAATTTTTATCTGCCATGATATGCCACTTGTAAGAATTGCACAGGTGTAACATTACAATTTCCCAAATTATGTTTATATTAGTGGTACAACACACATGTAGAGTGGTGGGCTTTAAGTATCACCACATAAGGATGTCAATGGGATGGGTTCAGCTTATGGCATGCCTTACAGAATCTGTCTTACAGAATCTAACTTTAAAAGGAGAAATGTTCCAAGTGTCCTCTGTAAACAAAATTTTGATAAAGTGAAGGAGAGGAAATGGGGGCAAGTGGTTTCTTCAAAGGGAAAAAACTGTCTGAACTACACCCTAACATCCCCCCCTCCCCACCCTAAATTTCCCTATTAGCTTTTGGTTCAACTGCTCAAGATGATTTAAAATCACTAGCAGACTAAAACCATCACATATAAGACTTATTGAAAGTCTCAGTAGCTTACAACCCTTGGTACAATTTCACTGGTCATGTTGGTAGACACTATGTAACCATCTGCTAAACACTGTTTAGCAGCTCTCCAGCCCACAAAAAGGCTATCAAAAGCCAAAATCTGCGGAAATTATCCTTTAAGCATTCTTTCACCACTCTTCAAGGGTATACTACTACCAAAAGCTTATTTTAGGGGTCTGTGCCAGCATCCCTTATAAAGGCATGTAATCTGAAAAATAAACTGAAACATTAATTTTATAGGCAGATTTTCCCATTTCCCCTCCAGCCCCCACCCAAATACATTCAAATTCACCCTCCATGGGTGTCCCATGAACACCCCTCAATTTTCTCATTATTATGGTTCCTACTATTACAATTCAACCAAAACAAGAGCTCCTTCAAATCCAGACCTTTGTTTCCATACAGAAAACCTTCATGTACCACAAATTATTAACTTCAGTTGGACCAATTGCTGATTGCTGTAATTATAATAGAACTACCTATTTCCAAGTGTACTGGTGATAAAAATGAATGCACTTTCTAAGGATTTTCCCCTTAATACACTATAAACCTGTCAGTCATACAACCATTTGATGACATGCTTTTTATAATCCAGCAGTGTTTTACTTTAAATATTACAACTTTCCTATGCATGAAGCACGTTTCCACAATAGGTCTCCTTTTGTACTCAAGCACAATATTCAACCTCAGCAAGTGATTTAGAATTTCTTTTGCCAATTAGCACCAAGGATAGAGGTGAAAAGGATGAAGACATTCTACAGTGCAAGTTCTATAATGTATAGACTTGAATGGAAATGTAACTAAGAACAGAGCCAAGCTATTCAATTACTTTCCGTACTGTTAATTTTCCTCTTAACATATTTACAACTGGGAAGAAATCAAGCTCCCAACAGTAACCAATCTACTTTATTATCATCAAGTCAGAAAGTCTCTTGCTCTAACGAAAGGAAATTCAATAAAGTTAACAATCAACTGACATCATCAAAACATCCCCAAGCTTATGGTGGGAGGAAAGAGTATTTTTACTATGTAGCCTGAGCAACTCTCTCCAAGTTTAATGCTACACTATTAGTCAACTCCATAGTGAGAAGAGTATTTGGCAGTCCTACTTAGTAACAGTCACCACTAGTTCTCCAAGAGAACCAGTATTTTCAGACTACAGATTTTGCTCAATAGAAGTAACACAAGGAGGTGTATGTTAAAGAGTACATAAGGCTAATCCTTATAGTTAGCTAACCCTTAACTCTTCAGGTTAAAATTCCCGACTAAGTCCCATCTTTTAAATCACTTGAAGTAATACATGAAAAGGCTTCAAGTTTAACAATCTTTAATTCAAATGCAAAAGTTCAGTACAAGCCATTTGTAGGGCTTGGGATTCTTTTAAAAAACAATAGGGAGAAATGCAACAAGATGATCTTTCCATTTTCAAAGCTTTCAAGGAAAGAATCAGATAGGGCCATAAGGGATCCGTTAAACAAAATAACAAACCCTTTCTCTCACTAACAATACTTTTCACCCATTCCATAATCTTAATACATGTTCCTGAATTAAGACTTGCAAGTTCAACTTTTCTAACATAACCATTTAAAAATGCTGAGCACCAGCCTGCTTCCTATAATGCCAAACAAATCCTAATGACTTCAGTATGCATTTCTTTTTAAACAAGGGGGGGCACCATTTGTAGAAAGCAGTACTTAGCCTCCAGTTACATTTCCCAGAAATGGCATATGCCACTCAAAGGCCTACACACGCTCATGCTTTCCAAGTGAAATACCTAGCCTAATGTGCATAGAAGCATGAATAGCAAAGTTGAAGATCAGTATTATAACTATTTTTTCTATTTATTTGAAGCACAGTAAAAAAAAAATGGTACACTTTGGAAATTCGGTGGCACAAGGTACACTGCCATTAACTTGAGAAACATTATACAGTTAAAAAAAAAAGTAAATGAAAAAAATTTTCTCCTGTTTTGAACACTGCATTACATAATTTTACCTGCCCAAACAGGCCATTTACAAATATCAGGTCAATAAACTGCTAACATCCATAAAAAGGTAGCTTTCTTACTAAAATGCCAAGAATTTAAGTGGTATCTAAACAAGAAAAGACAAAACCAAACTGGAATGAAAGCCTAAATATCTAAAATCGGGGTTTTTTATTTGGCCCTTCATACTCTTCTCTCCCTCTACCATACCCTGCTGGAGTCCCAGGCCCCATTCCTCTAGGACCCTGTCCACCCACAGGACCCGCACCTCCCTGCCCAAAGCGCTCAGTACGCTATTGGAACAGTAATTAACAGTTCATTAAATGTAGTTGATGTCCATGTGTGTTAAGTAAATATTTTAGAAGGTTCCGTAGTCAACGTTCGTCGATACAATCACCAATGAGTCGATCCACAGGTACCGGGAACATAGAAAGGAAAAAAGGGTAATTTGAAAATTAGTTTACGGTAATACATGCCTTGTGGTATGTTCCCACTTGAGCCATTCTCATACACCTGTTTCAAAGAATAGATCTTCCCTGTAGTGCTAAAAAAATTCAAAAATTAGTGCAGATGTGAAAACCCATTCCAAAATGAGTTCTATAAAATTCACATCAGATTAATCCACTGACACGAGATTGTCCAGGTATGAACACAAAGTCACCTCCAAGCCTACAAAGTCCAGTCAGACAAAAGCAACTCACTCAATGAAGGACAAAGGCCTACTCACCAGGTAGTGGCATGTGCTGCATAAGAAACCTTGTGCTTTTCAAGATCTTAAGACACATCTGCAAAGTTGCAGAAATCTTAAAAGGTTGGAATGAAGTTAATAAAATGCTACCAGACTACAAAAAAGAAAAAGCACAAAAAAAAGTGTTTTTTTTCCACTTAACCGGCACAGTAACTTCATCAAAAACTTATTTTGCCACAGTCTCTCTCACAGGTATTCCACACTTCAGAGCCACCACTATTAACCAGAGATGCATGCACAGTATGTTTCTGCGTTGTTACAAGCACAATATACAGCCCACCTACTTCAAAGTCCAGCTTTTCTTAGTTTTGGAAAGTGCACTGTCACTTTGTTATGAATCCATGTTTTAGGTTATCTCCCGTAACAGCCTATCACCAAGCTAGGGTGACTGCAATAAAGCAGTCACTGACTTCATTAGCCAGCTAGTTTTATGTACTTTGACTTTAAAACACAAAGTAAAATAAAACCCACATATCCTAACAGCAGAACCCTACATACAGGCACTCCACTTAAAATTCTACTCAAAATAGCCCAGTTACTAGTTACTAATCAAAATAAAAATAAAGACTGCACAAGGCTTTAACTGTTCCTATAATTTCAACTTTTGAAAAACAAAAACATTACAAAACTACTTGAACAGGCTTTCAACTGTATTCTTTTCAAAGTCTTCAGGTGTATAGCTCCTACAGAAAAGCTGAAGAAAATTTGACGTTTCAGTTATATTACACTATCTAAGTCCCAGGAACTGTTAAATGCATAAACCTATGTCTAGACATAGAGCCTAAACACATGTCAAAACTAGTCACCTAGTAATATACCTCTTGTGCCTTCTAGAAAATACTTTTAAGACCAAAATGTTAAGTTCAATTTGAAGAAACCTATCAGTATATCCAGCCATTTATAATGCTAACTTTAATTCTCAAGCAGCAGTAGGCAGGTTTTAAATGTAGTCTCACACTAAAACCTTAAATTCCTATTTATAACATAAATCCTATTGAGCTACAAAAATGTAGCACCTTTGAGACAAAAGCCTATCTATGAGTGAATTATTTAGATTCAGTTTAGCTACAATTTTTTTTCCCACCAAAATGCAATTCTTAAGGATCTGTAAAGCCCTACCCCTGCAGCAGCCATTCACACCAAAATTCATTTGACTATTTTAAAGAACCTGACAGGCTATCTCCATATAGATAAAGCATGATTGCATCAAGGGGTTCAGAACAAATGCACACCATCAGTATGCTTAAATTATTGTTGACTTTTGCTACCCTGTAGCAAAGTAGAAGCATCAGTTTTTGTTTTTTTTTTTTTTTTTAAAGATGTACCTACAGAGACCCAACAGGTGGGAAACGACGAGTCAAAACACTAGACAGTTCCCCTTTTCATGGGCTAGAAACAGAAACCACAAATAAGGTCAAAGGCCTACCTGTCACACTAACATGCTTAAGACTACAAGCCTCAAGTCTGACTCCTACTTATGGAAAACACCACAAAAGGGCACTGTGCCATTTCTAACTTGGATGCAAGAAAACCATATACAATTATCTAGCAACTAAAATTTGGATTTGCCGTGCACTGGAGGTTCAAAAGTGCAGACAATAAAATGGAAAATACCTATGTACTTATTGCCAAAGATAACTCCACATACTAACATAACAGCATTGACTTCTTGGTGGCAACCATATCTGTTTGGGTTACCACATAGTTCTACATTGCCAAAGTAGTCCTCAGTATTACATATTACAATGGGGGAACTGAAAGTCCAGTCAGCTACTTTAAAAAAAGAGAGAAAGAGAGAGGAAAAATAAAATACTCAAGTTGTGAAATTAAGAATCTCCTTTGTACTATGTCCCACAGGATACATTACCATGTCACTTCCCATCATGGAACCACTCATGGTTGCTGGTGGAACTCCAGGATTAGCTTCATAACCTATGCCACCACCACCACCTAGTGGTGGAAATTTCTGGCCTCCTGAACCATAGGGATCTAGGAAACAAGGACAGTGGTTACCCCAACAGAATGCTGCTGCTCAGTGGTGCTAGCTGTAACTGAAGTCTCTCACTTACCTCCCATGTTCATTGTTCCACCACCACCCATTCTCATGTCTCTTTCTCTCTGGGGAGGGAAAAACACAAAAACTCTCAATTACATGACACCTATACTATGTACTCATGTAAAAAAAAAAAAAATTAATACAAAAATTTTTATCCAGTGGGATAAACTTCTTTATAAAAAAAAAAAAAAAAAAAAAAAGATTTATTTATTATATCTAAGCACACTGTAGCTGTCTTCAGACACCCCAGAAGAGGACACCAGATCTCATTACAGATGGTTGTGAGCCACCATGTGGTTGCTGGGATTTGAACTCAGGACCTCTGGAAGAACAGTCAGTGCTCTTAACTGCTGAGCCATCTCTCCAGCCCTGGGATACACTTCTAATTGCAACATTTGGGAGGCAGAGGCAGGCTGATCTGTTTCACACCGATGTAGTGTATATAGAAAATTCCAGGCTAGCCAAGGCTATTTTGCCTCAAAAACTAAAAAATAATTCAAGAAAAACAATGCATTTTTTTATGTCATTGTGGCATGTCATGTCCTGAAAACTGGTTAGACTATCAAAACAAACAAGCTACATGGCATTTGATCCAGCAAGATCTATAGCAATTTGTACATACAAAAAAAACCAGCCATGCTTGAGTGTACACTTACAATGAATAAAAACTTACTGGATCCATGTAGCCCATCCTGCTGTAACTTTCTTCTCGTTGGCGTCTCATTTGTTCTTCCATCTCACGTTGGCGAATCATCATCTCTTCCTCTCGCCTACGCCGTTCCTCCTCTTGCCTACAAATATTTTTCAGGGATATAAACCAAAGTGTCATCCATGCCTAAAACTTAAGAAGCCAAGTGTGATGGCCCTTGCCTTTAAATTCAGTAGTCATATAGGAGCCGGGTGTGGTGGTACACGCCTTTAATCCCTGCATTCGGGAGGCAGAGGCAGGCAGATTTCTGAGTTTAAGGCCAGCCTGGTCTACAAAGTGAGTTCCAGGACAGCCAGGGGTCCACAGAGAAACCCTGTCTCAAAAAAAAAACAATATAGGGATATGGATTTCCAGTTGGAGTGGCCAGCTAGTGTCATGCAACACCTGTTTCAGGAAAAAACTTGAAAAAGAGCTGAAAATAGGTTATACTCCTAATATTCATTAAAGAATAAACTCTAGATCTTAGTTCTAGACATAGCAGAACTCTGGCAAAGGCAATAAGCTTTTCCTTCAAATACAAACCTGCACTTAATACTTATTGTCTACAAGTCAGATTACATGAGAAGAAGGCCAAATTCAACACTATACCTCAATTGCATTTCTTTACGTTTCTGCATTTCTTGACTGTGAAGTTCCTCCATGCGCCTTAATTCTTCCTGGCGTCTCATCAGATCTAAATATTGAGAGTTATTATAGATTTGTGTTAATGAGGCTCTGGACACTTTAAATGCCAACTGATCTTTACCAATAAAATTCTGAGGCTTTTTCACCTTGGCGCAAAAGATTTGCTTGGTGTTCATGGTAGGCATCTTCCATTTCACTTTCCAATTTGTCTTTAGCATCCTTCATGTTTTTTTCAACTTGTTCCCTTTGCTGTTTTTCCATTTCATCCAAGGACTTCCATCGTTGAGAATATTCATACTCAAATGTGCCATGCTGAGCAAAACGAGGTGGTGTTTCTCTCTCCCTGACAATACATAATTTATACAGAAGCAATTTTGAGAATCACTATCTTTGGACTTCCTAAGAAAACTAGAAACCTTACACCTGGCATGGTTGTTTATGGCTTTAATCACAGCATCAAGGTGTGAAGATCTGAGGTCCAGAAAAGCAACCCCAACTCAAAAAAGCTAAATGAATAAAAACCTTAAGTACCTATTGCCCACTTGTAACATAATGTATAATGCCCTTGATTTGATCCCCAGCACCAAGAATGAACACAGAAACCAGAAGAGGTAGTCCTTTACCTACCAAATCATGTTGTTTTTAAGGCCCCCAACTTGCAATCCTGTTCAAAGGTGTTAGGAAACACCATGAGGTTAATCAAGAACGATAAAGTTAAAGGGGCTGGAGAGATGATGGCTCAGCAGTTAAGAGCACAGCTGTTCTTCCAAAGGACCAGGTCTGTGTCCCAGACCAACAAAGCAACTTATAATTGGAGTGGAGGATATGACACTGTCTTTGCCACAGTGGAAATCAGGCACACATCTGTACATACATGCAGGCAAGCCATACACACATTAAATACTAAATTGACGGGGCCTGGAGAGATGGCTCAGTGGTTAAGAGCAGTGATCACTCTTCCAGCAGTCCTGAGTTTAATTCCCAGCAACCACATGGTGGCTCACAACCATCTGTAATGGAATCTGATGCCCTCTTCTGGTGTGTTGAAGACAGCTACAGTGTACTCATAAATAAAAAATAAAACTTTAAATAAATTGACATTGCTTAAAGAAGGGTCTGTCAACATTTCTTTACCTTTCACTCCCCTGAACCCTTTGCTTAAGCCTAATACCATCTTCTTTAAAATCCCTCACCCATTTTGAGATAAGGTCTCACCATGTAGCAGCCCTGGAACTAGCCTCCTAGATAAATGTATTAACTCTAGAAATAAAAAGTTATGATATATAAGACAAAGCAAAAAGCCAAGAGGCATGGTGATGTTTTTCTAGGCCGGTCTAGTCTACAGAGACCATGTGTCTAAAACTAAAGTGAGAGGGGAAAAAACAGGAGGGATGTGTGTGCAGAGTGGGGGCACATGCCTTTAATTCCAGCACTGGGGAGGCATAGGCCACCTATATTTCTAGAATAGCCAGAACTAGGCAAAGAAACCCTGTGTGGGGGTGAGGGGTGGGATAGGGGTAAATGAGCAGAAGGAAAATGATAGAAGTAGGAAGAGTAGGAAAAAGACACCATCTTCCCCCCCCCTTTTCTATGGCAAATTCCTTATCCAGGCTTATTTTCCCCACCAATAACAAGTAGATCTCATTCAACTTTTGCATGATCTGGATAATATGTGAATGTACTTTTATCCAACAGCTTCAAGTTATGCCAGATGTGGTGGCAACATACTTGTATTTCCAGCATTCTGGGAAGCAAGTTCCAGGACAACCAGGGGGTTACAGAGAATCCTTGTTCTCAAAAAAGAAAAAAATAAAGAAAATATACCCAAGACGGAGATGTGTATTAGGTATATACGAGCAACACTGTATTCATAACACTGGCTTGATGGCTCACACCTATGATCCTGGAACTTGTGTGACAGAAGTCGGGAGATTGTCAAGAGTTTTAGTCAGCCTGGACAACATAACAGAAAATTCTAGACCAGCAAAAACCAGACTCAAACGTTTCTAATGTTCTAAAAAGTTCTAAGCAGAATTAGAAATCACTAACTTCTCTTTTAGAGCACCAAAAAGCTTAGTCTTACTTTTGATACATTGGATTCTTCTGGGCCAGCTTTTCAGGAAGACCATCTTCGTCATCTAACTGTTCAAGTGGCTCCACAATGACTGGGCGAGGAGTCCTAGTAACAGAAATTATTCCTCATCTTAACTTCCAATTTTATTTCGACTATCCCCCAAAATTATCAAAAAAAAAAAAAAAAAAAAAAAAAAAAAAAAAAAAAAAAAAAAAAAGCATGAACTAAAGACAACTTACGTTGTCAGCAGGAAAACACCTTCACTGCATCTTTCAAATGCTTTTCTTGCTGCTGGCTTGGAAGCAAACTCAACAATGCCTTTCCCTGTAGATCTTCCGCGATCATCCACAATTACAACAGCCCTTTCAATAGGACCAAACTGGCTAAAGGCCTCTTCCAAAAGTTCGTTGGAAACATAAGGAGAGAGATTTCGAACAGACAGGGCTGCAGCGTGTGTAGCAAATCGAACCCGAAGCTGTCTACCTCTCATGGGAGTATCATCAAGTTCAGCTTTGGCGATTTCAGCCAAGGCTCTAGATTCCTGCAAATATCAGAAATACTTTCAACAACTTCAAAACTGGCTAGTGCTCAATTTGTCATAACCCTTCCTATTTCTACCGCTTAAGAGCTATCTTCACAGCCGGGCCTGGTGGCACAGGCCTTTTTTAATCCCAGCACTCGGGAGGTAGAGGCAGGTGGATTTCTAAGTTCGAGGCCAGCCTGGTCTACAGAGTGAGTTCCAGGACAGCCAGGGCTACACAGAAAAACCCTGACTCGAAATACCAAAAAAAAAAAAAAAAAAAAAAAAAAAGCTATCTTTAGGCTATCCCAACACCCCGAGGGCTAAAGGTCTTTGAGGCCCTGACCAATGCACACTATCCTGATTTCTACCGATGAAAATAACTTAAAGGCCCGTTAATTCTTCCCATTTAAAACCATGCCTTCAAAACTTTCACAAGAGGGGAAAAAAAATTACACTCACAAGCTTAATGAACCCGAACCCTTTGCCTTTGTTGATAAACACTTCTCCGGGTTCCCCGTATTTAGCGAACAGCCTTTTGAACTCATCCTCAGTGATATCAGCGGGTAGGTTCCCCACAAACAACCGACAGCGCTGTGTGTAAGTTTTTTCTCCAGGCCTCCGCAAGAGAGACAAGTTGGCTTTAAATCCCTAATAAAGAAATCGAACGGAATTCATACACCAAAGCAGGGGAAAAAAACAAAACAAAAACCCTAGTTGTCCCAAAATAGGCCATCATGCGTTAGTTAACGATTTCCCTTTTTTTCCATGAGGACTACCAGGTTGTACCATATTTGGGGATCCAACAGGATTACTAACTCCAATCCATATGAAGCCGAGTATACAAAATGCTTTGCAACACACCCGCCTCTAGCAGCAAACGCCAATCAATACACAATTCTGACGTCAACAAATAGCTCTAAATGCAGACTAGGAGGACAGCACCAAGCTGGCCTGTTTTCTCCCAACAGCACAGCACAGCACAGCACAGCACAGCACAGCGGCCTCCAACCTGCACTCGTTGGGTCCCGAGGGACCGGACCGCTAGCCTCTAGCCGATCACCGCCACCGTGGCCGGCCGCCCTCCCGCTGGAAGCCAATCCCTAGGGGCCTCCACAGCCCGCCGCGCGTCCGCCCCGCCCGCGCAGGCATGCGCAGGAGCGCTTCCGGCAGGGGACAAAATGGAGGCCCTCTAGGCCGCGGGCGGGGGGGAAGGAAAAAAAAAAAAAAACCGCCGAGGGTAGGCAGGCGCCGCCATCTTAGGGGAACGGACGGCTCGGCTCGAGAACCCACTCACCTCCGAGTCGGAGATCTTCTCCTCCGTGCGCGGTCCCGGCCCGCCGGGAGGGGGCCCCTGGTGGTGCTGCTGGTGGTAGGGCGCGTGGTGCTGCCGGCCCCCACGGGGCTCGCCGCCACCTCGGTGTGGTGGCTTCGGGTGGCCGCCAGGAGCGCCCATGCCCGGGCCACCTCCAGGCTTAGGCCCACCGGGCATCTTACCGCCTTTGGGGCCGCCGGGGCCCGGTCCGGGCTTGGGCCCCGGGCCGGCGGCCCCGGCGGGCGGTGGCGGAGGGCCGCCGGTCTGTGGAGGGGTGGTGGAGACTCCGCTGCTCGGCGTCGAGGCGGGAGGCGGTCCGGAGGCGGTGGACGGGACGGCGGGCGGCGGCGTCGGGGTCGGACCCGGGCCCGGCGGAGCGCCGGTGGTCGGGGGGGTGGCGGGCGGGGCCGAGACGGCCGGAGGCGGCGCGCCGCTCACTCCCGGCGCCGAGCCGGGGCCTTGGGGGACGACGGGCTTGGATTCCTGCGGCGGAGGCGGGGGCTGTGGATGGGGCGGCTGGTGCGGCGGCGGCTGCTGGTGCGGCGGCGGCTGCTGCGGCGGAGGTTGCTGCGGCGGAGGCTGCTGCTGCTGCTGGTGCGGAGGCGGAGGCGGGAGCGGCGGCTTCGGGCCGCCAGGGCCCGGGCCCATGGGGCCGCGGTTCTGGTTGAGGCCCATGCCCGGCGGCGGAGAGCGGAAGTCGTGGAGGCCGCCGCGGCCGCCGCCTCCTCCGCGCCGGTGAAAGCCTCCACCGCCGCCACCGCGACTCCGGAACCGATCCCGAGACATAGCTGGAGTCAAGGGGCGGTCGAGGCAGAAGCGGAGAAGTCGCTCAGGGAACGTGGTGGCCACCTTGCTTAGCACAAAATGGCGGACGACACAAGCTGCGCGCCGCCTTTGTCCTCTTCTTAAATAGGACAGTTCGGCCTGGCCCGCCTTCCCTAGATTGACAGCTCGGACAGCCAATAGCAAGTACAGTACTGGATGATGAAACCTAAGTTTTCCCTATTGGCTCCCTAGTGAGAGGCGGGAGGTAGGGAGGGCTGGGTTTCCATTTGACCTATAAACGGATAAGAAATTGTCTATACGCCTTTGTGATTTGTTGGGAGAAATTTGAATGGGCATGCCCTGCAACTTTCTCGTGAAATTAAATATCCAGGGCCCTGTCAGCTCCCGATTGCACTGAAAGGCTATTTTCTTTCCTCTTCTGAGTAGTCCGCTATTCTTGTCCAGAAAAACTTGTTTGCTGGGTTCAAAGTTATAAATTGATCCCCTGCTGTCTCTTCGTCCTACGCCAATGAAGTTAGAGTCAATTTCCCAGAGTTTAATCACTACGGTTTTACTTTTATTAAAACCCCATCAGAGGCTAGCAGATTGGCAAACACGTGAGCCCAGAATTTGGGAGGAGGAGGCACTAGTAATCATGACTGCAAGTTTATCTTTACATTATCAACTACATTGAGTTCGAAACAAGCTTGGGCTACATGAAACGTTATAAAATAAAAAGTAAAAGCCCCAGTTGTGTTGGCACATGCCTTTAATCCCAGCACTCTCGAAGCAGAAAGAAGGACTCCAAGTTCAAAGCCAGCCTGGGCTGCACAGTAAATTCCAGGACAGAAATTTCAGAAAAAGGAAAAAAAATACCACTATTTTTTTTTTGTTTGTTTTTCGAGACAGGGTTTTTCTGTATAGGCCTAGCTGTCCTGGAACTCACTTTGAAAATACCACTATTTTATAGCAACCCAAGTTTGTTGTAATACTATAAAGTTGCCATTAGGCTTAAATGAATGCAGTCTTTGTCCAAGAGGAAAAAGAAGGAAGACAGCTGAGGACCCAGCCTTTGGGGTCCTGGCTGGTGTGACATGCAGAAAACTCACTTTAATCTCCAGCAGAGGGGTAAATGGGGTAGATGTGACTCCATGTGTGTGTACAGTAATGATCTACAAGCACAAATCATGAGAGAGGAATGTGAGTGTTTCTATTGGTTTTGGTTTTGTTCAAGATGGGGTTACTCTGCATAGTCCTAGAACTACCTCTGTAGACCAGACTGGCCTCAAACTCAGCCCTCCACTTGTCTCTGCCTCCCAGGTTCTGGGACTAAAAGCATGCATCTACCAGGTCAGCCGCCGAGATTTCCGTTGTTTTTTGTTTGTTTGTTTGTTTGTTTTGTTTTGTTTTTGGAGACAGGGTTTCTCTGTATAGTCCTGGCTGTCCTGGAACTCACTTTGTAGACTAGGCTGGCCTCGAACTCAGAAATCCACTTGTCTCTGCCTCCCAGGTTCTGGGACTAAAAGCATGCATCTACCAGGTCAGCCGCCGAGATTTCCGTTGTTTTTTGTTTGTTTGTTTGTTTGTTTTGTTTTGTTTTTGGAGACAGGGTTTCTCTGTATAGTCCTGGCTGTCCTGGAACTCACTTTGTAGACTAGGCTGGCCTCGAACTCAGAAATCCGCCTGCCTCTGCCTCTCAAGTGCTGGGATTAAAGGCATGCACCACCACGCCTGGCCCGAGATTTCCTTTTTATTTGCTCCATTTAACACTTCAGGAACATTGGGTTTTAACCAGTTGATCGCATCAGGCATGCGGTAGAAGCAGACATATCTCTTGAGTTCTAGGCCAGCCTGATCTACACAGTGAGTTTCAGGCCAGCAAGAATGCTACATAGTGAAACACTGCTGAAAAAAAAAAGTTTATGCATGGCTGAAGCCATAACTCGGTAGTAAAGTGCTTGCCTAACAGGCTTGAGGCCCTAGATTCAACTCTCAGCCCACAAAAGTAATGTTTTGTTGTTTTGTTTTTGTTTTATGATATTTAGGTATCGATAAGTATTGGTATGAAAACAACCAACTGGCAGCATCTCTTTTCCTTCAAATTTCCCAAACCCAATAGTGTTGAGCCAGCAAGATGGTTGGTTGGTTCATCACATACAGGTCCTGCTACAAGCTTGACAGTTTGAGTTCAGTCGCTCAGACCCACATGGTGAAAGGAGAGAACCAACTCCTGAAAACTAAGTTGACCTCTGGGGCCCACACATGGCCACAGATGCATGTGCCCACACACTACAATCTCCATTCTTCCCTCATACCTTGAAACCCAAGGGAGGCAACTGTCTACCGTGCAGACACAACCTCTCACCCCCAGCTTCCTGACACCTGTACCCTTTAATGCCCCTCCTAGTTATTGTGTCTCTTCTTATCTTTATTGTAGTTTTGAGACAAGGTTTCTGTATAACCCTGACTGTGCTGGAGCTCACTATGTAGAACAAGCTGCCCTTGAACTCACAGAGATCTACCTGCCTCTGCCTCCTAAGTGCTGAAATGAAAGGTATAAGCTACACACTTTGTTTGAAGTCTTGTTTTTTTTTTTTTTTTAAAAAAAGATTTATTTAAAAAATTTTTTAAAAAGAAAAAAAAAGAAAAAAAGATTTATTTATTTTATGTGAGTACACTGTCGCTGTCTTCAGACATACCAGAAGAGGGCATCAGATCCCACTGCAGATGGTTGTGAACCATCATATGGTTGCTGGGAACTGAACTCAGGACCTCTGGAACAGCAGTCAGTGCTCCTAACCTCCGAGCCATCTTGCCAGCCCACTTTGAAGTCTTATATTCAGGAATTTGTTTCATCTGTCTTAGATATTGTTGTTGCCTACAAAATAAGAACTTTGCTCTCTCCTCTACACTAACCTAATAAAATGACTCCAAAAATCCCCTCTCATAGACCCTGAGGATGCTGCATTAAATACAAGTTTGTCTTGTTGTTTTACTTTCTACAATTTGGGGTGGGCATGCACACACATCTCACACACACAAACAAAAACAAGTGGCAGTCTAAAGTCACCCAAGTGTTATCTCCTAAGACAAAAGGTATTTAGTCAGAGAAATCTAATCAGTATAGCATAGGAAGTTTGTAATACATCTAAGAAGAATAAGTGGGCTGGAGAGATGGCTCAGCGGTTAAGAGCACCGACTGCTCTTTCAGAGGTTCTGGGTTCAATTCCCAGCAACCACATGGTGGCTCACAACCATCTGTAATGGACACTCTCTTCTGGTGTGTCTGAAGACAGCTACAGTGTACTCATATATATGAAATAAATCTTTTTTAAAAAAAAAAAGTAAATAAATAAAATTGCCACTCAGGTTTGAAATGTGTAGTGAATTATTGTGCTTGAGTGATGTATATAACAATTTTCACCTTGTAACATTCTAAATGCAGGTGATCTTACCATTAAACACTGTAATTACAATACATGGAGGTTATAATTGTCCTTTGGATTTAATAGTAAATTGAAGGAATGATCTAGGATATCACTTCATGCCTATAACCCTAACATCCAGAAATTCATGGAGAATGACTGCAGGTTCAAGACCAGGCTCAGATACATAGTTCTAGACCAGTCAGGGCTATATAACAAGACTTCTAAAAAAGTGTGTCTAGGTGGTATATGCCACCATGCCCATCATAAAGATATTTTTTAAAAAAACTATTCAATCTTTATTTGGGGCTGGGAATATGGCTCACCTAACATTTGTGGTTCAGTCCCCAGCACTGTATAAAAACCAGCATGGTAGTAGTGGTAATCCTTTAATCCTAGCACTCTGGAGGCAGAGGCATACAGATCTTTTGAGTTTGAGGCCAGCCTGGTCTACAGAGTGAGTTCAGGACAAACAAGGCCATCCAGTGAAACTGTGTCTGAAAAACAAAAGACAAAAAAACAAAACAAAACAACAAAAACAAAAAAGCCCAGCACAGTGGCTCACACCTGTGTTCCCAGCTTTTGGAAGTGGATGCAAAAAAAATGGGAAGTTTAAGGTCATACTCAGGTACATAATGTGCTCAAGGGCAAGCTGGGATATTTGAGATGCTGTCTCAAACACTAAAAGTCTGTATTCTATAAAATCAAAACCATTTGGATTAGATTATGCCGGCCCCTTAGGTCTCAACAAGGCTGGGTGACCCTGCAGAATAAGAGACAAAGCCATTGGAAAGCAAACTAGACCCAACTTCATTCAACATTACTACCAGCGGTTGGGTATTGGTGCATTTCCATTAAGTCCTGCCTTGTGAGAGATAAGGCAGTGGGTACAGTGATATTTTAGAGACGTTGTCTAGCCTTGTATTCCAGAAAGCACAGCATCAGAGAATAGGACCACCAGCCTTTAAGGGTGGTAAGGATGGCTGCAGCAGCAGCAGGATCCCATCAAGGCACCCAAACGTTGGTGAGTTTTTACCAGCCAAGCCTGCCCTGTCCTCTGTTAGATAACTTCCTCCCTTGAGACACTCAGGATTTCCCTCCTCCCTGCTTTTCCTGCTACTGCCCCGCTCCTCCAGACATTCCAAATGTTGTACACGAACATGCAACACCAAAGGGAGAGTAGGCATAGTGTGTCGTAGTCACCAGCCTCTGGCCTTTGCCTCCCAAGACACATCACCAACTTGTATTTAGTTCTTTTTTTTAATTTATTTATTATATGTAAAGTACACTGTAGCTGTTTTCAGACACTCTAGAAGAGGGCATTGGATCTCATTACAGATGGTTGTGAGCCACCATGTGGTTGCTGGGATTTGAACTCAGGACCTCTGGAAGAGCAGACAGCGCTCTTAACCACTGAGCCATCTCTCCAGCCCTTAGTTCTTACAATAATCACACTAACAGTTTAGAAACTGCACTAAAATGTGAACATACCATGAGGGCAGTATCTAAGACGTATGCATGCGCCTGTGCTCTCAAGCACGTGTATGTTTAATTATATACTTGTATATGTGTGTGTGTGTGCCACAGAATGCTTATGGAGGTCAGGGACAACATGTGGGAGTCAATTCTCTTCTTCCACCACATGGGTTCTGGAGAAACTAACCGCATTGGGTCAGACTGAGTAGCAGGCACCCTCAATTATTTGGGGTTTTTGAAACAAAAGTTTTACTCTGCCACCCAGGTTGGCCTTTAATCTTTGGCAATCCTTCCTACCTCGGTCTCTTGAGTGCTAGGATTATGGGTATGAGCCAACTGTACCCGCTCTGAACTTCTCTTTTAACCAGCAAAGCACAGAGCCCAGTGGTAATACCCTTAGAATGTACTGGAATGAGTGAGTCCGTTGACTTTCTCTTTTTGAACCATTGAAGAATATCCCAAGATATCATTTTTTTTTATTTTTTTTATTTTTGGTTTTTCTGAGACAGGGTTTCTCTGTATAGCCCTGGCTGTCCTGGAACTCACTCTGTAGACCAGGCTGGCCTCGAACTCAGAAATTCTGCCTCTGCCTCCCAAGTGCTGGGATTAAAGGCGTGCACCACCACGCCCAGCTAAGATATCAATTATTAAATTCAGATATTAAACACAGCTCAAGCTAGAGTGTGGTGGCAAATGTCTTTAAACCCAGCACTCGGGAGGCAGGTGAGTTACAGGCTAGCCTGGTCTACAGAGCAAGTTGCAGGACAGCTGGGCAACACAGGGAAATTCCGTCTCAAAAAAACAATAAATAAATAAATAAATATATAACTCAGTTTTGAAATGTGTAGTAAATTATTGAGCTTGAGTGGCATATAAAACAATTTTCATCTTGTAGCATTTTGAATGCAGGTGATCTTACCATTCAAACTTTGTAATTACAATACATGAAAGTTATAATTATCCTCTGGTTTGAGTTTTATGAGGCCTAAAAGGATAGGAAGGGATATAATATGCCTGATGAAACACAATTTTGCTTCCTAATAAATATTAACTAACTGAATTTGCATCTTCAACTGAGCCCGCAGGGCTTGTGAGACCACAGCATTGGTCCGTGCATGTTAATTTACCTTTGCAGGTCTCTCAGCCGTCCTCAGGCCTTTCAGATGTATCGCCATGCATCTCTGGAGTTTCATTCATTCCTGAGATTACTTGGTTTGGGAACAAATCGGGTACCTAAGGTTCCAAATTCACCATGTTGCACTACTGGTCAGAAAGTGAGTCCAGCCAGGGGCCCAACTAGCAAACTGTAACGGTGCAGTGAAGATCCTCACCACTAGGTGTCTCCGCGGCCGTGTGACTTCCTCCCTCCCCTTGGCTGGTCAGCAAGCTGTGCACACTCCATTACTCCATTGTCATTGAGACTATAAGCAAGTAACCTTTCTGAAGGATTGATTTCATCGTTGGGTCTAATTTCCAAGCAGATCTAATCAGTGTCTAGATCGCCTATATAAATAATAGAAACAGTGGATTAACAGCTTTGTGTCTCACCATTTTCGTTTATTTGGAGACAGCATGCTGTATTTGTAACACTTAATTATTTCTATATCATCCAAAGAGTACTTTGGAATGTGGGAAGGGTTAGGAAAGCTTTTCTTTTGGCGGTAACTTGGAGTGGCCCTTTGAGTGGCCTGAGCTCCAGACCCTTTTACTACCAGAGTGACCTAAAAGTCTTCTGAGACATTTATATAAAAACATTTATCATCCTTCAAGTGCTCCTAAATCTACCACTTACATTTTAAAGGTGATGGGGGGAAAAAAAGCTAGAGTATAAAACATTACCAAATGGAAGATGACAACTCAAAAGACATAGCCTATCTATCTATCATCTGTCTATCTATTATCTATCTATCATCTATCTATCTATCTATCTATCTATCATCTATCTATCTATCTATCATCTATCTATCATCTATCTTTCTATCATCTTTCTATCATATCTATCTATCATCTTTCTTTTTTTTTCTTTTTTTCTTTTTTTTTTTTAAAGATTTATTTATTTACTATATGCAAGTACACTGTATCTGTCTTCAGACACTCCAGAAGAGGGCGTCAGATCTTGTTACAGATGGTTGTGAGCCACCATGTGGTTGCTGGGATTTGAACTCTGGACCTTCGGAAGAGCAATCGGGTGCTTTTACCCACTGAGCCATCTCACCAGCCCCTCATCTTTCTTTCTATCGACCTTCGGAAAAGCAATCGGGTGCTTTTACCCACTGAGCCATCTCACCAGCCCCTCATCTTTCTTTCTATCTATCATCTATCTATCATCTATCTATCTATCTATCTATCTATCTATCTATCTATCTATCTATCATCTATCTATCTATCAATCTATCTATCATCTATCTATCTATCTATCTATCTATCTATCGTCTATCTATCTATCTATCACCTATCTATCTATCTATCTATCATCTATCTATCTATGAATTTTTGCCATTAGAAAATAATAGAAGCTGGGTAACTCAAGCCTTTGATCCCAGCACTCGGGAGGCAGAGGCAGGCAGATCTCTGAGTTTGAGTTTGAGGCCAGCCTGGTCTACAGTGTGAGTTCCAGGACAGCCAGGGCTACACAGAGAAGCCCTGTTTCCTCAAAAACAAAAAAACAAATAATAATAGCAATATCTTATTTTATTATTATTATTATTATTATTATTATTATTATTATTATTATTATTATTATTTGTGCACACACATGCCTGTGCATGTGCGCACTCACGCCCATTGTGTGTGGTCAGAGGACAACTTTGTGGGGTCAGCTTTGTAGAATTGGTTCTCTCTTTCCATTCTGGGTTCTGGGAGCCTACCTCAGGTTAGAAGGCTTGCATCATGATCAGCAAGTGACTTTACCACCTCCTTGGTCCCTGATTTTTTTTTTTGTTTTTTTTTTGTTTTGTTTTGTTTTTTTTGTTTTTCCGAGACAGGGTTTCTCTGTATAGCCCTGGCTGTCCTGGAACTCACTTTGTAGACCAGGCTGGCCTCGAACGGTCCCTGATTTTTAATTAATTTATTTATTTAGACAAGGTCTAGCCATCTCTCTCTCTCTCTCTCTCTCTCTCTCTCTCTCTCTCTCTCTCTTTCTCTCTCTCTTTCTCTCTCTTTTTCTTTCTACAAGGTCTAACCATTATTATTGGTTTTAAGTGTTTGTTTCTTTGTTTGTTTAGACAAGGTCTCTCTATGTAGACCTGGCTACCTTTGAACTCCCAGATGCCCTGCTTCTTGAGAACTATAACTAATTACAAGCATGCACCATCATGCCTAGCTACATACTTGTTATTTCTTTGAGACAGGCTCTTGTGTAGCTCAAGCTAGCCTTGAATTCACTATGGAACTGAGGTTCATGGTGAATTCCTGGGCCCCCTGCCTCTTCCTCGTAAGTACTAGGATCATAGATGTGTGCCATGATGCCCAGCTCTGAATCCTGGCCTTTAAATACTGAATTATTCTACCTAACCCAACAAACTATATTCGGTGGGGTTTTTCTTCATACGTGGTATGGCTCACCATTCCCCTCCCACCTGTGGGACTGGAGGTGCAGCTCGATGGGAGAACCTTTCCTTAGTAAGGAGTAAGTTTCCAAATTCAACATTTGAACCTGAAAATAAAAATCAGCTATAGCTCATCTGACTTAGGTGTGGCAGGGCAGAACTGATCAAAATAATCGCTGATATGTTGTTAGTTTTCCGTTTCTTTTTATTTGTTGGTTTTTATTTTCTTGAGACAGGGTTTCTCTGCGTAGCCCTGGCTGTACTGGGACTCACTCTGTAGACCAGGCTGGCACAAACTCAGAGATCCTTCTGCCTCTGCCTCCTGAGTGCTGGGATTAAAGGTGTGTACCACTACCACCTGGACAGATTCTTAAACAGAGTCCTTTAATAGTCCTGCTAATTTTCATCGGACAAAAATCATTTTTTAAAAAATAATTTTTTTAACTTATATGTGTATGTGTCTGTGAACATGTGTACCATATTTGTATGGGTAACTGTGGAGGCCAGAGGAGAGTATCATAACATGTCAAGCTGGAATCATAGATGATTGTAAGTTCCTGAGATGGGTGCTGGAAACCAAACTAAAGCTCTCTGGAAAAGTTCTTGTCCACTGGACCACCACTCCAGCCCATCTTTTATTTTTTTATTATTTATTAATTTATTTATTTATTATATGTAAGTACACTGTAGCTGTCTTCAGACACTTCAGAAGAGGGAGTCAGATCTCATTAAGGATGGTTATGAGCCACCATGTGGTTGCTGGGATTTGAACTCTGGACCTTTGGAAGAGCAGTCAGTGCTCTTAACTACTGAGCCATCTCACCAGCCCCCATCTTTTATTAAAAAAACAAAAACAAAAACAAAAACTTTTAAATGTCATTTTTTTACATTTATTGCATGTACCTATATCTGTGCACATATATACAAGCACATGTGGAAGTTACATGACAACATGCAGTTGTCGGTCAGTCCTCTCCTTCCTTCCTGTGGGTCCCAGGAATGGAACTTAGATTATCAGGCTTAGCCAGGAGTACCATAGCTGTCACAGACATCTCACAAACCTTAAATCTCCTTTTATATTAAGGCTTTTTTTTTTTTAATTGCTTGTGTTCATAAAAGTGCATACAAATAACAACTCAAAAGAACCATTCACTAGAGTTAAATTCTTATGTTTTTGGTGGTACCCCCAGGAATCCCAGTCACTCAGGAGAACACTCTGGTCTACAGAGGGAGTTCCAGGATAACAAAGGATACGAAGGATTCAAAGAAAGCCTGTGTCAGCCGGGCGTCGTGGTGCACGCCTTTAATCCCAGCACTTGGGAGGCAGAGGCAGGCAGATTTCTGAGTTCGAGGCCAGCCTGGTCTACAGAGTGAGTTCCAGGACAGCCAGGGCTACACAGAGAAACCCTGTCTAGAAAAAAGAAAAAAAGAAAGCCTGTGTCAAAGAAAAGAAAGGAAAGGAAAGGTAAACTTGGGGCTGGAGAGATGGCTCAGCGGTTAAGAGCACTAACTGCTCTTCCAGAGGTCCTGAGTTCAATTCCCAGCACCCACATGATGGCTTACGACCATCTGCAGTGGGATCTGATGCCCTCTTCTGGTATATCTGAAAACAGCTACAGTGTACTTATGTAAAAGAAATAAGAAATTCAAACAAATTCAAGAGTCTCACTTTATTTTTTTTTTTTTACGTGTTAATCATGTGTATGTGTGCATGTCTGTGTGCAGGTGTGCAGGTATTAGCATGTGAAGGTCGGTGCCTGAGGAGATGGAGTTCCAGGGAGTTTTTCCCATGCTTGACCCTGGTTCTGGGGATCATCAGGAAGAAAAAATACAGGCTCATAACCAATGAGCCACCCCCAGCCTAACTTCACTTTCTCCAACACTAAGACTGAAGCTGGGTCCTCCTACATTCTGGGCAGCTGCTGTGCCTTCTATATAGACCCAGCGTTCTTTTTACTTCCTGAGTCAGACAGACGCATTAAGTTGCCTTGGTGGGGCGTGAATTCATCCTGTAGCCCAAGTGAGCCTTTGAACTTTCACAGTCTTCCGAAGGTGTGATAATTATAGGACTGACTGTACTTTCTTCCTTCCGTTTGTTTCCCTCACCTGACAACAATGGTTACAGTAACTCCCTCACAGCGTTATTGTTATTGTGAAGGCTAGACACTAATAGTTTTAGGAAAGGCTGTGGTTCCCCAGGCCTAGGGAATTTTAGGTACTCAATAGATGAGTTCTAAATGCAGCATCTCCCTTCTCTTAGAGCTCAAACTAATAAAGAAATGAGAAGACAGATCCGGAATCGGTTTTTCCATCATCTGAAAAATGCTCACGCACTAAGACTCCGGGTAACTATAAGTCCTGTTGTTGCCTGTGTTCAAAGCAAAGGCAGTATTAGATGAAGAGAGCATCTAAATGAGTTACTCCTGGGCTTACATTAAGCCTCTCTGTTGTTCCAGCATAATGGATGACTTACACAATGTAATCTTTAGAGTTGTTTCAGGCACATTACTCAGGTGAGTGACCGTGGGCAGGGGTTTCTTCCCCGAACCTCACACTCTCAAGGCCCGGGTTAACTGCATCTCTTTCGGGCTGGAGAGATGGCTCAGCGGTTAAGAGAACTAGCTGCTCCGGAGTTCAATTCCCAGCAACCACCATGTGGCATCACGACTGTAATGGGATCTGGTGCCCTCTTTCTGGCCTGTAGGCATGCATGCATTATGAACACAATAAATAAATTAAAAAACAAAAACAAAAAACAAAAAAAACTGCACCTCCAGGGAGGGGCCGAGTACAAAAAGAGGGGGTAGAATTATTCTAAACAAACACAAATCTAAGAGGGCAGAGGTAAAAGAAGACTGAGGAGGGAAAGAAGTGTTAAGTGGGTTTTCCGGAAAAGATCCCCAAAGGACAGAGGTTGGGCTTGCAGTCCCACGAGCCAACCTCCGCCCTTCCCCCAAGCCTTCTTCCCAGTGCTGAATTTAGAGCGAGTGAGCCAAGTGCTGGCTGCCTGCTCGGCGCCCCAGGGGAAAGGATTGGCGCGAGCTGGAGGATCTGCCTGCTGGAGGATCTGCCTGCTCAGGCTGCTTTGCACAGTTGGCCTCTGTAGTTTGCTAAGAGCTGATTCCTCTAAGTGCTCATGTCCTGAAACTCTGAGCAGCATCTTTATAAAATCGGACTGAGTACAAGCACATCACCTATCCCTTTGGGTCACAGTTTCAACTCTGCCGGGGTTCCCTCCCTCATCAGGGACCAGAAGCAAGCGGCCTCTCTCCTATCTTTTCTTTCTTTCTTTCTTTCTTTCTTTCTTTCTTTCTTTCTTTCTTTCTTTCTTTCTTTCTTTCTTTTTTTTTTTTAAAGATTTATTTATTTATTATATGTAAGTACACTGTAGCTGTCCTCAAACACTCAAGAAGAGGGCGTCAGATCTTGTTAAGGATGGTTGCGAGCCACCATGTGGTTGCTGGGATTTGAACTCCTGACCTTTGGAAGAGCAGTCAGGTGCTCTTACCCACTGAGCCATCTCACCAGCCCCCAGCTATCTGTCTTAATCTGATAAAATCTCGACCCTCAACTGCATTCCTTTTGATACTCTCTTCGCCTCACTCGGGGGTGTGGGCACACAGAACAGTCAAATATGGTTATTTCAAGGACATGCCCATGTGAGATGGATCTCATTCTATTTACTTTCTGATTTCTTGTCCTTCTTTTTCATGCCTCCCCCAAACAGCGTCTCATGTAGCCCTTGCTATAGAGTTGATGAAGTGTGATGAGCTTGAACTTCTGATCCTCCTGCCTCTGGGCAGCCATGTTCTTCTCCAGTCTTCTCCATTGAAAACTCTTGGGCCAGCAGACCTACACAGTTCAAATCACCCTCAGCACCTCCATCTTCTGTATCCCTACTAGGATGGCTCACTAAGCCCCATTTAAAGCATTCCATGACTTTTCAAATCCAAAGTCCCCAAATCCACAAACTTCAAAAACAAAAACATGGTCAGGGCTATCACAGCAATATACCATTCCTGGTACCAATACCAGGGGTTTACTGCTGTGCACAGACACCATGACCAAGGCAACTCTTATAAGGATAACATTTAATTGGGGTTCGTTTAGAGGCCCAGAGGTTCAGTCCATTATCATCAAGGCAGGAGCATGGCAGTGTCCAGGCAGGCATGGTGCAGGAGGGGCTGAGAGTTCTACATCTTCATCTCAAGGCTGCTAGGAGAAGACTGGCATCCTCAGGCACCTAGGAGTAAACTCTCAAAGCCCACCTTGATTAGTGACATACTTCCTTCAAAAAGGCCACACCTATTCCAACAAG
>NC_034595.1:78061278-78062220 GCF_900095145.1 Mus pahari | reverse complement strand
AGTGCTGGGACGAAAGGCGTGTGCCACCACGCCCGGCTCTTCTTCTTCTTCTTTAAAAAAAAAAAAAGAAAAAGAAAAATAAGGATTTATTTATTATGTATACAATGTTCTGCCTGCGTATATGCCTATAATCCAGAAAAGAGCACCAGATCTCATTATGGATGGTTGTGAGCCACCACGTGGTTGCTGGGAATTGAACTCAGGACCTCTGGAAGAACAGCCAGTGCTCTTAACCTCTGAGCCATCTCTCCAGTCCAGAACACAGCTTCTTTGTGCTCTCAAAAAACACTTTCCAGAAGATTTCACCTCAGAGATGCTGGTCTCTTCTTAATCACCACTAATTTCTTAGCTCCAGCTACCTAGCATCAATTGTTCCAGTAGTCCCTCTTACTTTTGACCCTAAAGCCAGAGCCACATGGCTGAAGCTGCCAAGTTCTGCTGCTTGCTGGAGTTGGAACATGACCCCCTTGTTCTGTTACATTATCACCAGCTTTCTGTTTTCCACCTTCTTCACTGCCTAAGCTTGGCTGTCCTGGAACTTTCTCTGTAGATTGATCTTGAACACAGATCACCACCATGCCTGGACTTAAGCCTTTCTCTGCTTGGAACTCACTCTATACCAGGCTGACCTTCAACTCAGAGATCTGCTTGCCTCTGTTATCTAGAATTAAAAGCGTGTACCATCATGCTTGGACTTAAGCTTAGCTTTCCTTTTTCTTTTATCCCCCCAAATAGTATTTTATTAATTATTTGGGAATTTCATACAATGTACCCAGTCCCACTTGCTTCTCATTCCTCCCTCCTACCTTTGATCCCCTTACAAAAACAAAAAAACATCAAATCCAATTTGTGTTGTTCATATAACTCACTGGTGCATGGTCAAACTCCCAGTAGCCAGCCTCTTTTTTTTTTTTTTTTTTTTTTTTTTTTTTTTTTTTTTTT
>NC_034595.1:78059567-78060868 GCF_900095145.1 Mus pahari | reverse complement strand
AAGAGCACTGACTGTTCTTCCAAAGGTACTGAGATCAATTCCCAGCAACCACATGGTGGCTTACAACCATCTGTAATAGGTTCAAATGTCCAAATGCCCTCTTCTGGTGTATCTGAAGATAGTAATAGTGTACACACACACACACACACACACACACACACACACACACATCTGGAGAGATGGCTCAGTGGTTAAGAGCACTGACTGCTCTTCCAGAGATTCTGAGTTCAAGTCCTGGAACTGCATGGTGGCTCACAAACATTTGTAACAGGATCCAGTGCCTTCTTCTGGTGTGTCTAAAGACAACTACAGTGTACTTACATATAATAATAAATACATCTTTGGGCCAGAGTGAGCAGAGGTCCTGAGTTCAATTCCCAGCAACCACGTGATGGCTCACAGCCTTCTGTACAGCTACAGTGAACTCATATACATAAAATGTTATTAATTAATTTAAAAAGAGCTTTTAAAAAAAAGAGGATCTCTTCATTAGCTTCCTGTGTGGACTGTTCGTTTCTCTTGGGGTAGGGAGGAGGTTGTCACAGAAGTCTTCCATGTCTTTCCTTCTCAGCTATGAGTCTGCAGCCATGGATTCCTCTGCAAAAGAAGCTCCCTTGCTCAGAGCAACCCGCGGCATCACGGGCATGGACTTCTGCGTGGTTTCTGGCGGCAGTTAGGATCACAGACATCCACACACACTGCCTCCCGTGGAACATGGGCATCAACACGGCCTGCGGCAGCGCAGACCACAAAAATTCCAGACTCAGTCTTCTCTGCTCGGACTTCCTACTGCTGCTGAGAGTCTTGGTGATGGGGAGAAAGAGGAGCTCCAGGCTACTGCATACCACCCCGCCCTCAGCACCCTGCTGCCCTGCTGGTACCCGGGGGGAAACACCACCATGCTTGCAGCCCACAGGCAGCTGGGAGGCAGGCCCACTAAGGCCGAGCCTCTCCGGGGAGGACTGACCTCACTTGGCAACAACGTGCTCCGTCATCCGCAGGCCCTGTTCTGCCATCTTTTTTTCCATCCCATGAAACCACGTTTGAAAAACATCTTCCCGTAAGACCTATCTTCTTCAGTTGACTGCGTGCTCTGCAGGCTCACACTCCCCCACCATCCCATCTCCCCTTGGGAACCTCCTTGGGTCTCTCAGGCTCCTTAGGATGGCTCTGAAGCCCCATCTTGAATCTTGAATCGTCCCTCTTTTCTTTTCTTTTCTTTTCTTTTCTTTTCTTTTCTTTTCTTTTCTTTTCTTTTCTTTTCTTTTCTTTTCTTTTCTTTTCTTTCTCTCCCTCCCTCC
>NC_034595.1:78054341-78059317 GCF_900095145.1 Mus pahari | reverse complement strand
TTCTCTCCCTCCCTCCCTCCTCTTCCTCCTCCTCCTCCTTCTTCCTCTCTCTCTCTCTCTCTCTCTCTCTCTCTCTCTCTCTCTCTCTCTCTTTCTTTCTTGTACATGAGTACACTGTAGCTGTTCTCAAACACACCAGAAGAGGGCATCAGATCCCATTCCAGACGGTTGTGAGCCACCATGTGGTTGCTGAGAATTGAACTCAGGAACTTTGGAAGAACATCCAATGTTCTTAACTGCTGAGCCATCTCTCCAGCCCCTTCCTCCTTTTTCTTTTTGAGATAAGATCTTTCTATACATCCCTGGGTGTCCTGTGACTTAATGGACAGCTCAGGCTTGTATTTAACTTGAAGCAATTTTCCCACCTCAGCCTATCAAGGGTTGGGATTATATTATAGATGTGAATTGCCATGTCCAGTTTTTATTATTTTTATTTTATTTTGTATGTGTGTGGGTGTCTCTGTGTATGCCACCCGTGTTCGAGCACCTGTGGAGGGCAGAAGAGGGTGGTGTTGGATCCCCTGGAACAGGAGTGACAGGTACTTGTAAATTACTTGACATGGATATGGGGATCCTAACCCAACTCTGGTCCAAGTCTTCTAGAAAAAAAAGGAAATCCCCTTAACCTCTGAGCCATCTCTCCAATCCTTATTTTTACTGTATACAGTGTGAAGGCCAGACGACATCCTAGGATGCTATTCTGTGCTCTTCAGGAATCTGAGTTTTTAAAAGCTGGGCACGGTGCATATGCTTATAACCCCGATGCACCTACCCTGTTGTTTGTTTTGATTTTTGATTGATTTATTTATTTTATGTACACTGTAGCTGACTTCATGTACACCAGAAGAGGGCATCGGATCCCAATCCAGATGGTTGTGAGCCACCATGTGATTGCTGGGAATTGAACTCAGGACCTCTGGAAGAACGGCCAGTGCTCTTAACCTTTGAGCCATCCAGAAAATACCTTCTTTGTGTTCTCAGAAAACACTTCCCAGAAGATTTCACCTCAGTGATGCTGGTCTCTTTTTAATCACCACTAATTTCTTAGTTCTAGCTAACTAGCATCAATCGGAAGTGGAAGAGCAGCCCCTTGTCTTTGACATTTCAGACAGGGTTTGTCTGTGTAGTTCTGGCTCTCCTGGATCTTGGCTAACTCCAAACTCAGATTTCTGTCTTCTCTGCCCTGAGTGTGCTGAGATTCAAGGCCTGTGCCACCATACCTGGCAATCACCTTGTTTTTTTGACCCGCCAGCTAAGCTGTAGTCTGGCTGACCAGCAAGCTCTGATGATGTACCTGTCCCTGCATCCCCAGCATTGGGGTTATAGACATGTGTACCGTGCCCGGCTCTTAAAAGCTGGGATTCTAGAGCTCAAATTCAAGTCTTCATGATGGCAAGCACGATACTGCCTGAACTTTCTAGCCCCTTTTACCACTTTATAACAAATATACCAACATCCGGAAGACTGGCATTTCTTTGTGGTTTTTTGTTTGTTTGTTTGTTTTGTTTTTTGTTTTTTTTTGTTGTTGTTTTTTGAGACAGGGTTTCTCTGTATAGCCCTGGCTGTCCTGGAACTCACTTTGTAGACCAGGCTGGCCTCGAACTCAGAAATCCACCTGCCTCTGCCTCCCAAGTGCTGGGATTAAAGGCGTGTGCCACCACGCCCGGCTAAGACTGGCATTTCTTTAGTGAACCGGTATCCCCCATTTCCCTCTTCTCGAGAGGGATTGTATTAGTTTTTTTGTTTTGTTTGGTTTTTTTGTTTTGTTTTGTTTTTTGGTTTTTCGAGATAGGGTTTCTCTGTGTAGTCCTGGCTGTCCTGGAACTCACTTTGTAGACCAGGCTGGCGTATTAGTTATTTTTATGTTGCTATGATAAACTGCAAGAATAGGGTTAGAAGATAGGGTTTATTTGGGGCTATGCTTCCAGAGGGATAAGGACAGGACACATCACGGTTCTTAGGCTATGAAGAGGCATAAGCAATAATTAGGAGCCATGATGGCAAAAGCAGGAATCTGAGAGATCACAGTTTCAACCTCAAACAGGAAGCAGAGTGCAAACTGGAAATGGGGTTAGGCTGTGAATTCTCACCCCACCCCGCCGTGACATAATTCCTCCAGCCAGCCTGCACCCCCTAAACCTCCTAGACAGCAATCCCCACTGGGATCGGAATGTTCAAACGCTTGGGTGTATGAGGGACCTTTAAGTTACCACTGGGATCAAAGCCAGGAATCTGTGCCTGGTAGGTGAGTGAGTTCCAGGACAGCTAGAGCTCTGTTACACCCTTAAACCCTATCTTGAAATACTAAAACCAAAACCAAACCAACCAATCAAACAAATAGCGATTACTATTTATTTATTTATTTATTTATTTATTTTTACTTTAGGCTTGAGGTATTGCTTAGTGGCAGAACACATGCCTACCTTTTGTAAAGCTCTGGGTTTAATCCTGGGTACTGCAAAAGAAAAGAGGAGACGAAGGATGGAATAGGAGGGGGAGACAGAGGAGAAGAAAGAAGAAAGGGGAGAAGAAAAAGGAAGGGGGAAAGATGAGAAGTGCCATTACTTGCTGATTTTTGGTGTAAGAACTGATGTATAACTATCTTGAAGAGGGCACCCAGAGAAGGATGCTCAATTCCCCAGGTGTCCCAATACCAAATCCTTCTTCTGGACCATCACTGCACTTGGTTCCACAAGCCATCAGCCCTCAATCCTGCCAGTCTCCTGGGAAAAATGACCCTGCAGAACCCCTGCATAACTGTCTTGTGGTGACCAACCTGGTCCAGTCTATCAGGCCTGATCTCACTGATGTCCCATTGGTAACACCAGACGAGGTATTGTTCACAGACAGGAGCAGTTTCATCCAATACAGGATCTGATGTACATAGAAGCAGTGGTGGTGACCCAAGATAAGACTATCTGAGTACAATCTTTAAGCAGGGGAACCTTAGTTTAATAAGCTGAGCTTTTAGCTTTGATTCCGCTGGGAGAAAGACAGACTATCCCATATACATTGATTGCACCCGCGGCTTACTGTCCACGCGGCTCTATACAGGGAAAGAGGATTGCTAACCTTAGCAGGAAAAGAAATAAAACAGAGAAGACGGGCTGGTGAGATGGCTCAGTGGGTAAGAGCAACTGACTGCTCTTCCGAAGGTCCGGAGTTCAAATCCCAGCAACCACATGGTGGCTCATAACCATCTGTAACAAGATCTGACTCCCTCTTCTGGAGTGTCTGAAGACAGCTAGAGTGTACTTACATATAATAAATAAATAAATCTTTAAAAAACAAAACAAAACAAAACAAAACAAAAAAAACAGAGAAGACATCTTAACACTATTGGAAGCTATCTGGCTACCCAAGAAGATGTTCCATTGCAAAGGACACCAAAAGGGAGACTCACCCAAAGCCAGAGGTAACAGAGTGGCTAACTTGGCCACCTGGGAAGTGGTTCTGGAACCAGTGGGGCCTCTAAGACTCGGTAGCTCAGCTGGAACCTGGCTTACTGGACCACCCAAAATGCATCCCAGGTGGGGGTAACAGTGCAAAACAAGAACTGCCCACACAAGATAAGCAAAGATTAGCTGATGCTGCCAGACAGTTAGGCTGAGAAGGCGACTTGTAATAGTTCTCCATCAAAGCCATGCACCCAGGGACCACAAAACCTGCTGAACTCCTCAGACCCGGGTATGATGCTCCAAAATTGGAAAGACTGATTAATGACCCCACTTTTAGACGTAGTACCTGTGCTCAGATAAACCCCAAAAGGGGAAGAAAGATCCCACATGGGACCCAGGCTCAAGGAAGTGGGCCTGGAGAGCACTGGAAGTTGGACTTCACTGAAATTAGGCCTAGTGGTTTTGACTGTACGTCTTTGCTAGTCTTTGTAGACACTTTCTCAGATCGGGTGAAACCTACCCCACCCAAACAGAGCCTGCCCCAATAGGTACTAAGAAACTTCTTCGGGAAATAATGCCTAGATTTGCCGGGCGTGGTGGCACACGCCTTTATTCCCAGCACTCAGGAGGCAGAGGTAGGCAGATNTCTGAGTTCGAGGCCAGCCTGGTCTACAGTGTGAGTTCCAGGACAGCCAGGGCTACACAGAGAAACCCTGTCTTGGAAAAAAACAAACAACAAATAAATAAATAAATAAATAAATAAATGCTTAGATTTGGACTGCCCCTAGATTTGAGGTCTGACAATGGCCTGGCCTTCATGCTCAACATGTCTAGAAAATCTAACAAAAGTTTTAAATATCAATTTAAAATTACACTGTATAAATAGGCCACAGGGTTATGTCAGGTAGAAGGGATGACTAAAATGCTCAAGGAGACTCTGATGAAACTGGACCTGGGAAATGGCCAAAGGGCTAACCTCCTCCTCTCTGACATGCTCAGGGCTCGGTGTCCCTCCACCCCCTTATTTCCTTATTTATTTATTTATTTATTTATTTATTTATTTATTTATTTAATGTACATGCATGTTCTATATGCATATACACCTGCATTGCCAGAAGAGGGCATTAGATCCTAGTATAGATGGTTGTGAACCACCATGTAGTCGCTAGGAAGCGAAATCAAGGACCTCTGAAAGAGCAGCAGGCAGTGCTCTTAACTGTTGAGCCATCTCTCCAGCCCCTCGGTGTACTTCTTACTGGGAGACAATTACTCCTCATGAAATTATGTCTGGGAGACCACCTCCAAACCTCCCCACACTCCGAGATACCTAATCACTCCCTTCTCAAGCTCTTGCAGGCTTTGTAGAAAGCTCACTAGACCATGGACTAGACTGTGAAGGGAACCCTGCCATCCTCCACTTTTGACCTGCCTACCAGTTCCAGCCAGTAGACTTGGTTTGAATAAAAAGGCCAGCTTGGGAGCTGGGCGTGGTGGCGCACGCCTTTAATCCCAGCACTCGGGAGGCAGAGGCAGGCGGATTTCTGAGTTCGAGGCCAGCCTGGTCTACAAAGTGAGTTC
>NC_034595.1:78047573-78053451 GCF_900095145.1 Mus pahari | reverse complement strand
TACTACATTCTTAAATTTCTTCTTTTAGTTTCTTAAACCTTTTATTGCATTGGTATTTTACCTTCTTTTTTTTTTTTTTTTTTTTTTTTTTTTTTGTGTTTTTGTTTTTTTGTTTGTTTGTTTTTCGAGACAGGGTTTCTCTGCCCAGCCCACCCGGTTTTTCCAATGGGGATGCCACCATAGTTCTTCTTCTTTTTTTTTTTTTTTTTTGGTTTTTCGAGACATGGACCATTGATTCTTATCCTGATTGGGCTCACAGTAGGACCCTAGATCTTCAACTTTATAGCCAACCTCATCAAACAGAAAATAATAAGCTCAGTTAAACCCCTGGTCATTAGGGCCAGCTATACCCCCTCTGGAACAGGTAACAGGGAAAGACAGTGTGAAGGTTCTTCCATCTTGGATTCTGTTTGGGTTTTTAAAAGATTGGTTTATTTGTTTATTATGTACAGTGTTCTGACTGCATACACACCTACAAGCCAGAAGAGGGCGCCAGATCTCATTCTAGATGGTCATGAGCTGGGATGTGGTTTCTGGGAATTGAACTCAGGACCTCTAGAAAGAAGCCAGTGCTCTCAACCTCTGAGCCATCTCTTTAGCCCCCTTCTTGAATTCTTACTGAGGCTGTTTTAAGTTTAACTAGTATTCCATCTCCTTGATGGGAACCCATGTGCAAAATTACCCAACTCTATTCTAGGAACCCAAGGTCAAGATGACCCAGCTAACATCTTAAATTCTGCTAAACTGCTTGCTTGCACAAAACCTTCTGCATTTGGCAGGGAAATACTTAAATGTGTTTAAAAACAAACAAACAAACAAACAAACAACCCTCACTCTAAACACTTGGTACAATTCTTGCTGCCTCCCCTGCCCCCCCCCCCCCAATACTTGTGTGTAGTCCCAGCTGTCTGGAATAAAGACTTCCAGTTGGATATAGACTGTGTCTGAGTGGTCTTCTCCGGTGGGCACCCTGTAATAATTCAGTGATAAACAGAGGGCTCAGAAGGACTAACAAGTTTTATGGATGCTGCCATAGTTGGTTTAAATCACATGGCTACCTTAACCAAGATGGCGGTGAAGTCACATGGGTATCTCTTTTATTGTAAGGTGAGCCCATCGGGAACACCCCCCCTTTTTTTTTTCTTTTAAAAAATGTTTTTCTAAACAGGAGTTGAAACCATGGTACATATAAGCATGCTGTAGTGAATTAACGTTTCTTTTTGTTTGTTTGTTTGTTTGTTTGTTTTCTTTTTTTTAAAGATTTATTTATTTATTATACATAAGTACACTGTAGCTGTCTTCAGACACTCCAGAAGAGGGTGTCAGATCTTGTTACAGATGGTTATGAGCCACCATGTGGTTGCTGGGATTTGAACTCCGGACCTTTGGAAGAGCAGTCGGGTGCTCTTACCCACTGAGCCATCTCACCAGCCCTTATTTTGGTTTTACGAGACAGGGTTTCTCTGTGTCGCTCTGGCTGTCCTGGAACTCACTTTGTAGACCAGGCTGACCTCCAACTCAGAAATCCGCCTGCCTCTGCCTCCCAAGTGCTGGGATTAAGGGCATGCGCCACCACGCCCGGCTCGAATTAACATTTCTTAAGTATAGATTTTTAAACTATTAACACTTTCTGTGGTTTGGCTTGGTTTTGATTTTCGAGGCACGGGTTTCTCTGTGTAGAGGTGGCTGTTCTAGAACTCATTTAGTAGATTTGGCTCCAAGTATTGAGACTAAAGGCGTCTGCCACTGCCTGACAGCAAGTTTTCTACTTACTGTTATAAATTGTTTTTTTTTTAATTTATTCATTTTATTTATATGAGTACATTGAAACTGTCTTCTGACACACCAGAAGAGGGCATCAGATCACATTACGAATGGTTGTGAGCAACTATGTAGATGCTGGGAATTGCACTCAAGAACTCTGGAAGAGCAGTCAGTGCTCTTAACAGCCCCCTCCTCCCTTATTAAAGTTGTTTTTTTGTTGTTGTTTTTTGAGACAGGGTTTCTCTGTGTTGCCTTGGCTGTCCTGGAACTCACTATGTAGACCAGGCTGTCCTTGAACTCAGAAATCCACCTACCTGCCTCTGCCTTCCAAGTGCTGGGAACTCTTATAAGTTTTAAGCTAACTTTTTGTTACAGATTTTATAGATCTTTTTTAAACCACACCCATTAAATTTACAAATCCTGAGATACAGAAGGTATATAATGATTTTACTAATCTTGAAAGAATATCTATTCAAGTCTTTTGCCTTTTTCCAGTGCTGGGCATGAGCTGCGGTGCCTCATGTGCAAGGCTAGGCAAGGATTGTTCTGCCAAGCTGTAATTCCCTGCCCCATTTGTGTTCAGTAGATCTGTCTTTCTTGTAAGCAGAAACCTTTAGGCTTGTTTACACAATAACAATCCTTCTGTTTACCTGGCCAAAGTCCTCTTTAGGACGATATCAGCAGCACTGCCATTTTGGGGCACTTTGTACCTGACACCACTCCCCACCTAGTACTTATCCTTCTAGTTTCGGGGAGGTTGGAGAGGTGGAATTTTATTTTATTTCATTCATTTATTTTTTTTTTTTTTTGAAATGATCTCTGCACTACGTAGACCTGACTGGCCTGAAATTCACTATGTAGACAAGGCTGGCCTTGAACTCACTTCTTCCTCCTTAGAGCTGGAATTAAACTGCCCTGCCCCCTTTTCTAAATTCTGATTATGATACAATTGGTAAAATTATTCTTCAGATGTATACAGAGTTTCTTGAGGCGGGGCTTGAAGTAGCTTTGACTCATCTTAGTTAAAATCCCTATGCAGGGGGCTGGAGAGATGTTAGAGATTAAGAGCCCTGGCTGTCCTTCCTAGCGTTCAGTTCACAGCCAACCACATGGTGGCACACAACTAACTATAATGAGATCTGGTGTCCTCCTCTGTAAGCAGAACACTGTACACATAATAAATAAATAAATAAATCTTTTTAAAAACTCCTTATACGTTAGAGGACGACTTGGATCTTCTGATTCTCCCGCTTGCCTCTTCCTGATGCTGGGGAGTGGGAGTAGTGGCTGTGCTCTGCTCTGCTGTGTGTGCCGTGCTGGGAATCAAAGTTCAGACTTCACAGGTCCAAGGCAAACACTCGATTAACAAAGCTACATTCCCAGCCCAAGTTATAGCAGCAGCAGCAGCAGCAGCAGCAGCAGCAGCAGCAGCAGCAGCAGCAGTAGTATTGATAGTCCATATAGCCTTGGCTGTCCTGGAACTCACTATGTAGACCAGGCTAGCTTTCAACTCACAGAGATCCACTTTCTTCTACCTCCCAAGTGCTGGGACTAAAGACGTGAGCTACCGTGACCAGTTATTTTATCGCGTTATTAATATATAATTATGATGTGAAAATCCTCTCTGTTTCCAAAGAAGCGACTCAGTCTGTAGGGTCACTGAGAGGTTGTAGAAGGGGCTGTGGTGATTTTACGGTCTGTGAAAGAGGAGGTGGAGGCAGTAACTTGGTTGTGGTGGAAACTTTGGTAGAAGAGGAGGCCGTGGTGAGGAAGAGGAGGCCGTGGTGAGGAAGGTAGTAACAACAGATCAATGTGGAGGTGATGCTCACAACCATGGCAGCTTTTGGTTTATTTATTTATTAATTTTTTTCGAGACAGGGTTTCTCTGTATAGCCTTGGTTGTCCTGGGACTCACTCTGTAGACCAGGCTGGACTCAAACTCAGAAATCTGCCTGTCTCTGCCTCCCAAGTGCTGGGATTAAAGGCGCCACCACTGCCCGGCAACAATGGCAGTTTTGAGGCTTGAACACGCTGTGGTTCTGGTTCTAGAAGAGAAGGCTGTTGTGATGGTGGACCTGAATATGGAGAGCGTGGTGATGATGGTGATGGGGGAGGGGAGGTCTGGCAGAGCTAGCAATGGTGCGTGTGGAACTGAAATGATTTTGGAAAGTATAGTAGACAATACTGATTAAATTATGGACCCTGAATGGGGTACCACTCCCTGGGGTGGGTGTTATCGAGTTTGTGGTGGAGATAGCAGCTTTTTTAAAAAATATTTTTTCTTGGAGCTAGAAAGGTTCCAGCAACCCTGTGGTGGCTTACAACCATCTATAACGGGATCTGATGCCCTCTGCTGGTGTGCAGGCATAATACAGGCAAACCACTCAGGGAAAATAAAGAAATAAGCCTTAAAAAATATTTTCTTGGGCTGGAGAGATGGCTCAGCGGTTAAGAGCACCGACTGCTCTTCCAGAGGTCCTGAGTTCAAATCCCAGCAACCACATGGTGGCTCACAACCATCTGTAAAGGGAGCCGACACGTGTGTCTGAAGACAGCTACAGTGTACTCATATACATAAAACAAATAAATCTTAAACAAGCAAACAAACAAAAAAACCCAACAACAAGCAACTAGCCAGGACGCTGGGCCCCCTCCCCCCCAAATTTTTTTCTTAACTGGACAGTGGTGGTAGTGCTCACCTTTGATCCCAGCATTCCAAAGTCAGAGGCAAGAACATCTCTGTGAGTTCTAGACCAACCTGGTCAAGCTCCAGTACAGCCAGGGCTACACAGAGAAGCCATGTCTCAAAAAAAACCCTTTTTTTTTTTCCTTGAACATCTTATTATTACTAATATTGTTTTTAAGGTTTTATTATCATTATTAGTAGTAATAATAGTAGTATTTGTGTGTTGGGGGGAGTGGTTTGTGGCATTCAAATCCACTGGGAGAAACCAAATACTTAGTTAGGCTCAAGTCAAATTTAGATTAAATGTATTTATTCTTACTGTCTTAGAGCCAAACAGTGGTGCAGAAGGGGGCTTAAGGTGGGGTTTTGAAGCAGAGAACAGAAAGGTGTGTATTACAAACTATCCATAGAATCTGCAGCTGCCCAGGAACATTGTTTTACCAGTGGTTTATTATCTCCCCACTACATAGTAATCAAAAGGCCGTGTCATCCCTTTCCCACAATGGTAAGAAAGCTTTTCAGAAGCAAAGGCAGCTGTTCATGCGGCATGGTCCATTATCCTATTACCTACCTGCAGGACACTAAATCTCCCAGGAATTCCAGGACGAAAGGTCAACAGCCCTTCAGGGGCTTCCCAGGGGATCTGCGCAAATTATTCCTCAAGTCTGAGCTCTCCAATGACTGGAATAGAGCAGTTCATTTCTGGTCGTGCAAGAGCACAGCGCCATCAGGTTAGGGCTGGCTCTCCTGTCCTCACGGATGAGTGTTTTGCCTGCATGTTTGTCTGTGCCCCACCTTTGTGGAATGTACATAGAGGAGGGGTTGGATCCACTGGAACTGGAGGTACAGAAGGTTGTGAGCCACCATGTGGGTTCTGGGACTCAAGCCTGGGTCCTCTGGAAACGCAGATAGCTACACTTAACTGCTGAGCTCTCTCCAGTCCCTGCACAGCCGAAGGTTTTGAGCTGGAGAGGGTCAGGACTGGTAGTGGGAAAGAGAGGATGTCGGGAATCCGCGGGTTATGCTGAGACGCTTGTCATGAATACATTAGACCTGTTTTTCTCAACCTTCTGAACACTTTGACCCTTTAATCCAGTCCCTCATGTCGTGTCCCGCAAGCATAACATGATTCATCACTACTTCATAGCTGTAAATTTGCTACTGTTAAAATTTAAAGTAAATATCAGATATGCAGGATATCTGGTATTTGACCCCTGTGAACAGGTCATTTGTCCCCCCCCATCCCCCAGGGGTCCCAACCCACTGGTTGATAACCACTGCATTAAAGGAACGTTAAAAATCTACCACAGAAAGATGGGCGTGGTGGCACATGCCTTTAATCCCAGCACTTAGGAGGCAGAGGCAGGTGGATTTCTGAGTTCGAGGCCAGCCTGGTCTACAGAGTGAGTTCCAGGACAGCCAGGGCTA
>NC_034595.1:78045200-78047558 GCF_900095145.1 Mus pahari | reverse complement strand
TCTCTCTCTCTCTCTCTCTCTCTCTCTCTCTCTCTCTCTCTCTCCTGTCTCGTTCCCTTCCTGCCTTTCTTTTTTCTTGGTTTTTCAAGACAGGGTTTCCCTGTGTAGCCTTGGGTGCCCTGGAACTGCCTCTGTAGACCAGGCTAGCCTTGGATTCAGAGAGCTCTATCTGCCTCTCTGCCTCTCAAGTGCTAGGATCAAAGATTGTGCCAGCACTGACAGGCTTAGACAAGTATTCTACCAAGCAGTAGCTTTTTCCTCCCCTCCTCCATCTTGACTTGTTTTTTATTACAGAATCGTAAGCTTCCGTTGGTTTTGTTTTGTTTTGTTTTGAGACAGTGTCTTACTGTGTAGCTGAGACTGGCTTAGAATCTGCTGCCTTCCTGACTCTACTTTCTTTCTCTTGACTCTTTCTCTTGACAGGTTGACCTTGAACTCAGAGTTCTTCCTAAGTGTTGGGATGAAAGGTATGCACTGCCACAAAGGACTTTGCCTCCACTTCCTTCATGCTGTGATTATACTGTAAACACTGTAACTGGTTTTGTGTAGGTTCTCTGTAGAGTCTAGACATCAATCCCATATACATCCAGTTATCTCCTACCTTTATATGAGCATGCTGCTGGCTAGCTGACAGTGGTTTTGTATTATTATTTTTTTTATTTTATATGTATTAATGTTTTGCCTCCGTGTGTAGCTGTTTGAGGGTGTCAGATCTTGGAGTAACAGACAACTGTGGCTTGCCTGTGGGTGCTGAGATATAGCATATGTCCTCTGGAAGAACAACCGGTGAGTGTGCTTAGCCACTGAGCCACGTCTCCAATCCTGACAGTAGTTTTTTGTTTCTGTTTTTGTTTTTGTTTTTTTTGATTCATAACAGTCTAAATTTGCCGGGCGTGGTGGCGCACACCTTTAATTCCAGTACTTGGGAGGCAAAGGCAGAGGCTGGTGGATTTCTGAGTATGAGGCCAGGCTGGTCTACAGAGTGAGTTCCAGGACAGCCAGGGCTACACAGAGAAACCCTGTCTCGAAAAAACAAAAAAACAAAAAACAACAACAAAAAAATTCTACCACAGAAGGAATTTTGATTAATGCAATCTTCTGACAATCAGATACGTTATGTTAGGTGCATTACCCTGTAAACTGTAGCAGTGGTAACAGAAACACAAGTTAAGACACCTTTAGCATTGTATGGGCACCTTGTGCTTGTAATCACAATACTTAAGAGCCTGGGGTAGAGGCTAGTACAATGGCCCAGAGGTTAAGAGCACTGGCTGCTCTTCCAGGGTTCCTGAGTTCAATTTCCAGCACCCACATGGGGATCTGATGCCCTTTTCTGGCCCGTGGATGTATATGCAGCAGAACACTTGTACATTAAATAAGTAAAATAAAATAAAAAGAGGCTGAGGCAGGAGGATTCAGAGTCCCCGGTTAGTCCAGT
Organism: Mus pahari; assembly: GCF_900095145.1. NCBI lineage: Eukaryota > Metazoa > Chordata > Mammalia > Rodentia > Muridae > Mus > Mus pahari. The sequence goes on along the minus strand of NC_034595.1, from coordinate 78,046,120 downwards.
GAGAGCATGGCACCCTCCCGCCCCCACACACCAAGAAACAAAACAAAGATATTTTTCTTTTCAGTCTGGAGTGATGTCTCATGCCTTTATTCCCAGCACTCAGAAGGCAGGGGCAGACAGACCTCTGAGTTTGAGGCCAGCTTGGTCTATGTAGCGAGTTCTAGGATAGCCAGGGCTACATAGTGAGAACCTAAATCAAAACAAACAACAAGAAGAATGTTGACCCTTTCAGTGTTTTTGTGGTTCAGTTTCCCACATTTTAGTACAGATTTTTTTTTTTAAAGATTTACTCGTGTTATGTATGTGGATGTTTTATCTGCATGTACATCCATCTGTGCACCAGAAGACATCGGATTTCATGAGACGACCATTACAGATGGTTGTGGGCCACCATGTTGTTGCTGGGAACTGAACTCAGGACTTCTTGAAGAACAGTCAGTGCTCTTAACCACTGAGCCGTCTCTCCAGCCCCAGTAAATGCTCTTAACTGCTGAGCATATCTTCAGTGCACCTCACCCAGCTTCCTTTCTTAGACAGGATGGGGATATAGAGTCCTTGCTAACGTAGAAAACTCTACATAGACCATTCTGTCCTCCGATTCACAGAGACACACCAGCCTCCCAGGCTTAAAGGCTCGTGCCTGGCTCAGCCCCTGCAATTTTTTTTTAGATTTATTTGTTTGTTTTATGTATATGAGTATGCTGTAACTGTACAGATGGTTGTGAGCCATCATGTGCTTGCTGGGAGTTGAACTCAGGACCTCTGCTGGCTCCAGCACTGCAATTTATTTATGATCATATGAAAGTACACTGTAGGGCTGGTGAGGTGGCTCAGTGGGTAAGAGCACCCGACTGCTCTTCCGAAGGTCCGGAGTTCAAATCCCAGCAACCACATGGTGGCTCATAACCATCCGTAACAAG
>NC_034595.1:78043373-78044550 GCF_900095145.1 Mus pahari | reverse complement strand
AACTCACTCTGTAGACCAGGCTGGCCTCGAACTCAGAAATTCGCCTGCCTCTGCCTCCCGAGTGCTGGGATTAAAGGCGTGCGCCACCACACCCGGCTTTTTTTTTTTTTTGCCCCTGCTTTTTATGTTATACAGAATGTCTTGACATTTTGTAGCACAGACTGGCCTTGAACTTTAAATCTACCTACTTGAGCCTGGTCCAGTTCCTCTGTTACTTTTTTTTGAAGGTCTTAAATTTTTTTTGTAATCTATTTATTTGTGTGTGTGTGTGTGTGTGTGTGTGTGTGTGTGTGCATACAAAGTCTAGCAAAAATGATCTCTTTTCACCAGGGAGACAGATTTGAAAAATCCATTCAAGGGTACTTAGTCCATCTTTTTTTGTTTTGTTTTGTTTTTTCGAGACGGGATTTGCCACCATGCCTGGCTTACTTAGTCCATCTTAAGGACACCTGTGCCCTTGCATACTGAAACACTGTGGGAGCATGTTCAGCTTGTATTTCCAGATCAGACTGTGGCTGTTTGAGCAGACTTGGCAAGAGTGAGAACCCTGGTGGAACTTCCCTGGGTGACTCCGGTCCAACTGCTGGTGACCAGACTTGCCTTTAGATGGGCAATGAGAAAAAAAAAACCACTTAAAAATGAGAAGGGGGGGGGCTGGTGAGATGGCTCAGTGGGTAAGAGCACCCGGCTGCTCTTCCGAAGGTCCGGAGTTCAAATCCCAGCAACCACATGGTGGCTCACAACCATCCCTAACAAGATCCGACACCCTCTTCTGGAGTGTCTGAAGACAGCTACAGTGTACTTACAGATAGTAAATAAATAAATCTTAAAAATAAAAAAAGAAAAAATCATTTAAAAAAAATGAGAAGGGGAGGGGAAGGGAAGGGAGGAGAGGGGAAGGGAGGGGAGGGGAGGTCTTAAGCTGCTCTGAGACAGGCCTGAACTGATGATATCCAAGATGGGCATTCCACGCCCCATCCGGTCCAGCTTTGTTTTTGTTCGTTTAGGTATCAGGCATCCTAACTGACTTTTAGTTTGTTTGAAGAGATATCTATCCCAGTCTTTCCCCTTTTTCCTCAGGTACTACATACATATAGGATGTAGGGCCTTGTGAATACCTGAGAAGTCTCTCTCTCTCTCTCTCTCTCTCTCTCTCTCTCTCTCTCTCTCTCTCTCT
>NC_034595.1:78039774-78041086 GCF_900095145.1 Mus pahari | reverse complement strand
AAAAAAAAAAAAAAAAAGTTTAAATTATGAGGAAGCTCAGTCTATCCATTTTTTTCCTTTCACTGTGCTGCAGGCAACATACGCAGTAAATCACTGAGAAATCAAACACTGTGAAGTTTTTACCCTTAGTCTTTCTTCTAAGCGTTTTAGAGTTTTTCCTTAAATATTTGTTCTTATATGTGTCTGGGTGTCTTGTTTGCTTTATGCCTGTGCACCACATGGAAGCCTGGTCAGAAGGCGGTGTTGGATCCTTTGGGGCTGAAGTTAGGGATACTTACAAGCTAACAGGTTCATGCTGGGAGCCAAACCTTGTTTCTCTGAAAAAAGCAGCCAGTAAGTACACTTAACTACTGAGTCACCCCTCCAGCTCTTAATTAAAAAAAAAAAGAAAAGAAAAGAAAAAGGGGCTGGTGAGATGGCTCAGTGGGTAAGAGCACCCAACTGCTCTTCCGAAGATCTGGAGTTCAAATCCCAGCAACCACATGGTGGCTCTTAACCATCCATAACAAAATCTGACGCCCTCTTCTGGAGTGTCTGAAGACAGCTACAGTGTACTTACATATAATAAATAAATAAATAAATCTTAAAAAGAAAAAGAAAGATTTATTTTATTTTATGTGCATGAGTGTATTGACTGCATGTGTGCCGTATGTACCACGCACACAGAAAGATCCCCTGAAACCGGAGTGACATGTAGTAAAGCACCACATAGATGCTAGTCCTTCGCAAGAGCAGTAAGTGCTCATGACTGCTGAGCCGTCTCTCTAGCCCCATAGTGTAACCTTTTATATGAAGGTCTTTTCCCTGCCTTAATCTTTGTACATGGAATAAAGTAAGGGTCCGGCTTCTCGTGCTAGCCCCTGACTGTCTTGTTTTCTAGTCACTGAGGTGAGGACTATTCTTTTCTCTCCAAGTGCTCTTTGCACCTTCTGACCAAGCAGCTGGGCACAATGGTGTGAGCTTGCAATCCCAGCACCTGTTAGGTAAAGGCGTGAGGACCACAAGTTCAAAGCCAGCCTGGGCTATATAAGACCCGGTTTTTAAACATATAGGATCACCAGCTGGGCATCTTCCATTTCATTGTGGTAGTATTCGTCTCTTGAAAACCTCAGGCAATACCATGGTATAGACAACTTTGAAATCTCTCCTTTAGTCACTTCCTCTCTTCACTCCCCTTTAAAAATACAGCTATTTATTTGTGTATGTGCGAGCCTGTGTGAATTTTCTGTGCACCCTGTGTGTGTGCATGCCTACAGAGGGAAGAAGAGGGCGTCAGATCTGCCAGAGCTGGAGTTACAGAGGCTTGTGACCC
>NC_034595.1:78035688-78037025 GCF_900095145.1 Mus pahari | reverse complement strand
TGTACTTACATATAATAAATAAATAAATCTTAAAAAAAAAAAAAAGAAAGAAAGTCAGAAGAGGGCATTGGATCCTCTGGAACTGGAGCTACAGACAGTTGTGAGCCTTCATGGGGCTGTTTGGGAACCCAACTCTTGTCCTCTGGAAGAGCAAGTGCTCTGAATTGCTGGGCAGTTGTGAGGCACAACTTTTTACTCAGGAGGCTGAACTCTGTGAGTTTGAGGTCAGACTGGTCTACAGGGTGAGTTCCAGGACAGCCAAGACTACACAGAGAGACCCTGTCTTGGGAAACAAAACAAACAAACAAGTCACGGAGCAATAGGAGCAACAGGCAAAGGGGAACAGAGGCTGGAAGAAAGCACTTAGCTTTTGAGGACCAATTGGAGAAAGAGCAAGAGAATAAATATATGAGAAAATGTAGCAGAGCCTGGGGGCCAGTGAGATGGCTCAGCGAGTAAAGGTGCTTGCCACCAATCCTGATGACTTGAGTTTGGTTTCTCATGGGACCCACGTGGTGGAAGGAGACTACCAACTCCTGCAGGTTGTCCTCAGACCTTCAAACACATGCCTTGACAAGCCACTACCAAAACAAACAAAAACCAAACATCTAAAAACCTGTAAAAAAAACAAAAAAAAACAAAAAAAAACAATAGCAGCAATTGACTGTTCTTTCTGGGAGAAACAGCAGGAAAGAAGTGGCCACTCCTGTGGGGATCCACAAACTGCTCCTGGATCTCGAAGGATCCAGATGAGTAAGGGTGTGAGGATGTGAGGGTATAGCACCACTGCTGCGACATGCTGTTTTGAAATCCCCGTGACTATGTCTGTGGGTTTTGCAGATTCGTTCCGGTTTTTTTTTTAACAGATATATTTATCTATTTTATGTATAGAATACACTGTAGCTGTTTTCAGATTCACCACAAGAGGGAATTGGATCTCATTACAGATGGCTGTGAGCCACCATGTGGTTCCTAGAACTCGAACACAGGACCTTTAGGAGAGCAGTTAGTGCTCTTAACCACTGAGCCATTTCTCCAGTCTTTATTTATTTATTTATTTATTTATTTATTTATTTATTTATTTATTTATTTAAAAGATTTATTTATTATTGTACATAAGTACACTGTAGCTGTCTTCAGACACACGAGAAGAGGGCATCAGATCTCATTACAGATGGTTGTGAGCCACCATGTGGTTGCTGGGATTTGAACTCAGGACCTTCAGAAGAACAGTCAGTGCTCTTACCCACTGAGCCATCTCACCCGCCCCCTTGATTTATTTTTATGTGTATGAATCTTTGCATGCATGTATATTCGTTCACAATGTGCATGCACGG
>NC_034595.1:78031673-78034898 GCF_900095145.1 Mus pahari | reverse complement strand
GGGCAGGAGGCAGGAGGCAGGAGGCATCAGTGTGTTGAGTTCTAGGCCAGCTAGAACAAAATAGTAAGACCCTGTCTCAAGACACAAAAACAAAACCAAGAAACAAAAACCAATTTGAAACTTTAAAACACTTTTCTTGACAGCACAAGTCTAGGCAATGGGTAGTGAAACAACAGTATGTTCCAATGGGAAAAATAAGAAATGTAGGCATCTGGGGGAAAACCAGAAATAAATGTCAAAAAGGTGAAATTCTGATTTTTGCATCTACATTTTCAAAATGACGCCTTTTTCTAGTGTTTGAATCCTTAATGAGTGTTTGCCCAATGGTCATGAGTGTCCTTTTATCTTTCAGGTAGGGTATCTTGATTTAGACCAGGCTGGCTTTGAATGCAAAAGTCTTCCACCTGCCTCCTGAGTGCTGTGACTAAAGGGGTGCATCACCCCAGGCAGTGGAGGCGCATGCCTTTAATCCCAGTACTCAGGAGGCATAGGCAGAGGCAGGCAGATTTCTGAGTTCAAGGCCAGCCTGGTCTACAAAGTGAGTTCCAGGACAGCCAGGGCAATACAGAGAAACCCTGTTCAAAAGAGAAAAAAATTATATAAAAAAATTATAAAAGGGATGCGCCACTAAGCTTGGCTTTATTTTATTTTATGTGTACGCTTTTATTCAGTGGTTTGACTTCATGTAGACCTGTGTGCATCAGGTTCATGTAGTAACCAAGGAGGCCAGAAGGAGACTATGAAACTGGAGTTGTAAGACATCTTTCTGGTGCTAGGATTCAACCCCTGTCCTCTGGAAAAGCAGCTAGTGCTCTTCTTACACCTTCTTTCCAGCCCTATGAAAACCTTAATTCTGAAAAAGAATTTCTGATCCAATGAAATTGTGGTTGGTGTGGTTATTGTCACTATTTTAGGAAATAAAAGTATCTCAGGATTATTTAACTGGCTTGTAACATTTACTGTCACTTGGCCAGGCTATACCCTAACATTCCAAACTATGTTAATTTCCAGGAACTAAATGTTTGTATCTTTAACATATAAGTACTAAGTTTTTGTCTTATCTACTAGGACTTGAAGAACAAGGCTCTTAGGAACACGATGATAGGTTTTTCTGGAACCTATCTGTTCTGGCTGTACTGAAACTCACTCCTTAAGGCCTTAAATTTAAAGTTACAGTCTGGTTGTGGTCTAGCTAATCCAACGATGGTTGTCTACCAACCAGAAGCCCAAGAATCCAGTAGTCGTTCAGTCCAGAAGGCTGGATGTCATAGCTGGTCTTCAGTATATGTCAGAATCCTGAAAAAGTAGGCTCCAATGTCATTGAAGGAATGGGCTTGTTAGCCAGAGGGAGGGCAAGCAGGCAAAGACAAGCACTTCCTTCTTCCCTGTCCTTCATGTAGGTGGCCATGAGAAAGTGTGGCCCAGATTTCGTAAGATTTGTGGTAGCTCAGGATGGAGAGATGGCTCAGCAGGTAAGAGCTCTGACTGCTCTTCCAAAGGTCCTGAGTTCAATTCCCAGCAACCACATGGGTGGCTCACAACCATCTATACAGCTAGAGTGCACCCATATACATAAAAATAAATGAATACAGCCGGGGTGTGGTGGCGCATGCCTTTAATCCCAGCACTCGGGAGGCAGAGGCAGGCAGATTTCTGAGTTCGAGGCCAGCCTGGTCTACAGAGTGAGTTCCAGGACAACCAGGGTTACACAGAGAAACCCTGTCTTGGAAAAAACAAACAAACAAACAACAACAACAAAAAGATTTGTGGTAGCTCAAAATGACCATGGTTGCAAAAAAGTAAATGTATTCTTTTCCCTTATTGAATTTGGCTTACTGGAAGGTGTGCTAAGAGATAGTTCTCTGTTTGGAAAAGCTCACACAATGTCTCCGGTCCTTAAGTTTACCCACTAAGAGATAGTCCTCTGATTGTTTAAAAAAGCCCATACAATGTCTCTGTTGCTTAAGTCTGTCCCCTTAACGGGGTTAAAGGTTAACCAATGACAAACTGCCTGCCCTAAACTGTGACTGAGAGCTGCTCTAAGGAATGTCTAAAAGGTGTGTGCTTTAGCTGCTCAGGGTCGCTTCTATCCCGATTTCAGGACGACTCCAGCATGCTGGATTAATAAACCTCTTGCCTTTTGCATCTATATCTGTCTCTGCGTCTCTGTGAGTGGGACATCCCGGATGTAAGGCTTTTCGGGTCTTACAACTTCAGATGGGAAATTGTATACTTTATATACTTTAGTCTAGAAAAAAATTCCCTTCACAGATATGCCCAGCTGCTTGGGGTTTAGTTAATTCCAGATGTAGTCAAGTTGACGACCAAGAATAGCCATTACTCAAGGTCTCCCTATATAGCCCAGGCTGACTTGCAACTTATTCTGTAGACAAAGCTGTCCTGCCCCTGTGTCCTGAATGCTGGGATTAAAGGTGTGCAGCATCAATGGTCATTCTCTGCTCTTACGGTGGAACTTCTTGAAACAATGGTCTATACTCATGGATTGTATTTCTGTTTGTTTGGTTTTTTTTTTGAGACAGGGTTTCTCTGTGTAGCCCTGGCCATCCTGGAACTCACTCTGTAGACCAGGCTGGCCTCGAACGCAGAAATCCGCCTGCCTCTGCCTCCCAAGTGCTGGGATTACAGGCGTGCGCCACCACTGCCTGGCCTCTGTTTTATTTTTTAAAAAATGTTTACTGTGTTGTGCTCTAGCCAGGACAACTTGCAAGAGTCAGTTCTCTCTTTCTGCCAAGAGGTTTTCTAGGTTTGAGTTCAAGTTGCTTTACCCTTTGGGCCATCTCAGCAGCCCACTGAAAGACTTCTATTGGCCTGCTAGACTTCACATTCTTCAGTCTTTCCTCATCTGTTAAGCAGCCTCTTTCTCTTCCTGAGCTATAAATGTCAGCCTGCCTCAGGGCACAGTGTGTTTTATAGTTCCTGGGAAGCCTCTCTACTCTATAGCTTGTACTGATGACTTCCTGTCTTCCACTTCTAGCTCTGTTGTCTCTCTGGAAGCCCAGGCTCCAATATCCAGCTGCCTATTGGACACTTTTACTGGATGTGTAAGACACACCTCAAAGTCAACATGCCAGAGACTTTCTTCATTTTCTCCCCAGCCCCTCAAATCTACTCTACTTCATTTCAAATAATAGCCCTACACCAATATAGTTGTTAAGTTTAACAAGTAGGGGCTGGAGAGATGGCTTAGCAGTTAAGAGCACTGAC
>NC_034595.1:78017994-78031472 GCF_900095145.1 Mus pahari | reverse complement strand
TTTTTTTTTTTTTTTTTTTTTGTTTTGAGACAGGAACTCACTCTGTAGACCAGGATGGCCTCGAACTCAGAAATCCGCCTGCCTCTGCCTCCCAAGTGCTGGGATTAAAGGCATGCTCTACCACTGCCTGGTTTCATTTAGCAATCTTATTGGTTAAACTTTAACCCCACCCTACCCCCCCCCAAACCAAGTCATCTGAGTTCAACTAGTTTCCATTGTCTCCATTGCCAATACTCTTGACTGTTATTGTCTCCCTGGATTGCTATAGAATTTCTTCATTCATATTCACCCTTGTTCCCAGACAGTTTCCAGAGATCACATGACTTTCCCACAAAGTCTACAATGGCTTCTTCTCATATGCAAAATAGAACTAAAATCTTGCACATAAAATAAACAAAAAACCTACCAGAGATGAGGCAGAGATGACTGCCTGTGATTTCTGGGCTTAGAAGGGTGAAGACAGGGAGGATCAGAAATCCAAGGTCACCCCTGAGCCACACAGCAAAAGTAGGGACCAGTTTGATATATACAAAAAACTGTCTCAAAAAAAAAAAAAAAAGTCTTTCATCATAGTCTTTTCTTACTTTGGACTTCATCTTCGGTTCCCGTGACTGTGTACTGGGTTCTAGGAACACTGGCTGTTAAAGCACTTCAGGTTCCTTTCTATGGAAAGGCTTTTTTTGTTTTTCTCTTCTTTTCTGAGAGAGGGTCTCACTTTGTAGGCCTGACTGGAGACCAGCCTGTATGGAGACCAGGCTGGCCTCGAGCACACAGAGATCCACATGCCTCAGCCTCATCATGAGTGCTGACATCAGCTAGGTTTGTCAGGTTTTATTCTTGCTGTTCCCTTTGCTTGGAGTGCTTTGTATTAGATACTTGGTACAATAGGCTCTTGCTCATTATTTAAGTTTTAGGTAACAAATTCACCCCAGAAACACTGACTTGCTTGTCTAAAGTAACTTCCCTCCTCTTTGTATCCCAGCATTGTGTATCTTCTTAGGGGTCTCTGAGGTGTATTTCATCTATGTAACTGTCAGTTTTGATTAAAAAGACATCTCAGTGAAATGGTTAGAAGTCTGTTTTTCACTCTGTAGACCAGGCTGGCCTCGAACTCAGAAATCTGCCTGCCTCTGCCTCCCGAGTGCTGGGATTAAAGGCGTGTGCCACCACGCCCGGCTCAGAAGTCTGTTTTAGAGTTTCCTGTAAATGCTCTATGTTTAAAATGGTGTCTCTGTTTAGAGGGGGACATTGCAGGTGGAAGAGATCTTGGGTTCCGTTTCCTTTCTTCCCTTGATGTTCAGGTCAGTAGTGAGTGGCATCTCTTGGCCTGGCCCTAATGAGCCTTTGCAGAGCCTGTAGGCAAACAACAACCCTTTCTGAGGTCTGTGACTTTGTTCAGACCTATGTAAACTACTGTGTGCCCATCAGCTTGCCAGCCATGATTCTTGGCTCCCTTTTGTCTTCTCTAGGATCTATAGGAACTTCTGGGTATATTCTATATGACTCAAGCTTAAAGAACCATTTTTTTTTGGGGGGGGGCAGGGTTCCTCCAGTAATGATGCCTGTATAATTCTTGTGTATAAAACCTGGTTGACCTGGCTTGAGCACATCTCTGAGCTGGATGCAAGCTTTCTCTTTTCCTGTCTACACGTTGACGTCACTTTCACATGTGTGGCCAGTGTTGGTCATGCAGCTTGAGTCTGCAAGTTGTCTGTTTTTCAGAGCAAGAAGGAAGCCTTTCTATAGTGAAGAGTTGGAGAGGGGAGACTGCCCAGGCCTCCTGATGGATGACCATGCCCCTTTCTTCTTCTTCCTGTTACCCTGTTGTTAAATGCCAGGCTCTATGTCACAGCCTCATGGTTTAGCTGTTCTATATGGAAGAGGTGTGTTCTCTGGAGTGTGAGAGAACTCTGGTACAACTTGCAAAACTACTAGATTAAGTGCAACAAAGGCAATCCAGCAAGTTATTATTATTATTATTTTTACTCTATTAAAGCCTATTTAAATCTTTTCTGATTGGAGAAATTTTCCTCAACACTATCCTTCAGACCAGAGCCTAACTTAAGATGTTGAAAATGAATCAGCTTGATATTTGCAAACTGCCACAAGCCCCCACTATATTCAAGATTTATTTCTTTACTTTAGATGTCAGAAAAGTAGATTTGGGGCTGGAGAGATGGTTCAGTGGTTAAGAGCATTGATTGCTCTTCCAGAGGTCCTGAGTTCAAATCCCAGCAACCACATGGTGGCTCACAATCATCCGTAATGAGATCCGATGCCCTCTTCTGGTGTATCTGAAGACAGCTACAGTGTACTTATATATAATAAATAAATAAATCTTTAAAAAATAAAGAAAAGTAGATTTGTAGGTGAATTATCACTTTTAAAATGCTGAAATAGAATTTTAAATTTAGGAAGATATGATGAATAAATAAGACAAGAAAGTATTGGCCTTCTGAGATGGTTCTTTGGGTGTAGAAACCAAGTGATGACCTGAGTTGGGTCTTTGGATACCACAGTGGAAGGGAAGAACCAGTTCCTGAAAGATGGCCTCTGATCTCCACACACAGGCCTGCGTTAACCATCCCCCAACCCATCATACACACACACACACACACACACACACACACACACTCCAACAAATAATAAAAATATACTTTAAATACTTTAGCTGAGTGGTGGTGATGTACACTGTGTTAGTTAGGGTTATACTGTTGTGAACAGACACTATAACCAAGGCAACTCTTATAAAGGACAACATTTAATTGGGGCTGGCTTACAGGTTCAGAGGTTCAGTCCAGTATCATCAAGGCAGGAACATGGCAGCCTCCAGGCAGGCATGGTACAGGAGGAGCTGAGAGTTCTACAACGTCATCTGCTGGTAGAAGACTGAATTCCAGGCAGCTAGGATGAGGGTCTAAAAGCCCACATCCACTTTGACACACCTCCAACAAGGCCATACCTCCAAATAGTGCCACTCCCTGGACCAAGCACATTCAAACCAGGACATTGTGGAGTGAGGGCTGTTATGGACTTCCACACATAGCTGCTGCTGACCATTGTTGGGGACTTGGACTATAGACTATAAGTCATCAACACTATATAGGGACTATATACTATATACTATATACTATATAGGGACTACCCATAAGTTCTTTGACTCTAGACAACCCTGACTAATACACACACCTTTAATCCTAGTACTCTGGAGGTAGAGGTAGAAGAAGCTCTTGAGTTCGAGGCCAGCCTGGTTTACAGAACAAGTTCCAGGACAGCCAGGGCTACATAGAGAAACCATGTCTTGAAAAAAACCAAACTAACCAATCAACTAACCAACCAACCAACCAACCAACCAACCAACCAACCAAAAAACACTTTAAAAATAATAATGTTGGGCTGGAGAGATGGCTCAGTGATTAAGAGCACTGACTGCTCTTCCAGAGGTCCTGAGTTCAATTCCCAGCAACCACATGGTGGCTCACAAACATCTGTAATGGTATCCAACGCCCTCTTCTGGTGTGTGTGAAGCAGCTACAGTGTACTCACATAAATAAAATAATTAAAAAATGAAGAATGTTGATATGGTTTGTGGTGGTTCAAATAAGAATGGTCCCCATGGGCTCATAATTTGAATGCTTATGATTAGGAAGTGTGTCCCAGTCTCCCTTGCAGCCTGTGGATCAGAATGTAGCTCTCTGCTTCAGCCCCACACCATATTCCCCGCCATACTGATAAAGGACTAAGCGTCTGAAACTATAAGCAAGCCCCCAATAAATAAGGATGATACTTTTTATTATTAATAATACATATTAATATTAAAATAGTAACAGAAACAATAATGATAATTATTAGTTTCTCCATGTGTCTCTGGCTGTCCTGGAACTTGTTCCATAGACCAGGCTGGATTTGAACTCACAGAGATTTCTGCCTCTGCCTCCTAAGTGCTGGGATTCACCCAGACCCAGCTCCAAGCCCTCAATCAAATGCTTTCTTTTGTAACACTTGTGGTCGTGATGTCTTGTCTAGCAATAGAACAGTGATTAAGATGTCACAGTAGGAGCCAAAAGTGTTCTAAGAGATTTGCGGGTGTTTACTAATTTAATCCTTCCAGTGACCCATTTCCAAATGAGAAAATCAAGTCACAAAATAAATGCTATTAACACCACATAACTGTATTCAGACAAATCAGATATATATCTATGTCAGACAGATTTGGCCACAGGGTCATCAATTTGTAGCCTTTATGAAATTTCAAGCATCCCAGGGAGTACATATGTTTGCATTTTGTCTTGCTTGGTCTTGTTTTAATGACCTTGGACTAGTCTCTTGATCTCTATGAACTTCTTTGTAAATTTTGGTTAGCTCTGTGGTACTCCCTATATGCTTTCTCTTTTCTCCCTCTATATAAATAATTGCATGGAATGTCCCTGGCACGCTCATACGTTTTCTGGAATGTGCAAATCACGCCTATTATTCAAGACCCAACTTATCAGACCTCTAGAAACTTCCTGTTGTATTGGAGAGCCTTAGGCTGAGAGTCAAGATGCCTGTCAGCCCTGAATGCTATTACTAATCCTTTGTGTGAGCTCGTGCTATTCACATTTTATCTGGGCTTTGGTTTCATCTTAAACTATGGAAACGGGCCTTGGGGTGTGTCTCATTGAGAGAATGCTTTCTTAGCATGTGTGAGGGAGGTCCCCAGCACTGCAGAAGAAAATATAGTGTAGTTGAACTAATCAATGCACTTAAACCATTAAAAAAAAAAAAGCCTGGCATTTTTCTAATGATAGGGGGACACATGAGTAGAGGAAGACAGGGCAAGGCTGAAGCCGGGGTCCTCACTTTCAGTTGAATATCAGAAGTTCCACTTTTACTGATTTGTTTTTTCCTTTTCTTACTTTAGACAATCTATGCAGACCAGGCTGGTATCTGTTTTTTAAGTGTTCCCTTCAGAAGTTCCACTTTTAAGCTGTTGGAGTTTATTAGAAGGGAGTAGTCTACAGCCCATAAAAAGGTGGAAACCATCCAGTCTTGTATTTAACTACAATCCCTGAAAACATCTTTTCTTAACCTTTCTATTTGTTTTTGTTTTGTTTTGTTTTGCCTTAGACATGTAACGAAAGAGTCTAGGATATGAAAAAAACATTATCTGGCAGAAGTGAATATGTTTCTTTTTGTTCTACCCATAAGTGAAATAAAAGATAACAGGCCTAAGGGACCAGCACGGAAACTTTCAGCTATTTTAGTGTTCAGCCAACGGTTCCTGGGTTCAGACACACAGAAGTACAGCTGTAGAGTGACCCTCATCCTGTGAGTAGAGGAGCTCTAGGTCCCCTTTGAATAAGTATCGTCATGGAGAATAACAACTCTTCAATCAGACTTATTTTTTTCTTTTAATGAATTCTTTGGGGATTTCCTAGTATCCCAGCAGTCCAAGCACTTGGTCAAGGTAGGAAGACCAGCAGTTCCAGGCCACTCTGGGTTACATAGCAACCTAGCCCAGACCAACCCAACTCCAACCAACCCAGCTCCAACCAACCCAACCTAATTTCCTTGTATTTTTTACTATATGTCTGCCTGTTGTGCCTAAGTCTTCATTAAGAATCCAAGAGGGGACTTCAGCTCTCATTCTCTTTGCCTTCGTTGTGCTTCAGGGAAGACAGTGGCTAACCTTGGATTTCCTGCTTTGACAGTTCAAGCTCCTATCCTTTAAGTCAGACCCTCAAGTTCCTTCAGTGGAGGCAAAAGATGGCACACAGCAGTTGCAGGTCATCACCATGCGACTTCCCAGGAGAGCAGCCATGTTCTTGAACTATCAAGGCTCTTGACATCTTATGTTCTTTTGCCCTGACGACAGTTTTGTGTGTTCAGAATCCTGTTGGAATGCAATTCCAGTCTGTGTTCTAGGTCCTCACCAAACACTCGATATCTTGAGGTAAATTAATTTACTTCAAATGGCCATACTGACTGACATGTTAACTTTGAAAGCAATGGAGTAGATGGTTTCTAAGATACTTCCTCGTTTTAGTATTCTAATGGCAAGCAGGCATTGAGGAAATTGTCTTCAGTTATTGGTTCTGTCTTCAAAACTACCAGTGGGTCTGATTTTAAGGTTGGAAGTTGTTCCTTGATGGTCTACGCCCTTTACTTGACAAGCTGTTGGTTTCTCCTTGAGATAACAGTCTTGTTTTCTTCTTGGTTGGGATTCTTCATGTTCAAAAGGGTCACGGAGAACTTCAGGTCATCAGCGTTCTCTCCTTTTGGCACTATCTCTGTAGTCAGGTGTAGGGTGGTGATGTGAACCCCTCACTGACGTTTCACCCAGTCCCCCAGATAGTCCTTCCATTGAGATCTCTCATTCTGACATCATCCCTTCGTCATGGTCCCTTTAAGGGAGCGGCCATAGTTGAGTGGTGGGAGCAGCTGCTGGCAGCAAAGAGACTAACAGGATTAGGCCTAGCCTGGGCCACTCACCGCGCACGCTCAGGACCGGGGGCTTGGTGGGAAAGGGAGGAGGGGCTTGTGGCGCGCCTGCGCATCAGGGGCGCGCGCAAGGGGCTGGTTTGGAGATCCCTTTAAGAAAAACCACAGGCGGAGGAATTTCTCTGAGAGAAAATAATCCTCCTCCCGGAGCCCCTTGGAGGCCATTAACCCCCCGAGTCCCGGCCCCCCTGCCCCGGCAGGCCCTCGCGCCCACGCGCCCGCCCGGGGGACCCCAGGAGCTGCGGCTGAGCGTGTGGGCCTCCGCCCCCCTCGTCACTCCCGCGCCAGGCCCCGCCGAGGGCGACCGAACCGCAGCGGGTGAAGCGCCCGAGTCTGCAGTGTGGGCGGGGGCCGAGAGGGGCCGCGGCCGCCGCCGCCGCCGCCGCCGCCGCCGCGCCGGGAACCGCCGCGGTTCGGAGCGGGGCCCAACATGGCGGAGCGGGAGGTGGAGACCGGCCCCCGAAAGAGGGTAGGTGAGGTGAGGCCGCGGGCGGGCAGCGGGCTGCGGGCTGCGGACGGGCGGGCCGGCGGGCCGGCGGGCGGGGGGCGGGGCGCGGCCGGCCCCGAGCAGCCCGGAGCTCCCGGGTGGCGCGGTGGTCGACGGCCCGAGGGAGGGGCGGCCCCGGGGTCCCCTCGGCAGGTGGGACAAAGCTCGGTGGCCGGCGGGGAGGGGGAGGGGCGGGGGCCGTGGTCCGCTTGGCTCCCCTCCCTTTGCCGGCGTGTGGGTGGTGGTGCGTGTTCGGGGGGGGGGGGGCCTGGGAGACGCAAGGTTTCAGACTCCGCTTCTGCATCCTCGAGGAAAAGGGAGTCTGTGGAAGTTTCTCTGGGGAGAGGTCAGGTGGGGGGGTAGCGGTGGCGGGAAGAAGTCGTGGAGGATTGGTCGTCTCCCGAGGAGTAACGGGAGGGTGCTGCGGGAACCCCGGAGCCAATTCATCTTCCTGCCTCCGCTCTCCTCCCCCTTGACCGTTATCAAGCCCCAAAGTGGACGTGGTGCTCTTCACCTTGGAAGAAGTGGGGTTGTCGTCTTGAAGTTGGGGGGAACGTGTTCTGATAGCCACGGAAGCGTTATATTTAGTCTAGCTTCTTTACCTGCAGTTAGGATCGTGGAAGAGTGACAAGTTTGGTCGTTAGGATGTTCCTAGTCTTGCCTGCCTAGGTAAAGCCTTGTCTACACAGGAGTTGTAAGCCGCTTAAAAGTTTGTCTTGAAACTTTTTTATTTTTAATTTAGTTGTGATTCATTTTCTTCAGATGAAGAACAATACTATCCACTGAGTAATGTTTTTCAAGGCTTTTTTTGTTTTAACTTCCCCTCACCCAGCATGTTAAGCATCAAGTTTGTTAAGTTTCCTATCAGGAGTCTTCCTTGCCTGCCTTTTGGAAATGATCTCCAAATGATGAAAGTTAGTTGTTAAGCCAAGCTGCTTACATGAATCTTACCCAAAAATGCTTTTTCATTCAGCATAAATGTCTATTCATAGATGCATACTGTTGAACATCCTGAGTGCTGACTATGTGCCTGACAATGTGTGAAGTGCTTTGTGAAGAGTTCAACCTCACAGAAACTATGCAGCCCATTTGTGGCTGAAATGTAGACTTATTTCCTATCTTATATAATTAAGTCTGCAAACTCCAGAGTTTTGATCTGAGATTTGAAAACAGGTTTGCAAATGTTTGTGTTGGTTGCATTTAAGTTTTTTTTTTTTTTTTTTTAAATTCTTCTAGTCCTGTCATTGGATCCTGGGCCATAACATCTGATAGACAAGCCTATACCACTGAGGTAGACTCCTAGCCTGAGGAGTTTCTCTTTTTAAAAATGTAAACGATATTTCTCTCTAACAGTTCATTAGAAAACTTTATAACGGTCAATAAAAGTAAAAATACAGTTTAAATTCAGGGTGCTGCTGCATTCCCAAATCCCTAGATTCTACTATTGACAGTTTTCCTAGATTCTTGTTTACCACCTAGTTATTTCATCAAGCCATCTCTTTACCCAGTCATTCATTAGTCTTTTAAGTACACTGCATTTTAGCATTTTTAATAATTAAAATGTAATGCTGGTAGTCTTAGATTTGTAAAATGTTAGGTTCTCTTCATATATTTATCATAGAACAGGTTAAGCTGTATTAATATAATGTATGTTCAAATAGGTCATTTACAATAAATACTGATATAGAATGCATGTTTTGAAATTTTGAATTGTTTTCTAATTTCTGATTAGTAGTAAACTATCTTCATTATTTTGAGTGAATGCATATGATATGTGTGGTCTATTAATTTAAATATAAAGGATAAATTATAGTGTAAATTCAGATATACTCATTTACTAGTAATATCATTTGCTTTATAGAATGTCTTAGAAAAATTTAAGCACTTTGTTGACAAATTAGACTGTTTAAGTATATTCTTTCTCATGTATGTAAATATTACATTTAGCAGGTAGAAAAGGGATTGCAGGGAAATTTTTTTTTTTTTTTTAATTTTTTGAGACAGGGTTTCTCTGTGTAGCCCTGGCTGTCCTGGAACTCACTTTGTAGACCAGGCTGTCCTCGAACTCAGAAATCCACCTGCCTCTGCCTCCCAAGTGCTGGGATTAAAGGTGTGCACCACCACACCCAGCTGGAAATTTTTTTTTTTAAAGGCAGCAAATGGTCATAGTTTTAATCTCAGCACTCGCCGGGTGTGGCGAGACAGGTGGATCATTGTGAGGCCATCTTACTCTATACAGTAAGTTCCATGGTAATTAGTGCTGCATGGTGAGACTGTTCCCCTCTTTTTCTTCTCAGTGCTAGGGATTGAACTCAGGGCTTCATGCATGCTTTACCATTGAGCCACAGCCCAGCTGTCAAACATTATATAAAACATTATATATGACACCATGAAACACGTGGAACACTTGCACAGGTTTTACGTCATAAATTGTGGATGATGTTTGCATTCAGTATATATAGATTTAAAGATTTATTTATTTTTAATGTGCATGAGTCTTCAGCTTATCTGTGTGTGTGTGTATTACATACATGCATTGTTATCTATGTGTGTGTATTACATACCACATGCATTGTCAGAAGAAGTTGCTAGAAACTCTGGAACTGGAATTCTAGATGGTTGGGAGTCACCATGGGTGCTGAGAACCAGACCCAGGTCCTTTGGAAGAGCAGCCAGTATTCATTTATTAGTTTGTATGTATGAAGTGTTTACCTACATGTATGTGTGTGCCATGTGCATGCCTGGTGCTTTTGGAGGCCAGAAGAAGGCATTAGATAACCTAGAATTGGAAGTATAGATGGATATGAACTGCCATGTGGGTATTGGTAACTGAATCCAGGTCCTGTAGAAGCAGCAAGTGTTCTTACCTATTTTTCATTATATATATATATATATATATATATATATATATATATATATAGTATTTTAGTTAAGATTTTAATGTGTTGTCTATACTATATTACAGTGCCTGTGGTGTCCAGAAGGGGTGTGTTGGGTCCCCTGAGACTTGAGTTCCAGACAGGAGGTGCCAAGTAGGTCCTGAGTTTTGAACTTGAGTGCTCTTAACTGCTGAGCTGCTTCTCCAGCTCTACATCCAATATTTTTAATAACTTTTGCATCCATAATCCATTTTATCATTGGTAGTTTGTTAAAATGTTCAAGAGAGCTCATTTCTAGATACAAATGCCTTCTCTCCTATCCAGAATGTTAAATCCATTATAGGCAGATTGATGGGATTTGTTTAGTACAGTTTTCTTTTCTTTTTTTCTTTTTCTTTTTCTTTTCTTTCTTTCTTTCTTTCTTTCTTTTTTTTTTTAAAGATTTATTTATTATATCATAAGTACACTGTAGCTGACTTCAGACACACCAGAAGAGGGCATCAGATTTCATTACGGGTGGTTGTGAGCCACCGTGTGGTTGCTGGGATTTGAACTCAGGACCTTTGGAAGAGCAGTTGGGTGCTCTTACCCACTGAGCCATCTCTCCAGCCCCAGTTTTCTTTTCTTTTTTTCCCAGGCCACCTCACTTTTTCTTCCTGGTCTTTTTATTTTTATTTATTTATTTTTTCTTTCTTTTTTTTGGTTTTTCGAGACAGGGTTTCTCTGTGTAGCCCTGGCTGTCCTGGAACTCACTTTGTAGACCAGGCTGACCTCGAACTCAGAAATCCGTCTGCCACTGCCTGCCAAGTACTGTCTCATGTAGCCCAGGCTGCCCTTGAAATAGCTTTGTATCCACGGTTTACTTTGAACTCCACTTTCCAAGAGCTGGGATTACAGGCATGTGCCTGCAGGCCTGACATTTAATACAGTTTAAATGTAATTGCACTTTGTGCGGTTATCTGCATAGACCTATATGATACTATAAGGTAAATGTGAAATTTCATGGATGAAGTGGGATATACGATTTTTACTGACTTTGACTTTTATTATCTTTTTTTTTTCTTGTTTTTTGTTTTTCCAGATAGGCACCTGCCTCTGCCTCGAGTGCTGGGATTAAAGGTGTGTGCCACCACACACCTCCTGGCGACTTTTATTATCTAAAATTATAAGAAAGATGAGCTATGCTATTTGATGAGATACATGCCCTACCATGGGAGCCACACTCCTTTAATCCCAGTACTGATTGTTTTAAAATAGTTGTGTCGACAACCCTAAATTGCCAGGCGTAGTGGCGCATGCCTTTAATCCCAGCACTTGGGAGGCAGAGGCAGACAGATTTCTGAGTTCGAGGCCAGCCTGGTCTACAAAGTGAGTTCCAGGGCAGCCAAGGCTACACAGAGAAACCCTGTCTCGAAAAATAAAAAACAAAACAAAACAAGACAACCCTAAGTTGTGTATAGGTGTCTCATTTTCCTGTTTGTGTGGAGTTAGAACAAAAGAGCAGTTAGACTATATTGATATTTAATCAGATTATATATGAATTCCATTTTCTCAGTTTGTGGACTGGGGGAGAGGAGTATGTGGATGGATTGGTAGTACTATTATTCTTCTGTGTTACATAGAACCAAGTTCATACCTTTCTATGTATAGGTAAAGATCAGCATATTCTCTCTTTGTCTTACATTTTAATACCAGGATATTTTGGGAATATTATTTATGAATTTTAAAATTATAATTTTCTTGTCTTCTAAGATAGTTTTTTTTTTTTTAATATTAATCAGGCTTTTAAGTAGTTTACACATGACTCTTTTTTCTTCTTCTTCTTTTTTTTTTTTTGGGTTTTTCAAGACATTTGTATCAGATTTTATTTTTTTGTTCATCAGTTGGCCATTTAGGTTTGTCTGTTGTGATTTCATCTGTAAACGTTGTTGTAAAGTATGAGTCCCAGTCCTTCATTGTTTTGGTTACATACTTGACAATGGATTTGCTAGATGATATGGGGTGATTTTTTTTTTTTTTGAGGTACCATAGGACTATTGTACCTACTTGCTTTACTGTTTTGCACCCATAAGGGATGCATGAAACTGCAGTCTCTCCATGTCTACATGAGCACCTTTTTTTTTGGTTTTTCGAGACAGGATTTCTCTGTATAGTCCTGGCTGTCCTGGAACTCTCTCTGTAGACCAGGCTGGCCTCTGAACTCAGAAATCCGCCTGCCTCTGCCTCCCGAGTGCTGGGATTAAAGGCGTTGGCCACTACACCTGGCTTTAATTTTCTTTTTTGGCAATAATCACACTAGTGAGTATGGTGTAACATCTTTCTGTGATTCAGATTTGTTTACTTGCTGTTTTAATTTTGAAAAGGCATTTTTTTTTTTTCTAGTTTATTTTTAAAGGTTTACTTTTATTATCTGTATGTATGTCAAGTTTCATGTCAACTTGACACAAGCTACTAATAGTCCTCAAGAGAGGAGGGAGTCTCAGTTGAGAGAATAATTCCATGAGATTGGGCTGTAGGTAAGTTTGTTGGGCATTTTCTTAATTAGTGATCAATGGGGAAGGGCCCAGCTCATTAAGGGTGGGGCCACCCTGGGCTAGTGGTCCTGGCTTGAGAAAGCAGGCTGAGCAAACCATGAGAGTAAGCCAGTAATTAGCATTTCTCTGTGGCTTGTGCATTAGCTTTTGCCTCTAGGTTGTACAAATTGTGTAGCCACAAGTCTTACTGATCTTGGCTTTTTGTGCACAAAACCCATATTGTTATTGGCACACTTCATTTAGCAAGAACAGTTAGGAATAAGCAGAGCTACAGAAGCCAGAAAGCAAGGTTAGTACATTTAGGGACTTTTCCAGAATTATAGTCTATGATAGATGAAGTCTTTGTTACTGTTTTGGCAAGTGTTAGAGTCTGTGTGCTGGGCTTTTTCTCAGAATGATTAGTGCCTTGGTAGCATCAGTTGTCTTAAAGTCTTGGGACCTGTTAAGAGTTTGTTTTAGTTAGGGTTTTATTGCTTTGAAGACTCTGTGACCAGGCCAACTCTTGTAAAGGACACCATTTAATTGGGGCTTGCTTACAGTTTCAGAGGTTTAGTCTGTTACCGTCATGGTGCGAAGCATGGTGGATTGCAGGCAGACATGATGCTGGAGGAGCTGTGAGTTCTACATTTTGATCTGCAGGCAGTGGAAGAGGACTGTGTATCACATTGGGTGTAGACTGAGCATAGGACACCTAAAAGCCCATCCCCACAGTGGCACATTGACGTGGAAACGTAAGGGCTTTTCAGAAAGTCAGTTGTGTTGGATGGTGTTTTCCTGGGGGAAACACATGAAAGAATGTTTTCCTGAAGTGGACACAGGGACACAGGTGAAAGGCTAAGGTAGACTTTTGAAGGAATGTTTCACTGAGGCAGACACAGGAGAAAGGATTGTTCTGTCTGTTAAAGCAAGCTTGTAAAGGACATGAGATGAAGGATTCTTTACTAACAATAAGCATATATTGGTCCACCTTACATTGTGTAGTTGAGTTGCATTTGTTGAAACTCCGAGAGAGAGAGAGAGAGAGAGAGAGAGAGAGAGAGAGAGAGAGAGAGAGAGAGAGGGGGGGGGAATAAAACTTCTTGTGGTGTGTTGCAG
>NC_034595.1:78013544-78017253 GCF_900095145.1 Mus pahari | reverse complement strand
AAGGTAATGTTCAGCACAGATAGACTTTTGACAAAAAAAAAAAAAAAAGTAGACCTGGAAAAGTTAAAGTTACAACACTTTTCTCCAACAAGGCCACACCTACTCCAATAGGGCCGTATCTCCTAATAGTGCCATTCACCTAATAGTGCCATTCACTATGGCCAAGCATTCAAACACATGAGTCTATGGGGCCATACCTATTCAAGCCACCACACAGTTCCTGCCCTGTTTGAGTTCCTGAATTTCTTGATATACAGTAATGATGACATGACATGTAAGCTAAGTAAACCCTTTCTTCTCAAAGGTGCTTTGGTCATGGTGTTTCATCTCAGGAATAATAACCTTGAGACCGTATGTGTGTGGGTATATGCATGTGAATGCAGGTGCCTAAAGAGGCCAGAGGCATTAGATCCTCTAGAAGCAGGTGGTTCCGAGTTGCCTCAGTGTGGGTGTTGGGATCTGAACCTTTCTTCCCTTTAATTAGTTTTCATTGCATTTATTTTGTGTGTTTGCTCAGACATACCCTTGTTGCACATGTGAAGGTAAGAGGACAACTTTTCAGCAGTGGGTTCTCTGCTCCCACTTTGTAGTTCTTAGGAATTGAACTCAGGTCATATTGCTTGGAGACATGTACCTTTACTCACTGAGCTATTTTGCTGGCTCTTACAGTTTTCACTTAATTTACTGTGTGTGTGTGTGTGAAAGGGAGAGCACGCACGAGCAGGCGTGGTGGTTATGGCTGATTGACTATATGCATGTGTGCCTAGTACAGAGTGGAGGTTAGAGGACAACTTTGAGGAATCAGTTTTCTCCTTTGTTTTTAGGTATGGTCTCTGGGCCAGCTGGTATGTATATTACAGGTCATCTGACACGTGAGCTTGTGGCTCCTGTATTACCTGTAGGGTGTGCTTGGATTTGAGCTGTGGTGATTTAGGACATCAAGCTTGTGTGACATATTAACGCATGAAGTCAGTTTGCTGGCCTGGGTTTGCATTCTTCTTTTTTGTTTTCTTCCTTTAACTTTATTGGTTTATGAATTTCACATCATGTACCACAGTTCACTCATCTTCTCCACTTGTACCTGGCCTCCACTTTGCAACCCCTGCTGCTCCTCCAACAGAGAAAAAAAAAATCTCGTTGTAGAAGCTGTAGTGTGTCATAGTGTGTCCCACAGAATACCCTTTGTCCACACTTCCTTGCTTGCATATGTTCATTGTGTGACTCATTGGTCTGGTACAAGGACTCTGGCTTCTGCTACTCTGTCGATTCTGGAACCTCACTGGGACTCCTTGGATATTTTGTTGTTGCCCTGTGTCATTGAGAGCCTGTAGTGTTTTGCATGTCTAGGACAGACCCCTTCATGTACTACAGCAGTTTATTGATGGGTTAGATGGTGGGGTGGGCCAATTCAAAGCCCTAAAACTGGGCCTGAGAGGTGGTCAGCTCTCCTGCTCTTCATGCCCTCAGGGCTGGCTCACCAGAAACCGGCTGTGCCAGGGCAAGTTCTTTCCTACTGCCTAGGTGAGGTGTAGGACCCGCTCTTCCAAGTGTTGAGGCTGGTGAAAGACATGGCCAGTTCTCCCACTCTCACGATACTGAGGCCAGCTTTCCTGCCTGCTGTAGATGGCAAGGGATGAGTGAGGGAGTAGGGCATCCCTTTTTGGTGTGTGTGTCCCAACAGAAAGGGACAGGGCCAGCTCACCTGCAACCCCCACGTGCAGGGCCAGCTCAGTTGTTCTGCTCAGGTGAGGTACAGGCCCACTCTCTTGAGTGCTTCAGAAGGTGAGGGGTAGAGACAACTCTCCTGCCTGTCATAGGTGGCAAGGGGCAAAAGTGGGGAAGGGCATCCCTTCCTTGCTCATGTTGCTGCACAGCAGACAAGTTGTGGGATCCACACTCCTACTATCAGGGTCATCTCTGTGCTGTCCAAGTGAGGGGCAGGGCCAGCTCTCCTGCTCTCATAACCTTATGAGGGCCTTCTCTTCCACACACTGCTGGTGGCAAGGGCAAAAGGGAGGGGAGGGGATTTCTCCCTTGCTGACACCACTATACAGCAGACAAGAGGCAGGGCTGACTCTCCAACACTCATGTTCTTGGGGGCAGGCTCACTTGATAACCCCACATCCATGGTGAGTGCTGAAGCAGGTCAAGGTCAGGGCCATCTCTCCTGCTTTGATGACCTAAGGGCATTTTTATGAGGAGGAGGAAGAGGATGATGATGATGAGGATCTTTGTATGTGCATATTGGCCATTTATATACCACTTTGCTAAAATGTATATTTAAAGACTTAGTCCTTTGGTTCTTAACTGACTTTGTCTTTTTTTTTTTTTTTTTTTTTCTGAATTGTGGAAATTTTATTTGTATTCTTCATACTGAATTCTTCCTTGAGATAGGATCATGCTTTATAGCTGACTTGGAACTTGTGTTGCTTGAGCTAGTCTGGAATTTGTAAGTTTCTTAACCTCCCAAGTACTAGGATTACAGGTATGTACTGCTAGCATTACACCTGATCTCTGGCTGTTGAACTCCTCACAGGTGATTTGCAAATATTTTCTCCCATGCCTGGGCTATCATACTTGTGAACATATCTTTTAATGCACAGAAGCTTAGAATTTTTGTTTTGCTTTTTGTACTGAGTTCAAGAGAAACTTTTCCCTCATTTCTAAAATTTACGTGTGTGTGTGTGTGTGTGTGTGTGTGTGTGTGTGTGAGAGAGAGAGAGAGAGAGAGAGAGAGAGAGAGAGAGAGAGAGAGAGAGATTGAGATTGAGATTGAGAGGTGTTTTGAGTGAGCATATGTGTATAGGGTACATGTGAAGGTCAGGGGTTGGCTTTGTTCTGTGGTAGGATTCCAGGACTGAGTTAGGCCTTCCATCAAGTGCTTTTATTTACTCACTGGTTCCCAGAGAAGCTGTAAGTTACAGTCTGAGATTGTCCCAGTTGCTTATTTCCTATTCACTTTGTGTCTGTATGCTGGTTGTTATTTTTCCTTTCCTTATTTCAAAGGGAGTAGTTTTTGTTTTTGTGCCAGGATGCCTGGCTGAAAATTTCCTCTTTAAGCTAATTTAAAATGGGAATGGAGAGATGGCTCAGTGGCTAAGGACACTGTTTTTTTAAGAAGACCCAGATACAGTTATCAGAACCCACATGATGACTTACATCTGCCTGTAAATCCAGTTCCAGGGGATCTGACATCCTCTTTGGCCTCTTGAGTGCACCTGGCACACACGATGCTTATTATATATGTGAAGGCAAAACAACTGTATATATAAAATTAAAAAAACAAAACAAAACAAACCCCTAAAAGACCAAACCTTGTTAGATTTGCAGAGTTGTTTGTTTGTTTGTTTGTTTGTTTTGAGGCATGGTTTCTTTGTGTATCTCTGGCTGTCCTGGAAGATGCTCTGTAGAGCATGCTGGCCTCGAACTCAGAGATCTGCTTACCTCTGCCTCCCAAGTGCTGGGATTAAAGGTGTGTGTTACTACCTTCAGGCAAATAGATTCCTGTTTGACACTTGACCCTATTGCTTCTCTCTCCATGGAAGTCCTACTGTTTTATATGGCGGCACATTAATGATTTAGCTGAGAGCCTTGTTGCTTTGTAGTCATCCTTGTTTTCCAGTGGAGATTGTTTCCTTAGCCTGTTGTTTTCTTGCACAGTTTCTTCTGTAGTATTGTGTGTGTGTGTGTGTGTGTGTGTGTGTGTGTG
>NC_034595.1:78009881-78013486 GCF_900095145.1 Mus pahari | reverse complement strand
TCTGTGTACCCCTGGCTGTCCTGGAACTCACTCTGTAGACTAGGCATGTGCCACCACTGCCCTGCTCACCTTGTTTTTTTTTTTTTTTTTCTTTTCAAGAAACATGAGACTCACCTTGTTTTTTGAGACAGGGTTTTTAATTGGCCTGGACCTTTGCTGATTATCATGTATCTGTCTGGCTGGTGAGCCCTAGCAACCTAGGCACCTGTTCTGCCTTCCTATCACTGGTGCATGCCATCGTACCTGGCTCTTTTATTATTTTTTATTGTTTTATTTGTAGGTCCTGGGGCTCCAATTCAGATTGTCTTGCTTGCAAAGCAAGCATTTTACTGATGTAGCCATCTTCCCCATGTATTTAAAAATTATATTACGTGATTTCCTTACCCTTTCTTTACCTCTGTTTTGTTTCTAAAACTCAAAAGTACTATTTTGCCAAAGTTTATCTTGGGGAACCAATGAGTATTATTAGGTTTGCTTACTTAAGGAGCATGGATGAAAAAGTTTCTTTCTGGAACATGGACCCCAAAGCAGCCATACTGGAAAGCCTTCACCCAATGTAGGATAATGGCTTTCCCCACAGAAGTGTGAATGGGGCCTTTTCAGGTAGACCTAGTCTGTACACTTGACTGCCTCTGGGGACCTCGAGGCCAGTGACGCTCTGCCCTCTCCTCCTATGAAGTAATGTGGGCAGTCCATTGAAGCTTGTTGGTGATGGATGCATACAAGCAGGCAGGCGCAGCTGATCTGAAGAGGGCTGTTTGCCTCAGAAGCCCAGGGTCTACAACAATGGCCCATTTAGGCATTTGCAGGGAAAGGATTGTTCCGTAATGGGTGTGCGTATAGAAGATAAGTCCATTTCATTGCTTTTGTCTCCTTAAGCCTGTGATTTTTTTTCATCTTCAGTATAATACTAGTGAAACTCTAGTAATTCAACTTTATTAAATATGACTGTAATTGTCTTTAAGTTTCTACCAACAATCAAGTAAGCAGTTAGAGATGTTAACAGCAACTTTTTTTTTTTAAATCTGTTTTGTGGTTTTTTTTTTTACTGTTCTTTTTATTTTTTCTTTTTTTTAAGATTTATTTATTATTATGCATAAGTATGCTGTAGCTGACTTCAGATGCACCAGAAGAGGGCGTCAGATCTCATTAGGAGTGGTTGCTGGGATTTGAACTCAGGACCTTTGGAAGAGCCATCAGTGCTCTTACCTGCTGAGCCATCTTGCCAGCCCAACTTCATTTTTTTTGTCTTGTACTAACAGCTGGCAAATGCCATATATCTAGTAAATATAGTTGCAGATTTTACTTATTTTCATTTTAGTGTTTTCATGAATTTTAAAGTTGTGTTAAAAACTTCATGTTATAGAATTATGTCTTACCAATGATTATACTAAATAGTTGTATGCCTGCAAAAAGCTTTTTTTGTCTACTTTATCTGACATTAATATATAGACCTATCATGAAGATGTTGTGGATTAGGTCCCATGGAGGGTTCCAGGCCAGACTGGGCTTCATGAGACCCTGTCCCAATAAATTAAAAGGAAACGAAGGAATCTAGGCAAATAAAGTCTAGTAAACCAAAGGAAGTGAAGGAAATAATAAAGCTGCAAGACAGTCATGTGGTAGCTTACTCTTGTAATTCCAGCACTTGTAAGGCCAAGGCAGCAGCATTGCATGAGTGCAGACCACCCTGGCTACAGACTGAGACTGTCTCAAACAGCAACAAAAAGCAGCTAAATCATTGGATAAAAGACTTGTGCAAAATTAAGGTCAACATGAAAAAATGTTTTAACTAGACTGATTGAAGGATTAAAGAAAAAGGAAAATAAAGGCACAGTTGCTTTATTAGAAATGAAAATAGGGAGCAGGGCAGTGGTGGTGTTTGGAGCTCTGTGAGTTCAAGGCTAGCCTGGTCTGTAGAGTAAGTTCCAGGACAGTCAGGGTGACAGAAAGAAACTCTGTCTTGAAGAAATAAAACAAATGCTTTAGCAGACCCAACTTAACCAAAAATAAGATAAGAAATTAAAAGTTTTATGTGTTACTGTTTTTGTTTTTCACAGTGCTTTGGTTTGAACTCAAGGCTTTACATACCCTAGGCATGTGGTCTGTCATTAAGCTGCAGCTCCCATACCAGAAATCCCATGTTTTAAAAAAGTTATTATTTTTTTAATTAAAAAATTTTTTGTTTGTTTTTTTCTCCTCCTTGCTGTGCTCTTCCTTCCCACATTAGTCTTGTTTTTGTTTTCATGGCACACATACGCACCTATCTATATATTGTTAAATCTAGATTCTGTGTGAGAGAAACATGCTATATGTATTTCTGTCTTCCCTGTTCTTCCTAAACTCTTGTCAACTACTTGATACCTTCCTCACTCTGGTTAAGACTACAGTTTTGAGCTTTTCAAGCAATCATGTGACCTGCAGATGTGGATGCTTTGTCTCCTTTTCCTTGTTTTACACTTTATATTTTTTTTAGTTTTATTGCATCCACTAGTAGTTTTAAAACAAGACAAATTTGGTAATCATTTGTAATAATCATTCATATTACCATGGTAATTATAATTAGATGATAAATAATTGATATTCCTTGCCAACTTCAGTTAATTGTTAATGGATGTCTGGAGTTTTGATAACATCTGTATTCTGTAGCTGTGCTGTGGCTGATTAATGATGGGAAGAAAAGTTGAGTAGTAAGGGACAGGTAGAGCCAAATGTTTCCTGTCTTTAATATTTTTTATTACATTTGAAGATCTTAGCATATTAAATATGTTGTATTCTATGTTCTTGTTAAACTTATAGAAGAATACTTGTGAAAACCAGGAATAGTTCAAGTAGCATAGTTATTTAGCATTCAGAAGTGGCTTTATTGAAATCACTAAGGTGAGTCTCTAGACATCAGTTAGTATCATTTCCTAATGTGATTTTAACACAATTAAGTTGTGTTAGTGTTGTCTTTAAAAATCTTCTATCACTGTCTTTGGGAACTGCTTGCCAGCTGTTGTGACTTTTGGAATTCCCGCACTTGGAAGGCTGAAGCAAAGAAGAGTATCATGAATTCCAGGAGTAGTCTCTGTTTCTGCTTGCTGTTTTAAAGGTCTAGAATTTACTCAGACTTGACTCTATTTCTGTCTTAGGCCCTGTATTCAACAGGAGTCATCACTGTAACAAATCGACTTTTGATTTTAAGATCAGTGCAAATTTTGCTGTAGGAGTAGAAGGGGATCCCCAAAATAAGATTGAAATATTTGAGAGTAATGTTATTTTTTTCTCCCTCTCTCTTTTTCAGTTTGAACAGAAAAGTGATGCGGTTTTTGATGAAATTGTAGAAAACTGTAAGTACTATTTGAGAAAAAAAAGTTCAGATAGGTTAAGTCTGGACTTAGCACTTACTAACCATTCAAGTGTTTAGTTAGTATTGAATTGTGTGGTGGTCTGGTTTGATTTAGCTTTAGTATCATTAAGCTGAGGTGTTTAGATTCTTTTTTTTTTAAGTAAATATTCTTTAAGTTTTTATTAAAATATAGCAGTACTTTGTATTGGTATGAATGGTATAGATTGTACTTAACATCTTTTACAGGTTTTTTTTTTTTTTTTTTTTTTTTTTT
>NC_034595.1:78000555-78009500 GCF_900095145.1 Mus pahari | reverse complement strand
TTGTTGTTCTGTTTTTTTTTTTTTTTTTTTTTTTAATTGCTACTGGATATTTTATTACAGGGCTATACTGTAACCAGCTTCCCTTTTATAAACATAGAAAGAATTTTAATTTTTCATTATAAACAATAGTGAATATCTTTTGCTAAATATATTGTTTACTTGTTCAAATATTTCTGTAAAAAAAATACTAAGCATAGAATTGATGAATTTTACAGGATGTTTCTATACATGTGTAAGTATGGTAAGTTTTGTCATCTAGCAATTTTTTTTTTTTTTTCCTTAGACAGGGTTTCTCTGTGTGTCCCTGGCTGTCCTGAAATTTGCTCTGTAGACCAGGCTGGCCTTGAACTCAGAGAGATCTGCCTGCTTCTGCCTCCTGAGTGATGGGATTAAAGGCCAGTGTGCCTCTACTGCCTGGCTGTCAATCTAAAACGTGTTTCTTTGACTTTACATTCATTCTCCATTTACAGATCTATAAGTATGTCTCTTCTCTTTGTAATTAATTTGGTAACATTTTTTTGAATGATAACAATATAAATAATTCTATTCCTCAGTGGATTTAGCAATTGTATGTCCTTGTTTCAAGCAGTAGAGTCTAGCTAGAAGAAACATACATTGATTGATTGATTTTGGTCCTGTGGTTTAAGTTCAGGGCTTTGTTTACACGCTAAACAAGTATTCTGTCCCTGAACAAATGACTCCATCCTCAGAAGAAACATTTTAGATGTACAACAAAGTATTTCACAGTAATAGTGATGAAATAAAGAACAAAATTTCAGAGTCTTCAGCAAAAGATCACAGGTCTTTTGATTTTGTAGTGCTTCCAGAAAGCAGTTTTGTTTGGATTTTCAGATGGGTGGGCCCTCACTATGTATTCCAAGCTTGTGTGCAACTCAGTATATGTAGATGAGGCTGGCCTTGAACTCAGAGAGACTTGTTTGTCTTTACCTTCTGAGTGTTGGAAATAAAGATATTTACCACTATGCCTACCTTGGTTGACTTTTAAAAAACCTTTTTTAAATTTTGTGTCTGTATGTGACTTTGTATAGGTATATGAGTACAAGTCTTGGAGGAGGTTATAAACATCAGATCCTCATGATGTTGATGTTTACAGATGGTCTAACAGAGGTGCTGGAATTGAACTCCTGTTCTCTGCAAGAACAGTATATGCTCTTACACTGCTAAGCTATCTAAACTCTTGATTGACTTAATTTTTATTTTATTTTATTTTATTTTATTTTATTTTATTTTATGTATATGGGTATTTGGCCCACATGTATGTCTGTGTACTACATCCATGTCGGTATGTGTTGGATCCCCTAGAGTTACAGATGGTTGTAAGGTGTCATGTGTGTGAAATCAAACACAGAGAGCAGCCAGTGCTTTAACCACCGAGCACTCTATCCTCTGGCAGTTTGTCCTCTTTATATAATTGTGTTTAAAAGTCTCTGTCTTGGTTTTATTTAACAGTATGATAAAAATCATATTGAAAAAGAAGCTTAAGTCAAAACACTGAACAGTTCTTTCAATTTGAATAGTTCAGTCAGCAAACAGAAATGACCATTTTGTAAACTAATTTGATACTATTGTCAGTTTCAGTAAAAGAATATTTATACATACTAGAGTAGATATTTCTGTTTTCTTTTACTTTCTTATATGTGTCTATTCATTTAAAATTTCAAGTTAATATAGAAAGATGATTGGGGGCCAACTTGATTTCTCTGCTTGTCTTTGGACTCATCATTGGTGGTCGGGAAAGCAGTCAGATATTAAAATGTAGCAACTAGAATTTAACCCTTCTTCTTCTCTGATGGTTTGTGTCAAGTTAGTCAGCATAGCCTCCTAGGGATTGCAAGTGTGTGCCACCACACCCAGTTTAATCAGTCTCTTAAAGAACCAGTCTGGAAGTGCAGCCTGAATACTTATCTCTTATTATTTTGCCAAAGTAGCTTCAAAGAAACCTGGAAATCATAGTTCCATTGTTGAGTCTTGAGTCTGTTTTGGCTTTAGAATGAAAGTGAAGATTCTTTAGTAAGGGACAGAAGGAAATTGTTATTAGGTGTGTGTTATTTCCTATAATGGTCACTTGACTGAAGATAATATATCTCTGAAAAAAAAATATATATATACTAGAGTAGATATTTCTGTTTTCTTTTACTTTTTTATATGTGTGCATTCATTTAAAATTTCAAGTTTTATATATATATATTTTTAATTTCAAGTTATATATATATATATATATATATATATATATATATTTTTTTTTTTTTTTTTTTTTGAGACAGGGTTTCTCTGTGTAGCCCTGACTGTCCTGGAACTCACTTTGTAGACCAGGCTGGCCTCGAACTCAGANTTTTTTTTGAGACAGGGTTTCTCTGTGTAGCCCTGACTGTCCTGGAACTCACTTTGTAGACCAGGCTGGCCTCGAACTCAGAAATCCGCCTGCCTGCCTGGGATTAAAGGCGAGTGACACTACGCCTGGTGATTATATTTTTACTTAGGAGAAAAAATAAACTAAGGCTTGATAGTATGGTTTATTTTTTATTTTTAAATTTTATTAGTTTATGTGTATGAGTGATTTGCCTGCATGTACGTATGTGTACCATATCAGTACCTGGTGCTTGTGGAGGTCAGAAGAGGGCGTCTGATTCCCTGGGACTAGACTTACATATGGTTATGAGCTACCATGTAGGTCCTTGGAATAGAATACTCTGTAAGAAAAGTCAATGCTCTTAATCAGTGAACCATCTCTGTTGCCTAGAGTTTAGCTTTTAAGTGATAGTCTGAATGCATGTTTGTCTAAATCTTGAATCCCTATTAAACCCTTCATCATTTATTTCCTGGATTTTATTCTTCCTTGAGGTACGGTTTTGATACATATTGCTGTGTTGGGTCATTATGACATTGGGCTTCTGGTCTCTCTTGTGCTAGAATTACAAGCATATCTACCTTTTGTGCTTGGCTCTTTTGAGACATGGTCACTCGTAGCCCAGACCAGCTTTAAATTCTCTATGTAGCTGAGGCTATTCCTGAAATGTTCACCCTGTCTTTACCTCCCATGTTTAGTAGCATGAACTACCACACCTTGCTTAGTTTTAGCATTTTATGAATGAAAATATCCAATTACAGTATTGGAAGAATACAAAGAATACACAGTAATGGACCTTAAGCAAAGCTATGTATATTTACTTAAAAACAAGCCAATTCAATTAATAAGCTATTATTTCTTTTCATTTAGAAAGTTATAAAAATTATTTTACTTATTTGTATTGGGGTGAGGGAAAAAGGGAGGAGCTGCCCACAAGAGAAAGCAGGCGCACACACGCTACACTGCACACTTGTGAGGTCTGAGTCTTCTTCCTCCATTATTGGTTCCAGGGATTGAAATTAGGTTGTTAGGCATATTCTTCAAGTTATGCCACATCAGTGTCTTCATTTCATTAAAAAAATTAACTTTTATTCATTTTTTATAGTGAAGATGATCAAATTCAAGCCTTCATGCATTAAGCCACATACTCAGCCTTAGAAAATGTTTTTAGCTGGGCGTGGTGGCGCACTTAGGATTCTAGCACTTAGGAGGCAGAGGCAGGCAGATTTTTGAGTTCGAGGCCAGCCTGGTCTACAGAGTGTGTTCCAGGACAGCCAGGGCTTCAAACCCTGTCTTGAAAGAAAAAAAAGAAAAAAGAAAAATTTAAAATTGTATTTGTTTTTAAAATTGAGCTATGCTAACTGGGCATGGTGGTGCACGCCTTTAATCTCAGCACTTGGGAGGCAGAGGTAGGCGGGTCTTTGTGAGTTTGAGGCCAAGCTGGTCTACAAATGAATTCCAGGACAACCAGGGAGGGCTACACAGAGAAATCCTGTCTTGTAAAGCAGAAAAACAGGAAGGAAGGAAGGAAGGAAGGAAGGAAGGAAGGAAGGAAGGAAGGAAGGAAGAAGAGAGAGAGAGAAAAGAAAGAAAAAAATTGAGCTGATCTATAAAATACTAACACTGTGTCAACAACTACAGAAATTGATAATGGTTAATACTTACGTACCACTAGTGAATAAATGTCTACTCACCCCAGATAGAGAACTGGTAATAATCTGCATATGGATATCACCAGTCTTAATTTAAAGCATGAATTATCCTGTCTGTCCATCTATCCATCCATCACCTAACAAATGAATTGTCTTCTTCCCTCCCTCCCTCCCTGTCATTCAGCAGACAGGGTATTCTTAACATCCTACTCCATGTGGGCCACACTGAAGGTAGCCACCTGGAGCTCCCTGCAGTGCTTGTGAGCAAGCGGCTCAGTAGGTAGAGTTTGTCTTGTTTTGTTTCCAGGCAGCCTGGCTAGTTTCTGTTTTTTCTTTTTTGGTTTTTCGAGACAGGGTTTCTCTGTGTATGCCTGGCTGTCCTGGAACTCACTCTGTAGACCAGGCTGGCCTCGAACTCAGAGATCCGCCTGCCTCTGCCTCCCAAGTGCTGGGATTAAAGGTGTGCACCACCACTGCACTGCCCTGCTGGATTCTGTTTCTTCTAGGTCACTTGGCTGACATGTCTCCTCTAGACAGCTCAATGCTGTCTATCTTCAGTCTGAATAGTTTTGGGATTTTGTTTTTTGTTTTTGTTTTGTTTTGGTTTGGTTTTGGTTTTTTGTTTGTTTTTTGAGTCAGGGTTTCTCTGTGTAGCCCTGGCTATCCTGGAACTCACTCTGTAGACCAGGCTGGCCTTGAACTCAGAGATCTGCCTGCCTCTGCCTCTCAGGTGCTGGAATTAAAAGCAAGCACCACTACTGCCCATAAGAGTAGTTCTTTTGCTTACTGTGAGGTAGAGAGGTAGGGGTCTAGTATATCTGATGTGTTTCAGGGATTTGATGAAGCTCTTGAGTTGTTAACTTCTGAGTACAGAGACTCCATTTAGAACATCTTGAGTCTTCACTTCTCCGTAGAGACCAGAGAGATGTTCTCTAATTAAAATATTCAGTGCCTCTAGTCTCCATGGGTACCTAAACTCTAGTGCACCCTCCTCACCCACCTGTGTAATTTAAAGAGTGAGGCTGAATGTTTTAGGACATTGTTATACAATGACACTCTTTAAAATACTTCATAGTAGGCTGAGCAGTGGTGGTGCATACTTTGAATCCTAGCCCTCGAAAGGCAGGTCCCCATGAGTGCCAGGTCGGCAGCCTGGCTTACAGAGTGAATTCCAGGATAGCCAAGGTTACACAGAGAAACCCTGTCTCCAACAAACAAAAGGCAAACAAACAAACAAAGTAAAACAACTTCTCAGTAACTTATTCAAGTCAGTCTGTTTCTTTAAAACTGTATTTTTTATTTTACTACTACTACTACTACTACTACTACTACTACTATTATTTTTGAGATTAGTTATTTCTACATAGTCCTGGGTGTCTGGAAGTCACTGTATATACTGGGCTGGCCTCAAACTCATAGAGATCCACCTGTCTCTACCTACTGTATATGTATGGGATATATGCATTGTGAGTGTAGGTGCCCAGAGAGGTCAGATACTTAGATCCCCTGTATTTACAGACCTTGTGAGCCACCTGACTTAGGTGCTGGGAACTAAACCCTGGCCCTTTGGAAGAGCAGCATATGCATGTAACCACTGCTTAGTTAACATCACTTAGTTCCTTTTATTCTTTTGTTTTTGCAAGTTGAATTCTTTGCAATTCAGAAATAGGTTAAATGCTAGGTCAGTATTTGGGATGCTGAAGCAGGAGGACTGTAAGTTATATAGGTCTGCCTGTACTACATAGGGTACTGCAGGCCAACTAGAGCTGTAGTATGCGTAAACTATCTCACAAAAACCAAACTTGGAGCTTAAGAGATGGCTCAACTCTTGAGAGTCTTTGATATTCCCCAGAGGAGTTGGGTTTGGTTTCCATCACCCTCTCCTGGCATCTCTGCATATGCACAGCACACATATGTACACAAAGGCAAACAACCTGTAAACATATAATTGAAATAAATGCTTTTGATTTTTCAAGATATGTTTTTTTTCATGTAGCACTGGCTGACGTGGAACTTTGGTGCACGCCTTTAATCCCAGCACTCAGGAGGCAGAGGCAGGCAGATTTCTGAGTTTGAGGCCAGCCTGGTCTACAAAGTGAGTTCCAGGGCAACCAGGGCTATACAGAGAAACCCTGTTTCGAAAAAAAAAAAAAAAAGGCTGGAGAGATGGCTCAGTGGTTAAGAGCACCGACTGCTCTTCCTAAGGTCCTGAGTTCAAATTCTAGCAACTACATGGTGGCGCACAACCATCTGTAATGAGATCTGATGCCCTCTTCGGGTGCATCTGAAGACAGACAGCTACAGTGTACTTAGATATAATAATAAATAAATCTTTAAAAAAAAAAAAAGAAAAGCCACAAAATAATAATAAACATAACATATAGTAGTTTATGAGTAAGTGTGTGTGTGTGTGCATGTGTAAGGAAATGGTAAAACTAGAGCTTTAAATTTATTTAGGGACATAATACTGGTAGAAAACTGAGATGTTATTGTAGACAATAGAATTCTCAATGTTGTTTTAATATATTAAACAGTTAAACTATATTATAGTTCAAGAGGATTTTTTTTAGATATCTATAGAATATTTCATCCAATAGAAGCAGAATATGTATTATATGTATTAGCATACGGGACTGTCTTTAAATATGCATTTTCAGATACAAGATAAGTGTTTGCTTATATGAAAGAATCTAAATTTTTCCTTTCAGATTAAAGTACAATAAAACTAGAAGATAAATGCTATAAACCGCATCAATGCATTAGTAAAGTAGCGTACATTAAAAGAAAAATAGAGAGCTATTGAGATGGCTCAGCAGTTAAAAATACACATTGTTCTTGTAGAGCACTGTTTTTGCATATTTACCCGAGTTCGATTCCTAGCATCTACATGCACAGTTCACAGTCACTGCATCTTAAGCTTCAGGGGAGTCCAGTGCCCTTTTCTGACCCCCCAGGACAATTGTATTTATATTTATATATATGTATCTCCTATACAGACATAGAAAAATACATAATTAAAAATAAATTTTTAGGAGGCTGGAGAGATGGCTCAGTGGTTAAGAGCACTGACTGCTCTTCCAGAGGTCCTTAGTTCAATTCCTGGCAACCACTCGGTGGCTCACAACCATCTGTAATGGGATCCGATGCCTCCTTCTGGTGTGTCTGAAGAGAGCAACAGTGTACTCATTTAAATAAAATAAATAAATCTTAAAATAAAAGCAAAAATCCAGACCCTCAAATAACCTAATGATACACTTCAAGGTTTGAGAGAAATTCAAATCTTAATGTGGTAAACATTAAATAATAATGATCAAAGCAAAAACATAATGATATAGAAATTAAAAGAATGTTACATATAAGCGGAATTGATTCTCTGAGAGAAAAAGATGGATATTGAGAAATCTCCAGCCATGCTAATGTAAAAAGAGGGAGAAGTACTAAATTAATAAAAAAGATGAAAAAGGGGAAGTTATTACAGATTCTAGTGAAAAAGAGATTCACTAGAAAGTGCTTTTTTTTTTAATTTATTTTTATTTTATTTATTTATTTATTTATTTATTTATTTATTTATTTTGGTTTTTCAAGACAGGGTTTCTCTGTATAGCTCTGGCTGTCCTGGAACTCACTCTGTAGACCAGGCTGGCCTCGAACTCAGAAATCCACCTGCCTCTGCTAGAAAGTGCTTTTTAAAGCTATGTTTAAAAAAAAGAAAAAAAACTTGGAAAATGTTGGAGAGAAATGGATGAATTCCTAGACATATATGACTTATCAAATCAAGAGGCACAGATCCAGAGCAATCAACAAAATTGAAATGATAATAAACTGTCTCCTAGCAAAGCTCAGCCCAAGACTAGAACACAGTCACTTCTGGATTCTATCAAATCTTAAATGGACACTTTATACCAGTGTTCTCTGTTATGTATACTAGAAATGGATGGAAAACAAACAAACTCATTCAGTTCAGGACACGCACACACATCCCTCACCCCATAATATATTAATTATTCTAGTCAGAGTCAAAATTCTCTAGACCCTTTTGCAAACTGGATTCAGGAACACATTAAGAAGTTCATATGTCACGAACTGTCTTACTTTATTAAAGTGATACTACTAGGTCTCAAACCCTGTGAAAATGACGAGCTGAGGTGCCTATTTAACATATCATAGTGGACATAGCCTCCAGGTTCTCCCAGCATATCTCAGTCCCTAACTGTTACAGGGCGTGGCTGGCATACTCACCCCCTGCTCTACAGTCCCCAGCGGCCCCTCCCTATAGTTCAGCTAGTTTGCTCACTTGGCCCTTTTGCCCATCTTTTACTTCCTGCCTCTCGTCCCTCCTCACACCTGGCTCAGGGTCAGGTTCATTTTGGAGTCACCCAGATGCCCCTGCCTCTGGTAGTGTTCTCCCTTTATCTACAATACATTTTCTTGAGACTCCACCATACCTAGCTGCAGTCATTGTCCTCCTTTTTTATTTCTTTTTTCATTTATCAAGTGCCAAAAACCTGCTTCTTGCTGACAGGAAGTATAATTCAGCATAAAAATACACTAAAGGACAGAAAAAGTTCAGCATCCCTTTATGGTAAAATGTTCCGAAGTAACTAGGATGTGAAGTAACATTTTCCATGTAATAAAAACTACATACAGCAAATGGACACTAAACATTTTGGGAAAATCTGAGATGACTTCCTCCAGTCTGGAATGATACAAAGATGCCACTCTCAGTCAGTGTAGAGCCTAAGATAAAGCAAATACAAGAAATAAACAAATAGGAAAGAAATCAAATTAATTTCTATTTTCAGGTGACATGATCCTGTGCTTAAAAGATCCTAAGGGGGGCTGGTGAGATGGCTCAGTGGGTAAGAGCACCCGACTGCTCTTCCGAAGGTCCGGAGTTCAAATCCCAGCAACCACATGGTGGCTCA
>NC_034595.1:77998389-78000413 GCF_900095145.1 Mus pahari | reverse complement strand
AAAAAAAAAAAAAAAAAAGATCCTAAGGGCCCAGGCATAAAACTTTAATACTTGAGAAATATTTTTGACAGTGTTGTAGAACACAAACTTTACTTACAGAAATCAGTAACTTTTTATATATGAGCAGTAAACGTGTCAAGAAAGAAAAAGGAAAAAATATCTCTTCCATAATAATTTCAAAACAAAACCAGAAACAGACTGACTCTAGGAATAAACATAAGCAAGAAGTGAAAGACCTTTATAATAAAATCTGTGGGGCTGGAGAGATGGCTCAGCAGTTAGGAACACTGACTGTGCTTCTAGAGGTCCTGAGTTCAATTCCCAGCAACCAAATGGTGATTCTCAACTGTCTGTAATCCAGTGCCCTCTTCTGGTGTGTCTGAAGAGAATGACAGTACACTCCTATACATAAATAATTCCAAAGTCAAACAGACAACAAAAACAAAAAACTGTGTACACTGAAAAAAGGCAGAGAAGACACTAGATTTGGAAAGGATTCATGTAATCATGAATTGGCAAGAGTAATATAAAAACGGCTATATTAGCAAAGTGTTAATGCAAATTCAGTGTACTCTCCATCAATATCCTACTGGTATTCTTCACAAAATTAGAAAAACACTAATATTGTAGCATAAAGACCATAAATAGCTAAGACAATTTTATGTAGAAAGAACAGTGCTGGAGGTATTGTAGTATCTGTTCTCAAATCATATTCCAGAGTCTAGCGAGAAAATCAGAATGGTATTGGCATAGAGACAAACATGTAGACCAATGAAGTACACTTGAGGACCCTGAAAACAAACCCATTGTGCTGTAACCACTTGCTTTCTCTTCTAAAAGGCTGTGGAAAAGTGCATTGGGAAAGAGCCTACTAACTTAGTGCTGGGAAAACTGGATTTCCACATACAGAAGAATACAACAATATCCATGTCTTCCATGTTACACAGCATTAAGAATTGATTAAAGACTTTAAGAATCTTTGAAATTGCCAGAGAAAAGCACAGGAAAAACATTTAAAGATAAAGAGACAGGCTAAGCTGTGGTGACATACATCTTTGATCTCATTAGTGGTTGGTTAAAAGTAGTTTTGAGCCCCAAATTGGAGATGATTATTCAGAGCTAGTTTTGTTTATTCCTAGACTTCTTTAGCAGTTTTTTTTTAACTTTTTTTTTTCTTTTAAATTTATTTATTACATGTAAGTACACTGTAGCTGTCTTCAGACACTCCAGAAGAGGGAGTCAGATCTTATTACAGATGGTTATGAGCCACCATGTGGTTGCTGGGATTTGAACTCTGGACCTTCAGAAGAGCAGTCCGGTGATCTTACCCACTGAGCCATCTCACCAGCCCTCTTTAGTAGTTTTTAATCATTGTAATTTTATAATTTGAGTATGCATTTAGATTTAATAATATGTATTAGTAACATCTTGAATATTTAGTTCTTGGACTAGAAAGATAGTTCAGTGTAAGAGCACTGGCTGCTTTTCCAGAGGACTTGGGTTCAATTCCCAGGACCCAGAAGACAGATGACAACCATCTATAACTCCACTTCTAAAGATCTGGTGCCCTCTTCTGGCACCCATACATACCAGGCAAGCACATTGGTGCATATACATAAATCATATACATTCATGCACATAAAGTTAAAAAAAAAGAAAAAACTGAGTTACTTCTGTGAATTACTGAGACTGTATAGACTAGGCAAGTCAGTAAAACCCACATGAATAAGTCTCATTTTACCCTTTCATCTCATCTTAACTCAGAGTTGTGAAGATGGATTTAAGACAAGCCATTATTTTGTCAGATCCTCCCATGATTTGCAATTTAAATGTTTAAGGTATTTATACTTTGTTTAATGGTTTCTAGTTGTACTGGCTAATTTTGTGTCAACTTGACACAGGCTGGAGTTATCACGAGAAAGGAGCTTTAGTTGGGGAAATGCCTCCATGAGATCCAGCTGTAAGGCATTTTCTCAATTAGTGACCAAGGGGGGAGGGCCCCTTGTGGGTGGTGCCATCTCTGG
>NC_034595.1:77995814-77998169 GCF_900095145.1 Mus pahari | reverse complement strand
TTCGAATCCCAGCAACCACATGGTGGCTCACAACCATCTGTAACGATCTGACTTGCTCTTCTGGGAGACAGCTACAGAGTACTTATATATAATAAATAAATAAACAAACAAACAAAAAAATAAATCTTAAAAAAAAAAGAAACCCTGACTAAGACACTAGTTTTACATGAATATTGACTAATTGTTGAACTTTGTTTATAATCTTACAGTCTGACGATGCTTTCATTGTTTAATTTTTTAATTAAATTTGGGGATATAACTGAGCAGTGAAAGCACTTGTTGCACAGGTATGAAGAACAGTGTAGGAGCCCAGAATCTACTAAAAAACACACTTGGGTTTCCTAGTTGTGGCAGTTTGTATTAATTAGGGTCCTCTAGAGGAACAGAACTAATAGAATGAATATATATACATATTTATACATGTATATACACATATAAGACACACACACACACACAGGACTAATTAAAGTGACTTGATGGATGTGGTTCAGCTAGTCCAAAACTAGCTGTGTATCAACAGAAAGTTCAAGAAAATCAACAGTAGTTGTGGTCCATGAAGCTGGATGTCTCAGTTGGTATCCAGTATATAGTAGAATCCTGAGGAAGTAGGCTCTAATGCCAGTGACCAATAAAGAAATGACTCTGCCAGCAAGAGCTGAAGCAAGCAGTCAAAGAGCAAAAGCTGTCTTCAGTGCCCTTTTTATAACCTGCCACCAGAAGGTGTGGCTCAGATTAAATATTGATCTTCTTGCCTCAAAAGATCTGGATTAAAGGTAGGTCTTTCCACTTCAACTAGTTTAAGAAAATTCTTCATGCCAGGTGTGGTGGCGCACAACTTTAATCCCAGCACTCAGGAGTCAGAGGCAGGTGGATTTCTGAGTTCGAGGCCAGCCTGGTCTACAAAGTGAGTTCCAGGATAGCCAGGGCTATACAGAGAAACCCTGTCTCGAAAAACCAAAAAAAAACAAAAGAAAATTCTTCACAAGTGTACCCAGCCACTTATATTTTATTTAATTATAGATGTAGTCAAGTTGACAACCAAGAACAGACATCACAAGGTCCAAATCCCTGAGCAAGGTGACTTAGGTGGTATTATAGCAAAAATGATGGTCTGTATTTAGCTAGATTTAATGTATAACATGGAGAGTGATTGAGGAAGAGAGTTTTGTTGTCAGCCTTAGGCCTCTACATGCATGCACACACATGTGAACATGACATACATATAAAGTCTATTAATTAAATACAGTATCTGGTCATCTCAGAAATATTTCCCTGAGAAAGTGTTAATTTAAATTTTTATATGAAATATACTATAGTGCCAGGGAAATGTTAACATCTCCAAAACCCAGACAGGAACCGATCCGATGCAGTCAGAGTAGGACCTTTGTATTTGAGCTAGGTCAGGCCCGTCAGCGCACCGCTGTCATGCAGGATGGTTTGGTGGAGAAGGAGCCCCGAATATCTATCAGGGCTAGGCTTTATAGAAGGCTGCAAGCAGGGGTGTGTGTGTGTGTGTGTGAGTGTGCAAGCATCTGATTGGAAAGTTACCATGGCCTTTAATATAAACTTAATTCCTGTTTCCATTGGTGATTGTTAGAGGGTGGGCTTGTAACCTGGGAATATAGGTTTGTTGGGGGAATAACCTGGAGATGCTGGTCTTGTCGGGTGTGACCTGGAGACTGAAGCTAGGTTTGAGTTTTGTTGGGGGGTAATTTGTAAGCTAATGTTATGCACTGCCTCTTAGTTTGTCTGAGTTCAAACTTAGGCCAGGTTCTCTAAAATGGAGTCTGAACTTAAAAGATTTGGCCTCTCAAAGATTACTTCATTTTCTTTTAATTATTTTATTAGATATTGATTACTTTTTTGAATTTTTAAGAGTATGTGTTTTTGATGGGCATAGTGATGCATGCTTTTAATCCCAGTAGTAGGAGGCAAAGGCAGGCAAATATCTGAGTTTGAGGCAAGTCTGCTGGTTCACAGAGATATTTCCAGTACAGCCAGGTTTTCTATATAGAAAAACTGTCTTGAAACACAAAAACAAACAAAACAAAAAAAGAGTATGTGTTTTGTGCTTATTTCTATTTCATTTCATGTGTGTGTTTGAGCACTTATGTTGTACCTGCCATGTTTCCTCTGTGGAGATTCTAGATCAACTTTTGGGTCTTCTACCATGTCTTCTGCATAGCTCATGGAGAGTAGACCATCTCAGGTCATCGGGATTGGTGTCAGTGTCCTTACCTACTGGGGCCCAAGTGTACTTTCTTTTTTGGTTTTTCGAGACATGGTTTTTCTGTATAGCCCTAGCTGTCTTGTAACTCACTCTGTAGACCAGGCTGGCCTTGAACTCAGAAATCC
>NC_034595.1:77970688-77995320 GCF_900095145.1 Mus pahari | reverse complement strand
ATTTATTTATTTATTATATGAAAGAACACTGTAACTGTCTTCAGACACTCCAGAAGAGGGCGCCGGATCTTGTTATGGATGGTTGCAAGCCACCATGTGGTTGCTGGGATTTGAACTCAGGACCTTCAGAAAAGCAGTCAGTGCTCTTAACCACTGAGCCATCTCTCCAGCCCCTAATCATAACTTCTAAAGTTATGATTGCTACTACTTTTTTTTCTGAAAATTACACTTTGTTTTAAAGATTTTGATTTTTATGTCCTATGTATGAATGTTTTCCAAATATCATGTGAGTGTACTGGGTATGTGCCTCATACCTGCAGGGGGGCCATAGATGTCCCCAGATTCTCTGGAACTAAAATTGCAGATGGTTGTAAGCCATCAAGTACATGGTGGGAAGTGAATCCTGGTCCTCTGAAAGAACAGTAAGTTCTTTTTTTTTTTTTCCCTGAGACAGGGTTTCTCTGTACAGTCCTGGCTATCCTGGAACTCACTTTGTAGACCAGGCTGGCCTCGAACTCAGAAATCCGCCTGTCTCTGCCTCCCAAGTGCTGGGATTAAAGGTGTGCGCTAATAATAATTTATAATGAAGTCAGACGAGAGTCATCTTTTACTTCTCCTTTGCTTGCACTTAGTCCTTTAGTGTTATACTACCCAAGAAACATCTCAAAGAGCCACTACCAACTAAGGAACGTGAAGAGCTGTTACTTCCATGTCTCACATGATTGAATTCATCCTGCATATTTATGAATTTTTTTAACAATTTACATATTTATTTACTTAGATTTTATATGCGTTGGTGTTTTGCCTATATGTTTGTATGTATG
This sequence comes from Mus pahari, assembly GCF_900095145.1. Lineage (NCBI taxonomy): Eukaryota > Metazoa > Chordata > Mammalia > Rodentia > Muridae > Mus > Mus pahari. The sequence continues at coordinate 77,994,496 of NC_034595.1, read as the reverse complement.
AGGGTATCAGGTTTCCTTGAACTTGACAGTTGTAAGCTAGGTTTTAGGAATTGAACCTGGGTCCTCTGAAAGAGAAGCCAGTCCTCTTAACCACTGAGCCAATTCTCCATCCCCCATCCTGCACATTTTTACTGTTGATTGGTGTGTACTTTTTCACGGACTTGAAGGAAGGCTCATAGTCATCTAACTCTAGTGCCAGGGGTTCTGATTGAAGCCCACTTTTAACCTCTTTGGCATCAAGCACCTACCTTGTGGCTTACAGCCATCCATAACTCTTTTTTTTTAAGATTTATTTTATTTATGAGCACACTGTAGCTGTCTTCAGACACACCAGAAGAGGGCACCAGATGCCATTACAGATGGCTGTAAGCCACCATGTGTTTGCTGGGAATTGAACTCAGGACCTCTGGAAGAGCAGTCAGTGCTCTTCCCCACTGAGCCATCTCTCCAGCCCATCCATAACTCTTAATTTCAGAGGATCAATTGATGCCTTCTGACCTCTGGATACCAGGCACTTACATGGTGTGTGTGTGTGTGCGCATGCAGGTAAAACACTCATATAGAAAATACGGATAAACCTAAAGTCTTAACAATTTTCATGAAAATAATCAGCGAGTGTCTCTTTTATGTGTTGAATCTAGAGCCTGGCTTTTTAAATTTAGAGAACAGTTCCATTGAAGAGTTGTCTGTACTGAGAGTTCTCAGGGTCTTTCTTTTAGTCTGTTTGGGGATCACTAGCTACAGCACTTAGTTTTTCAGTAATAACAAATTTTGTTAAGGTAGTTACTGTTAGCTTTGCCAGTTGTCTTAGTTTGGGCTTTATTGTGTGAAAAGACACCATGACCAAGGCAACATTTAATTGGGGTTGGCTTAGAGATTCAGGGGTTCAGTTCATTATCATCATGGCAGGAAACATCTGGGCAGATGTGATGCTGTAGAAGGAACTGAGAGTTCTACATCTTGATCCAGTGACAGCCAAGAGAAGAGACTGACTTCCAGATAGCTAGGAGAAGGCTCTCAAAGCTCACTCCCACAATGACACCCTTCCTCCAATAAGGCCACACCAACTTCAACAGGGCCATACCTCCTAATAGTGGCACTCCCTGGGCCAAGCATATTCAAACCACCATACTAATATTGTTAACCAGTTTTCAGTCTTTATTTGACTAGTTATATTGGTATTTTTCATTTTTCTCCTTTTCTTATTGGATATCCTATCTTCCCCACTTCCTCACTAGGAATTGAGCATAGCCAGCCTGTAACTGTTTCATCTTGGTGCCCTTTCTGATTTCTTTCTGTCAGAATTGTAAATGTTGAAGTAACCCAGGATCTCTCCTTTTTAATCAGTAATAAATAAACTTAGTGGGTAATTTTACCTAGTATCCTGAATTGTAAAGTATTATCTCTTCAAAATTTTTTGGAGTTAGTTGTAGTTAGTCTCAATTTTTTTTAACTTATTTTATAGATATTTTCTTCATTTACATTTCAAATGCTATCCCGAATGTCCCCTATACCCTCCCCTCACCCTGCTCCCCTGCCCACCTACTCCCACTTCTTGACCCTGGCATTCCCCTGTATGGGGCATATAAAGTTTGCAAGACCAAAGGGCCTCTCTTCCCAATGATGTCTGACTAGGCCATCTTCTATATATGCAGCTAGAGACACGAGCTCTGGGGGTACTGATTAGTTCATATTGTTGTTTTACCTATAGGGTTGCAGACCCCTTGAGTTCCTTGGGTAATTTCTCTAGCTCCTCCATTGGGGTCTCTGTTCTATCCTATACATGACTGTCAGCATCCACTTCTATATTTGCCAGGCATTGGCATAGCCTCACAGAGAAGTCCCAAATTTATTATTATTTGGCAAATATTTCATCTTTAATTATAGACTAATGTATTCAGCTACCTTCTTTCTTTCTTTTTTTTTTTTTTTAAAGATTTTAAAGATTTATTTATTTGAGCTGGTGAGATGGCTCAGCGGGTAAGAGCACCCGACTGCTCTTCCAAAGGTGCAGAGTTCAAATTCCAGCAACCACATGGTGGCTCACAACCATCCTTAACAAGATCTGACTCCCTCTTCTGGAGTGTTTGAAGACAACTACAGTGTATTTATATAAAAAGATTTATTTATTATATGTAAGTACACTGTAGCTGTCTTCAGACACTCCAGAAGAGGGCGCCAGATCTCATTACGGATGGTTGTTGCACTGGTCATAATTACCAGTTTCCCATGGATTACTACAGTAGGCACCCTGTTCCGTTCTTCGTCTCTTCACATTTAGTTAATCTCTTTTTAGAGGGGTGGGAGTGGGTATGAAAGATTGAAAACAGGGTCTTATTAGTATCAGATCGGTGTTAAATTTATTATGCAGCTTGGAATATCCTCATATTCCTTATTCTGCCTCCATTTGTCAAATGCTGGGATTATAGATAGGTACTATCATTTATGACTAAGGTTTAATAGTTGTACCTATACATAGGAACTGTCACAGGACAGTAAAATCTGAATACATCATAATTGGCATAGCAAGATATTTTCTTAAATTATATTCTATTTTGTGTGTGTGTGTGTGTGTGTGTGTGTGTGTGCATGTATATGAGAATGTGTATATGTGTAGAGATCAAAGGACAACTTTTAGGAGTTGGTTCTTAACTTCTAGCATGTTGGTTCCAGGGATAGAACTCAGGTTATCAGACATGCCTACAGATTTCCCTAGACTATTTTTTATGTTCTTTGGATCTAAAATCACACAAAAACAAAGTTGGAATCCAGGTTGTGAGGTATTCCGTCACATGAACAAGGAAGGAGAGACTCTCTTCCTTGAAGGTCAGGAGGTGTGAAGGACAACAGGTACTAGTTTGAGCTTGCATTTGTTAAGGGATAACAGATGTTTGTACTTAGCATGACTACAGTCATAGTTGTGAGTACATTTGACCATTTAGAATGTGACTGATCATTAGCTTACACATCTTAATATTTTTTGACAGTTTAAATAAGATTAGGATTTTATAATTTTATCCATGTTAAGTTTGAGCCTTTAAAATTTGTAATTTTGAACTGAAGACCCTTTAGCATCAACAAACTTGAGAATACATAGTCCACATAGACTAGGAGCCTCATCTTCCTGATCCTTTTCATACAAAACATATATGACAGCCGGGCGTGGTGGCGCACGCCTTTAATCCCAGCACTTGGGAGGCAGAGGCAGGCGGATTTCTGAGTTCCAGGACAGCCTGGCCTACAAAGTGAGTTCCAGGACACCCAGGGCTACACAGAGAAACCCTGTCTCAAAAAACCAAAACCAAAACCAAACCAAACCAAAACATATATGATTTAGTTTTTCCAAACAGCTATAGTTTAATAAAGTTAGCATAGACATGAGTGGTTATACATATATCTTTAAGTCAGTTTCTGTTAGCCTGAATAGTCCATTATTACCTTAGGAATTATCCATATCTAAAATAATTTAGACGCCTAGTGTTGTCTTCTTAGTCTAGGGAAAATAAACTATCTTGAAAAAAAAAAAAACCCATCAATTTTCTAAACGAGAGTTGAATCCAAGTTACACATATTGCTATAGCAAATTAAGATTATTTATACATTTATTTTATTTTATTTTTTATTTTATTTTGTTTTATTTTTTTGTTTTTTCGAGACAGGGTTTCTCTGTGTAGCCTTGGCTGTCCTGGAACTCACTCTGTAGACCAGGCTGGCCTTGAACTCAGAAATCCTCCTGCCTCTGCCTCCCGAGTGCTGGGATTAAAGGCGTGTGCCACCACGCCCGGTTTATACATTTATTTTTTTTGCTATTAACCCTTTATATTATAAGTTTTAAGCCAACTTTTTTTTTTATTAAGCTCAGGACTTTATAGATTCTTTGAACCACTCCCTAATGGTCTTATAAATCCTGAGATAAAGAAAGTTTAATTTCAATAAAAGCTTCAAAGTTTGCAAACAAAACCAAGCAAAAGGGTTGGTGAGGTCTTCAGAGAGTCAAACATCTGTGTTTATGCTTAACTGTTAGTAACCTCTGTTGGAAATTGTTTACCTCTTAATTGTTCTCAAGCATGTAATGTCTTTTTTTCTGGGCCTTTCTGCTTTGTTCTCCTTTTCCCTGCCATGGTATCAGGTGGAGGAACATCTTAAATATCCAGGTGGTGGGTGAGCCAAATCCCATCTTCACAGTCAGCTTTTTTAGAGTAGAACAACACATGACAATCTCCCTAATACTATCCATACCCAAAAGGCATTTGGATTTCTGTAAGACAGAATCCAGTGATCAGACGGAGGGGCTAGAGAGATTGGAGAGTTCAGAGATGAAGAGATTGTTTTGAAAGCAGAGAGTAAAGAATGCTTAGCGGTTAGGGATTTTTCAGATCATTTGCTTGTGTGGTTGCAGAAAGTGTCACATTAAAATTAATTAATTTAGTTTTTCGAGGTAGGGTTTCTCTGTATAGTTCTGGCTGTCCTGGAACTCACTTTATAGACCAGGCTGGCCTTGAACTCAAAAATCTGCCTGCCTCTGCCTCTCTAGTGATGGGATTAAAGGAATGTATCACCACGCCCGGCTCGATCCACCTTATTTTTAACGTAGCCAGTCTATTTTTGGTATAAGTACTGTAATTTGCTTCACTGGCGAAAAGAGACACTGTCTACAGTATCTGTCTATCCACCCAACCATTTATTGACAGAGAATTAAGTACCTCACTCTGGCTTCAAACTAACTTTCAGTTTGCATTCATTCTTATCACTGTATTTAACTATAATGGTTGGAAAATATTCTTTCTGAGAACTAAACATTACATATTTTGGGTTTTCCAAAGCCATATACAATCTCTGCCACAAACCTCTTCTCTATATTTCATGGCTTTGGGTCATAGTTTGCTAACTGTCCTGAGCATTCTTGTTTTACTGCCAATTTGTATGTAGCTCATTGTATCAGTAATTAGTATTTCCTTTATTGACTATTGGTCTCTCCTTGTCTGTGGAATGTTTGTTAAATACTTGCTTTTATATGTACTTGGTTGTTTCTTTGTTTTCCTTTGTGATATAATGCAGTGAAGAACATTTTAACCAGCTTATCCTTTGTCTTTTGTTTTGCTTTTCTTTATTAGTGTATGTAGTTAGATTTTTTTTTTTTTGTATTTTTATACAGAATTTTTTGTCATTAAAAATACTGGTTTTTACCTTTTGATTTAATAATTGTAACATGGGTTCTCTTCCTTTTCTTTTTTCTTTTTTTTGGTTTTTTGAGACAGGGTTTCCCTGTATAGCCCTGGCTGTCCTGGAACTCACTTTGTAGACCAGGCTGGCCTCGAACTAAGAAATCTGCCTGCCTCTGCCTCCCGAGTGCTGGGATTAAAGGCATGCGCCACCACGCCCGGCTCTCTTTCTTTTCTTTTAATGTTTGAACTTAGATTTATAACCTGAAGTTATTTCTATGTGAGTTGTATGTCAGGTTTTTCTGAGTGGCTGCTGCTTTCCACCATAATCCCTGACTGTTAATGTAAATAGATAACAAAAGTTGCTTGCAATATTACTTGTTAGTATTGATTTCTTATCTACTGTAGAACTTAAGTTGGTCACATCATAATGTACATTTCACACCTGCAGCAGTTACAAAGTAGACAGTACATGGCTTGTTAATAATGATTAAATGCTCAATAGAGAAGATGCTTAGGCTGGCTGTTTATGGGCTCGTAGAATGCTATGTTGTGTACCTTCCAAATTTCTTAATATGAATTTTAAGTAATTGGAAATGTCTGTAGTGTTTCTTGTTTTTTGCAGTCTTCCAGTCCCTTCCTGTCTTTACTATATACCATGAGAATGTAGGCATGTGCACTCTTAAGTGTGCATTTTCTATAAGATTTCAGCATCTGATTCAGGTGCTCGTCTTTAACCTCGGCACTTGGGAAGCAGAGACTAGGCAGATCTTTTGAGTTCAATGCTACCCTGGTCTACAGAGCTATTTTTGGGATAGCCAGGTCCACACAGGGAAAACCTGTCTTCAAAAATACAAAACAAAACAAAACAAAGCAAAAAAACCCCCACAAAAACCAGAAGGGAAAAAAGAAGATTTTTTAGCATGTTTTTAGCATGTATTGTGTCATTTCATTTTTAACTTTTTTTGATTATTTAAGAAAACAAAACAGGGTTTCTCTCTATATAGTCCTGACTAATCTGGAACACTATATGTATACCAGGCACTTCTAGATCCTTCCTGCCTCTGCCTCTTGAGTTCCTGACTCTAAGATTTAGTTTTAAAATCTTATGTGTATGGGTTCATGTACATGCATATGATTGCCTAGTGCCTACAGAGGCCAGAATGAAGTATCAGATTGTGGAACTGGAGTATGAGTCATCATATATGTCCTGGAAACTGACATACGTTCTCTGCCAGAGCATTGAGTGCTCTTAACTGTTGAACAGTCTCTCTAGCCCTGCATGAACTATTTTGGAAAGCATACAAGGAGGATTTTTCAGTTTTCTATTTTTCACATTAATCAGCAAGCATTATGCTGATGTAAAAACATAAGTTCTTTTTCTCCTTCCTGGTTTTGACTTCATTATTAGCTCCAGTATTTTTTATTTTCTTACTGTTTGTAGGTTGTTTCCCTACCTTCACCATCACCACCACCACCACCACCACCACCACCAGTTTTGTAGCTCTGTAAGTCACAGCAGCCATTTTCAGAGTTTTCACCATTTTGTGCTTATAAACTAGTGGGTAGTACTTATTTATCACAAATTGTGCTGTGAGTGGAAGCATTTCTCCTTTAGAGACTGGGAACTGTGGAAGGTCTCACAGGATATGGAGTAACTTACAATTTAGATATCTTTGGAGAGGGGATCTTGAAGGAAACTTTTATTTGGACTCTACATAGTTAAGTCTTGATAATAAATAAACATTAGATTATAGATCCAGGTTAAACAGCCAGTCACAGAAACTTTTTTTGAGCTGATGAAACAAATATATTACTACTATTTTCTGTGTTTCCTGTACTTTGTTTTTAATAAGTATTGACCTGCTCTTAAACCAATTAAATGTGGTGTAGGCATAGGATTTGTTAGAATATAGTTACTTTGTAGTTACGTAGATTTTGTGCACTGAAATGTACAGGTAGAGATTTGGGCAGTTAGAATTAGGTGCTGAATAGAAGAAATAGATTTTAGAGTGATGAAATAGTATAGTTGATAGAACTTATTCATGGGAGAGTTGAAATAATTCTTTTTAATAATTGCTAGTTCGTGCTGGGCGATGGTGGCACACACCTTTAATCCCAGCACTTGGAAGGCAGAGGCAGGCGGATTTCTGAGTTCGAGGNCAGCCTGGNCTACANAGNGANACCCTGTCTTGAAAAACCAAAAAAAAAAAAAAAGAAAAAAAGAAAAAAAGCTAGTTCATGAATCATTTAATCAAGTGATGGAAACATAGGAACTGCAGTGAGGAAATGAAGACACTACGGTGGGGTTTCTTAGGGAAGGAGAGATATTGAAAGTGGGTACCTAAATCTACCTTGGGATTTATTTATTTTTATTTTATGTGTATGGGTTTTGTTTTGATTTTGCCTGCATATATATCTGTGCATTCAGAAGAGAATGTCAAATCCCCTTGGAATTAGAGTTATAGAGGGTTTTTAGCCACCGTGTGGGTGACAGAATGTCAGTAGTCTTAACCTGAGCTGTCTCTCTAACCCCACTAAATCTTATCATGGAAGAAAAGAGTAAGTTAAGGTATGGGTATAACTAAAGAAGAACAAAGTAGGTAAGGCTTTTTAAAAACAAGTTTGTGAAGGAAAAGTGAATCTTGTTTTTTTTTTTTTTAATTTTATTTATTTATTATAAGTAAGTACACTGTAGCTGTCTTCAGACACTCCAGAAGAGGGCATCAGATCTTGTTATGGATGGTTATGAGCCACCATATGGTTGCTGGGATTTGAACTCCGGACCTTCGAAAGAACAGTCGGGTGCTCTTACCCACTGAGCCATCTCACCAGCTCGAATCTTGTTTTATAATAGGACAGATTTCAGCATGTAGTTATGATGGTTAGCAGGATAGCTAAAGTCATTTTGATGTTTACCTATTTAGCCTAGAAAACCTTAACTTTATTAAATCTGTTTTAGTGTTAGTGCAGAGAAACTGGGATTCTGGGACTAAAGACCTATTACATTATAGTGAGTGTTTTGGTCTTAACTCTCCAGAACACGCACACTATGAAGATTATAATTAGCATTTTTATAAATGTTTGCATTTATTAATTTGTGAGTGTCTCTTTACACATAACTGTCACTAAGCCTCACCACAAATTAATTTCCAAGGTGAGTATTAGATTGTTTTTTATATAGACCAAGAATTTTGTGCTTTGTAATTTTAATACAAATATGTCTGATTATGAAGTTGCTGCTCTTTTCTCTATATCATCTTGTCTCCTTTCTAACCTGAAGTAGTCTGTCCTTCCTTCCTTCCTTCCTTCCTTCCTTCCTTCCTTCCTTCCTTCCTTCCTTCCTCCCTCCCTCCCTCCCTCCCTCCCTCCCTCCCTCTCTCTCTCTCTCTCTCTTTTCTTTCTGAGACAGGGTTTCTCTGTGTAGCCCTGGGTGTCCTGGAACTCACTTTGTAGACCAGGCTGGCCTCGAACTCAGAAATCCGCCTGCCTCTGCCTCCCGAGTGCTGGGATTAAAGNTGTGTGCCACCACTCTCGGCTTGAAGTAGTCTTTCAAATTTACGCTCCTGTTCCCTTAAGTGTCAGATAGGGATAATCTCATTAGAAATGTTAAATGAATAATACTATTGTAATATTGCCTATATTTTGTTTGACAAAGGAAATACATATGATTAAATGGAAGACAGACCTTATAACTACAGTCATCCTCAGCCCTGTTACTTGTCTAAACAGTTTCTTACTTTTTAAGGTGGTGTCATGGATACAGAAATGTCTGAAGATACAGACCACAACTTAACTCCCACCCTTGCCAGCATGTCTTATGGAATGCCGAATCAAACAGGATCTGAAAATTCATTGCTGGATGAAGATGATTATTTTTTGAACTCTGGGGATCTTGCAGGAATTCCAGTCGTTAGTAGTGACAATGAGGATGAACAGGATTTTAGTTCAAAGGACAATCTTGTTTCTTCAGTTCATACTGATGGTAGTTTGGAAGTAGAGAGAAGAGCTTCTCATCAGGAATCAGACAATGAAAATGAAATACAAATGCAAAATCAATTAAAAAAAGACTTTCCTAAACAGTTTGATCAGGTTTCTGTCTTTAAATCAATACGAAAAGATTTTTGTTTAGTGAGAGAAAACAGCAAAGAGACATTTTCTGGAAAGGAGAAAAATAGAGACCTAACTTATCATGAACGTGAAAAACGGTTGGATAAACCCCATAAAGGTTTGGATTCAAGGTTGAAAAGCAGTTTTTTTGATAAAGCAGGTAATAATTGTTGGAATAGTATTATAAAACATAATAACAAAGTACCAATAATAGAGCTTTTATTGACCTTAAGTATGAACAGTTTTACGCGCCTTGTAAGCTCTGTTTTACTTTCTCTTATTCTACAAAGTGATTGAGTTTTTCCTCATAACATTTCATTGTTGTATAAACGGTTGAAAAATATCTCTAAGTCATAATTTTTCCCCTTCTTGGCTTGCAATATTTTGATGAGAAGGCAAGATACTTGAATCACCTGTTCTGTTTCTTTGGTTGAACATCAGACTCTGAAGTTGGAATTAGCATCTTTGTGCTGGAAGCACTGGTTTAAACTGTTATCCCACCTGTTAGTCTAAAGTAGGGAGTTGAAACAAGTTACCCCAGTGTTTTGGGAGTTCACTAAGTTCCTTTGGATTCTCTTTACACAGTGCACTCTGTACTCTAGCTCCAGTTCTGTTCTTGAGTATATCACACATTTCTTGTGTGCTTTCCTTTCTTGCTGTTTCATTGGTATGCCACTTTTTTCCTCTGTGCATATATACACTTGTAAAATAATTTCTTATTCAATGAAGCATAATTCATAAATCTTTCCTACTTTATAGTTATTCCTAAGGATATTCTCCTTACTTACATTTTCACAGAATTTTATTTTATGCCTTTTCATGTATAGTACTTGTTGCCTTGTTTTGTTTCTAGTTTGTGACAGCCAGATTGAATCTCACTCTTCTTTGTATTCTTTGGACCTAGGCTTTTACAACAACATTGTAATCCTCTCCCAAATGTTAAATTGATGTTTAGGAAAGCAGATGCACTGTGTCAATCCATTTATTTCTCTTCAGAAAATCCTAGGAAAATGTATTTTAGAAAGAGGGAACCAGTATAGTGAAGAAGAGCAACTATTGAGCATATATTATATACAAGGCTGTGCAAGGGCATAGTCTATTTCTAACATGTTATTATATATATTATATATATGTGTATATATATATAAATTAATATCTCTTAATGGACATTGAAATTTTAGGAGTTTTCCCAAAGGAACATAATATCTAGTAGCAGAAGGGACAAGACAAGGTAGATAGTAGAGGTGCTAATGATGAGTTGACTAGCCCAAGACTGAATGTGTAAGATAAGATAGTGTAAGAAGAGTTTGTCATGGGGCACTGTAATATTTAAGTAACTGAAGTGTTAAAGTGATTGCTTTTTTCACATTTAAGAGAGACAAGCTGGCCTGGAGTTCTCTGCACTTCTGCCTCGTCTCTTCAGTGTTTGAACTAACAGGTGTGAGCCACCATACCTAGCCTAACTCTGCCCTGCCCCCCACCCTCCAGAGTGCTTTGTGTTAGACTCTGGATCTTTGTGCATGCTAGACAAGTCCCCTACCACTGAGCCACATTCCTACCTAACTCACAGGAAATTCTTGGTAGAGACTTAGTGAACAAGAAATGTTTTCTGTAGAGCTGGGTTTTTAACTGAGCAGAGTCTGTAAGTTACAAACATTGGGATAGACAGCAGAGACCTGGTGAAGTTAGAACTGCAAATGAGAACAGTTTTCAGAGCATAGTAGATCAAGTCTGCACTCTTTGTGAGTGAGGAAAGGTGTGTAGTAAGGTTGAATGGTAAGGGAGACCAAGTTGTGAGGAACTTTGAGTGAACTCTTTTGGGTTCTTTGGAACGTAGTTAGAGCATCTGTTAGAACAGAGAGATGATTTCAAACAATAGCCTTTTAGGTCATCTTTATGAGACTTGTTATTCATATACGTGTGTTTGTTTGTTTGTTTTCTTTCAATAGCTAATCAAGTTGAAGAAACATTACATACTCATTTACCACAAAACCCAGAAACAAACTTTAGGGTAAGTTTTCAGTGTGTATGTAGATTGCTGTTAACTGTGGCAAGTGTCAAAAGTTTCTTTATGTCACTTTTCAAAATTCTGCTTGTGTTAGACAGAGCACTGAATTTTTTTTTAAACTATTATTTGCATAATGACATCTTGGGAGATATTCTAAAAAGCCTCGGATCTTAGGTTCTTTGTTTGCATTATTTAGAACATGAGCTTTTAGGCATAGGGACACTAACATATGTCCATCCAGAGTTCATTTCCAGTGAGCTTTACTTTGGGTATTAACCCTGAAGAGGAATAATTTTTAAATTTGAATATTTATTAATCCTTTATATTGTGTTTTAGGACTCCAGCTACCCATTTGCCAATAAAGAATCCATTGGTTCGGAACTGGGGAATTCGTTTGCATCAAATATTAGAATTAAAGAAGAACCTTTGGATGATGAGTATGAGAAAGCAGTGGCGCCTCAGCAGGGACTACTAGACAGAGTTAAAGACGAACCTGACAATGCTCAAGTAAACACCTCACCCTCCTGCCTCCTTCTGTTTCACAATGAGCTTACTCATTTGAGACAGGAAGTGCTTAAAGAGAAATAGTTTATTGACAGGATGAAAAAAATCTGTGATTGAAGCAACTTGAATTGTTTTGCAAGGCTGTAGCAAAAATTACATGAAAATGTTTCTGAAGGGGAGTAGAGGCTTATAATCCTTGTCTTTTTAACAGTGTGGCTTTTGTGGGCATTTTAGAACAGGTGTGAGAGGCTGCTGAGTCTCTGAGGTTTCAGCAGGTGAAGTTGAGCTAGTAGGAGGGTGGCACGCACCTGGGCTTGTAGAGTGACTTAATTCATAGATTAGACTAAGCCTTTGCAGTTACTCCTAATAAAGTACAGGTTAGGTATGCATTTAACTCTTTCAGGAGGGCTAATGGACATAATTATCTTTGAAAGGGTTAATTAATTGAAGAATCAGTTTATTAGAAAGGAGGCCTTGGTGAGTGGTTTCATGATTCCATGTTGGAGATATGTGAGTATAAGATCAAGGGTATAGCTGTGCTGTTTCAGGGCTGCTCTGGAAGTCTGTTAGGAATCCTGCAACAGAAATCCTACACTCAGTTAAATTACCAGGCAGTTGATGGCATTGCAGTATTTGGATTGGAAGAAAGAAGCTGTAGTGCAGGCTGTAGTTACTGTGAAATGTAGGAAGGTATTTAAACAATGAATATATAATAGTAATTTTTTTAAAAAAAATTTATTTATTTATTATATGTAAGTACACTGTAGCTGTCTTCAGACACTCCAGAAGAGGGAGTCAGATTTCATTACGGATGGTTGTGAGCCACCATGTGGTTGCTGGGATTTGAACTCAGGACCTTTGGAAGAGCAGTCGGGGCTCTTAACCGCTGAGCCATCTCACCAGCCCAGAGTAATTTTTTTAAAGGTAGTTTTATTTTGTTCATATTTAGAGAGTGAAAAATAAAGATAACACAAATTAGCTGTTTCTAGGAAATAATATCTAATCTTAGGAAGCCTATCTTTTCTTCTTGTATTCTAGGGAATTTGTGAATGAGGCATGTATGGAAAAGAAATTTTATTTAGGCATCTTCAAGCAGGGTTTCTCAACATCAGTACCACTGATATTTAGAGCAAGACCATTCTTTGTTATGAGGCCCTGTTCTGCTTATCTGCTCTCTAGCATCCTTGGTTTCCACTTATACTTGATTCTGGTTGCAGCTCTCTCTTTCTCTAGTTGTAACAGTCAGAAATATTTTCAGACATTGCCAGGTATTCTTGGGAGCAAAATCATTTACTGTAGAGAACCTGGTTTAGATTAAAGAGAGAAGAGTAGGTGACCATAGAGTGTAAGAGAAAAGCAGGTGGCTTGTGAAATGAGCTGACACATAATTACCTTTCAGAAATGGTGTTTATTGGGAGAGAGCATTGTAACCACAGGAGCCAAGTGAGGTTGGAAAACATTCAAAAGTAAAAACAGTGTATCAGAAACAACATAATAGGGTGTTAAAGGAAAAGAAAGACTTCCCTTTAAAATCTGGAGAGAAGCTTCATTAAGGAAGGATAGCTTAAAAGTAGGAGTGAGAGAAATAGTTGCCATGATGTGATAAAGAGGGAAACGTAGATAAAAGAACCTTCAGAGAAATATTCCAACAAAAGGAAATCTGTGTTTTCTATATCTTTTAATAGGGCAGCAGGAAGTTTCATTCTATATGATTTAGTTCAGCATAGCATATATGTGTGGGGGGTGTCAACAAAGACAGTAGAAGGAATATGAAAATATGTCAGGGGTGATAAATTAAGTGTAGTTTGTAGAAAGAAGAGAAGTGGAAATCTTGGGTATCTGAGTTCAGTGTAATGGCCTGATTGCCAGGGAAAATTCATGTGGCCATGTGTTCCTGCGATGATTATTTATGTCTTTGTTCAGAGGAGGTCTCTTTCTCTCCATACTCCTCCTATGAACATGGAAAATGCCTAAGAAATCATTATGCTAGGAGAGTACTCTTTCTTTCCTATATGACCCATTGAATTTTCTTCATGATAAAGGCTAAGGCTTAAATAATTGGGGTTTAGAATGCATTGGGAAAGTTATTACTATTGTTTTTTTTGTTGTTTTTTTTTCTAAGCAGAGCTTTCAGTGTTTAGAGATCAATTGCATGGAATGGATAACAATGCCTGTGTTTTATACATTTACTGAAAGTTACAAAATATGTTATAAAATTCTAAATATCAAGTTTATAATGCTTATCGGGAAGAATTTCTACTTGTTTGGTCTCCTGAGTAGACAGTACTATGGGTGGATCCTGATATAAATACAGGCTCACAGAGCAGTCTTCATCCTGTCTACACAGTAGAGTAACCCCAGCACAGGAGTGGCTAGAGGTAGATTTCTGTTGTCAGTCATATTGATCCTGTTACCTGCAATATCAAACATTTGGTAGTTCTAGAAATCCTCCAAGGGAGGAGGCTGCTTCTTTTCCTTTCACTCTCTTCTTCCCCTTCCTTCCTCCATTCTACTCCCTACTTGCTCCATGCTTCTTTGTACCTCTCCCTGGTCACTGGAAATCTAGATTTCTTGTTTTTTCAGTACTATGTAACAGTTTATTAATTTTACTCTTTCTCCATAGACCAATAGTAAGAGTTACAAAGTATTACTTATTTGATGTAACAAACTGTACTCATAAAAGTACTGACTCTGATCATCAGTTAATAGTGATTTCTTCTAGTGCTTAATTTTGTAGTATTGCTTTCACTGTGCTTTTTACAGTTTAAGGTGGTCTTCATCCAAAACACTAGGATGCTGAAATGCCTGCATCTGTGTCTCACTGCTAATCCATTGCTTTTAGTCACTTGTCAGTCACCTTGCTTCTGTTAGCTGGCAAACCATTCTCTGGTTTTTCAGTTTCATTCATTCTAATTCTATTGCATTTTACTATAGTGTTTTCTGTAGTTTAAAAAACAGTTGATGTTGTTTTTAATGTACTGTATTGTTTCATCCTCGTAACAGTTTTGTGTGTGTGTGTGTGTGTGTGCTTGTGTGTGTTTGTGTGTGTGGTCTAAAGTAATAAGCTAACTTTCATAGATTATAGTTATTCAAGGCTATAATACCAGGAAAAAAATCAGTCTAGTTTATAATCTAGTTTTATTTTCATTAGATTATCTTTCTGTAACTAATTTTAGGTAAGGTTTAATGTTTAGGTAAGGTTTTCAAGTTGAAACTCTTTAGGAGAGACAAAGTCCTCTTTTTCTATCTTTTCCATAGAATCTGAAAGTTAGATGTCAATACTGTTGAAATCTTCATTTTTTTTCTTCTTTTCTGTTCATAGTAATAAAAAATGAATTAATTTGTAGTCTTCTATTGGAATAAATGAAAATGGGAAAGCAAATTGCCTAATTAGTCTTGTAATGATTCATAGAGTGTAGCCATGTAAATGTTGGATTTACCTTTAGTTATATTGTTTATTTGGCCACAGAGGATGTTTGTTTTCAATGTTGTTGCCTTGTGTTTATAAGGCCTTCCTTTGTGTTCAGCAAGGAAAAGATCTGAAGTGCTGCTTATTCTGACCTTTGGTTTTTAGTTAGTTTCATTTTGTTTTGTTTTTGAAAACTTTGGGGTTGTCGGGTATTTATTTCTCATAAATCATGATTTAAGAGTCATTGTAGGAGATATACAAACCAAGCATTTCTGCCTTGAAGATGTTGTAAGCATTTTATACATAAACTTACAGACTTCTCTCCTCTCCCTGCTACCATGAACAATACATACCAGTGACTTCAATAAGTCTCTTAAGTTTGGGAATTGCTATCACAGAATAAGAAAAGCAGACTAGAGATATGCCAGGTGTGGTAGTGCATGCTTTTAATCCCAACATTTAGATAAAGTCAGGCAGATCTCTGTGAGTTAGAGGGCAGTCTGATTTACTTTAATAAGTTCCACTCCATCCAGGGCTATGCAATGAGATTCTGCCTTTAAAATAAAAGTATGTATCACCAACACTGCTGCTTTTATTATCAGTATCTTTATTAGATTCCACATAATATGTCACATAGTTGATGATACATTTGTTTTTGTTTTTTTTTTTTCTTAAAGATTATTTATTTACTATATGTAAGTACACTGTAGCTGTCTTCAGACACCCCAGAAGAGGGTGTCAGATCTCATTATGGATGGTTGTGAGCCACCATGTGGTTGCTGGGATTTGAACTCAGGACCTTCGGAAGAGCAGTCAGTCGATGCTCTTACCTGCTGAGCCATCTCACCAGCCCGATACATTTCTTACATATACTCTGTTCATTGTGTCAAAGAAATAGCTGTGCTAGACCAAACTCTGAATTTGAAAACAAAATTCTGGGAACCTTGTGTAGTTACTAACATAATACAGATTATTACATTTTTACTAATACAGCATCAGTACTTAACTGTTGTTGGATTTTTGGCCCAAAACATGCTAATTTATTTTATAGGAAATAAAGAAGATAAGGTAATATAATTGGGAAATAAATAATCACTTTTTCAGAGAATTAATAAAACTTGTGATAATTGAGTGGAAATGTAGGTAAAATAATAATTATAGAGATGACAGTACTAGTTCTGTGTCAGTTTCCCATTTGAGAGCCACTATTCCCAGTAGCAACTAAAAAAGTAATTGTAAAATAAAAAATAATTTGAATGAATTGATGAGATTTTTTTTTTTTTTTTTTTAAAGTGAGAAGTGTAAATGTCAACTATTCCTAAAGTAAGATACAGGTTTGAGTTAGTTTCAGGACAGCCAGGTCTACACAGAGAAACCCTGTCTTGAAAACCAAAAAAAAAATAGAGTATAGGTTGGATGAACATAATGGTAATTAGGTTCTGATATTTTGAGGAGTAGGTATACACATACACACATACTGTATGTACATACTTTTAAACGTATATAGAGAAGTTCAGTGGAAAACAGTTTGGTTAAACATTGTATAGCTTCATCAGAATAGTGTGGTACAAGATTAATCAGGCTGATCATAATATAGGATATATAACCCATGATAGACATTTTCCCACAATTTGGTATATTCATGGTAAGAAGAAAAAAAATTTCTATTTAGTGAAAGAAAATTTCCTAGTCCCAAATGGATCTAACCCAGGACTAGCAAATTATCAGTGGCTGGTCAAATCTCATCCACCTTATGTTTAAGCCTGTTGTTCAACCACTACTCTTACAAATAAAGTTTTATTAGAACTTGGTCATGTTCATTTATTTACATGTTGTCTGTGAGTGCTTTTGCTCTACCAGGGCAGAGTTGGGCAGTTGTGAGAGAGATCAGATCATATGGCTTCCAAAGTCAAAAATATTTACTATCTGGCCCTTTGCAGATAAAGTTTGCTGATCCCTGGATTAAAGGACTGTATTATAAACAGTGAAACCACTTCCTTATTATTTTTTTTAATGGAAGTAAAACTTTGTAAGAGATAGAAGAAATCACAAAGGTAAAGATTGTCAGAATTTTGGCATAAGTAGAAACCTTAGTATATAAAAATTCTAACTCTAAAGAAATGTTAATAAATGCTACTGAGGTTAATATTGTCATCATATTGCACTTGTATGTGAACATTAAAAATACGTGCATGTTAAAGCAACTAGGAAAACACTTTTAATTGAGAATAGTTCTGTTTGAGAACTGGGCATGGTACCATACACCTTTATTGCCGGGGGGGGGGGGAGGCAGGCAGATTTCTGAGTTCGAGGCCAGCCTGGTCTACAGAAGTAGCTCCAGGACAGCCAGGGCTACACAGAGAGACCCTGCCTCGAAAAACCAAAAGAAAACAAAAACAAAAACTACAGCTTTATTTGGACAAAACCAATTTCATAATGTCTCAAAAACTTTTATAATGGATCTCGTAACCTAGTGATCCTACTTTAAGAATTAAAAGCTATTCATGGTGGCATTTCACTGAGAATGCTGAATATGTGCAAACAATTGTTATAGCAGTGCCACACATGAATGTATTAGTGCCTGAGGCAAAAGGGAGAAAAAAAAAAAACAAAAAACCAGTGATGCTTTTATTTGAAGCTGTGTTGTTATGTTAGCCATCGAGTTTTACATACATTTTCACTTTAAAGTATCCAAATTAGTCATTTTAGTAGTACTCACCTGTGTTCCCAGTACTTTGGAGGCAGCAGGATTTCGGAGTTTGGGCTTTGTCTGGTCTATTTGGCAAGTACCAGGCCATTTATGGTTGTACATTGAAACTCTGTCTCAAAAACAGAAACAAAACTCCAAAGAAAGAAAAGTACTGTGTTAAAGTACTGTGTTAAAGTACTATGATAATTGCAGAAGGGTTAGGCAGTCTTCCTTTTGTGCCTGAGTCTAGGTGCATATTTCATGTCAGCTTCAGCTGCTTAATTTGATATGCTACTATGTATATATAATAAATATCAATATTTCTCAAGGTTGTATTGTGTATTAATATTCCCACCACCAAAAGGGAGTATGTCTGAGATATCCAGTATTCTAAGAATAATTGGTCTTTAGTATTTTGCAAGTTTTGTTGTGATAAATATCTCAAAAAAAAAAAACAAACTTACTGAATTCATAGTTGAGCAATATAATTGTAAAGATAAAGAACAGCCCTGAAAAATACATACCGGAACTCTGATGTGTGTTGACTGCGTCTGACTTAAAATGCTTCCTTGCATTTAAAACTCAGTTGAGGCTGGAGAGGTGGCTCAGCCATTAGAGCGTACTTGAGAGAACCTGTGACTGTTTCTCAGCACCTACATAGAGTGGTGCTTGCAATCCTTGCTGAATTCATAGTTGAATCCCCAGGGATCCAGGGTCCTCTTTTGACCTCTATGGATACCAGCCATGCATGTGCTACACACATTTAGTAGGCAAAAACTCATAAATAAACAAATAAACAAACAAACAAATAAGTAAATCTACATTTTTCCCTTCGTCATTTAATACAGTTTTTCAAGTGTTTGTTTGGAATTCTCAGACTACCCAGACATCTGGTTCTTGAACTTGAGTCTTATAAATGCTGGTATTTAGCCATTCGTTATTTGGAGTAATATGAGGGAATATATAAAAATTGAAATGAGCAGAATATGAATTCATAAGAAAAAATTGTTTATAGTAATTATAACTGTAAAGAAACTAACTTTTCTTTGACTAGAGAAAGGAAAAGACTGGAAAGAAATACACCAGAGTCCCTTAGGCCCATTTGAGGTGATAGAGGGGGTGGTAGATTTTTGTTTATTTCTACTTATTTAAATGTTCTATTGTGATTGTGTATTACTTTTATAATAAACAGAAATTTAAAATATTGTAATATTAAAGAAGAATTTCAGAAATAACTTAGAAATACCTGGTAGCGTGCCAGGCTGTTTTGGAAGCTAACACTCATTTCTTTTATCCTTCTTTCCTCCTAGCATATACTAGTTTATTTTGCCCTTATTGTTAAGTCTAGCTTGTTTACTGTTTTGCATTTCATTATTTCTTTTTAATGTTAATACTGTAAACATTTTCTACCTCTATATAGCAATAATAAAATGTCTTGGTTTCTTGAAGAATTTGTTAATTTCTCTGTATTTATTTTTTCTTTTTTAAAGGAGTATAGTCATGGCCAACAGCAAAAAACTCAAGAGGGGGAACTGAAAATTAGTGCTGTGTTTTCAGTCAGTGGCAGTCCTCTTGGTAAGAATCAGACCTGAATAAATGAATTGTATTTATTTTGGCCAACATCAATGAGAGGCCATTTCTACTTGGGTAAATAAAATAGGGTGTCCTCTGTTGATTTAGAATCCTTTATGTTGTATATTCCATAATTAATACTGGATTCCAAAGTAGCTATAGGAGAGAAAGTACCAATGCATAAAATATAAGATGAAAAAGTAAAATCTTTTGCTTTGAATGTTCTTTTCTTTCTTTCTTTTTTTAAAAGCTCCACAGTTGACCACTGGCTTTCAGCCTTCTCTGGCATCACCTGGCGTGAATAAAATGCTTCCTTCAGTTCCAGCCACAGCTGTTCGAGTTTCTTGCTCTGGTTGTAAAAAAATCCTCCAGAAGGGGCAGACAGCTTATCAGAGGAAAGGGTCTACTCAGCTTTTCTGCTCTACCCTGTGCCTCACGGGATACACAGTTCCACCTGCCCGCCCGCCACCTCCCCTCACCAAGAAGACTTGTTCAAGTTGTTCAAAGTATAGCAGAGTTCTAAATTATCTCTTGTTTCTTTATTTCTTTTAATGCTTTTTTCTTAACCTGTGTATTATTATTTGCATTTCAACTTTGCTGTAGGTTTTTCTTGTAAAAAAAAAAAAGCATATTATTTAGTGCCCCATGTTGCTGCTTTCCATTTTTCTGGGAAGTACTCAATCTCTTTTAGCTCAAGTAATTTTTAAACCAATTCTTTCATATTCTGTGGTTAAGATTTCTTATATTCTACTAGTCTGGCACTGAAGCACTTTTTCAAGTTTTTTTCTGTGTAGCACACTGGCTGTTTTGGAATTCACTGTGTACACCAGCCTGGCCTTGAACTCATCTAGATGAGTCTGGGTCTGCCTCCTGAGTGCTGGGATTAAAGGTGTACACCACGGCCTTCCTGCTTCGCATGTGTGTCTGTTCCACGTGTGAGTTTGGTGCCCTCAGGGGTCAGAAGAGAGGGTGTAACTCAGTAACAGACCATTGTGAGCTGTATGGATGCTGGGAATTGAAATCAGGCTCTTCGGGAAGAGCAGCCAGTGCTCTTAACCTTTACACTATCTCCCCAGTCCCTCATGCGCACCTGTTTGTGTTCATTTCTAGGGATAACTGAAAGAGTTAAATTTGGTTGTATTATAAAGTACCATTAGAATTTGTTACTGTATTTCATGTATCCCAGTGTAGATTAGACTTTAGTTTCCTTCGGAAGTTCTGCTTTTTATTTGTAACCTTGCTGCTCCTTTAAAGAAGAGAACCACCACAGATTTGTTGTTGCTGCTCTTGGGGATTTACTTTTAAGGTTATCCAGTTTGAGAATCACAAAAAAAATCTAACATCTAAAAACTTTTTAGTAATAAAAGAATACTCAGAAAATTTTGTGGTTTTGAGCATTCCAAGATTTTCAAATTTGGAATGCTTAATCAGTAAAATCTGTGCATGTATTCCAAAATCTGGAAAAAGTGTAAATTGAAGCAGGTGTACTGTGGATTTAAGAAAGGGTGTGTTCAGTTTGGAACAGTGTGTGAACTTATGGATACTCAATTTTTTTTTTTTTTAAAGCATTGCTTTTTTTTTTTAATTTTAGATTTATTTATTTATTATATGTAAGTACACTGTAGCTGTCTTCAGACACTCCAGAAGAGGGAGTCAGATCTTGTTACGGATGGTTATGAGCCACCATGTGGTTGCTGGGATTTGAACTCTGGACCTTTGGAAGAGCAGCCGGGTGCTCTTACCCACTGAGCCATCTCACCAGCCCAATACTCAAATTTTATTTGGTGGATGTTTTTTCAATTTCTGTATGTGGCTGAAAGTGATATAGAGCCATGCATGTTGATTAAGAACTAGATTAGGAAATTTCATCTAGTTCTGTTCAAAGTTAAAATTAATTTAATAATAATATTGGTGTTTTGGTGACTCAGAATTTGAGGAATAAATTCAGACAATCTATTAAAAGTGGAGTGCCTGTAGCTAATATATTTAAAAATTCTAATTTCAAAAGCCAGGTGTGTGGAACTGGAGAGATAGCTCAGCGGTTAAGAGCACTGCCTGCTCTTCCACAGATCCTGAGTTCAATTCCTAGCAACCACATGGTGACTCACAACTGTCTATAATGGGATTTGATGCCCTCTTCTGGTGTGTCTGAAGACAGCAACAGTGTACTCATATGCATAAAATAAATAAATAAATCTTTAAAAAGAAAAAAGCCAGGAGTGGTAATGCACACCGTTAATTCCAACACTTGTGAAACAGAGGCAGGTGGATCTTTTGAGTAGGAGGTCTGCAGAGTGAGTTCCGAGACTGCCAGGGCTACACAGACAAACCTTCTTGGGGAAAACAAAACAAAGAACTAAACCAAAGGACCCCCCCCCGACCCAATTCTGAGTTTATGTAAAGTATTGTTGTAGCAAAAGTGACAACTGAGTAACTTTAGCCATTTTGCCATGAAGATATACTTTAAAGCATTATATATATTAAATATACAGTATTACCTGTCAGTGTTAAACAAAAATAATGTCGCAGTATATACTTTGTTGGGTTTACAACTAATAGTCTAGTGGATACCTAATATTATTTAGTGAATTATTTAATAACCTTAAATTTAGAGAAAAGCTATTAGTATTATAGCTATTAGTATTATGTCTTCGTTAAGGTGACTATTAAATTGATTTTCCCATACTTTTTTGGCTAAATTATTGTACCTAAAGCAGAGTTCTTTATTTCTACTTTTTTGTGGTTTTAAAAATGAATACTTAGCTGTATTGTCTTAAGGTTTTATATTCTAGTGCATGCACTATTAGGTTATTTTATGATTGAGTTAGATTGAAAACTGTGATTATTTTAGCTTTCTTGTTTGCTGTTTTATTATGAAATAGTTTCGATTGGTTGATGTAATAGCTTTACTTGTTCATCTTTAAACATCTTAAGAATCAGGAATTTCTAAGATACCAATGATTTTTTTTTCCCCATGAGAACCATAGATACATCTATAAAGATTTATCATTTATTTTTAACAATATAAACTCACATAATTGTTCAGGAATGTATCACCTTTCATGTATATATTTTTGATAGTATGCTGATAGGGGAGGTCATGTGTGTACGTATGCAGGTGTATGTACATATATGCACACAAATATGAAAAACAGGATAACCTTATCCTCAGGAATCTCAGGGATGCTATGCCTTCTTTAAGACTGGACATCACTAATTCATTGACTTGGAGTTTAGCACTTATTCTAGGATGACTGGGATTTACCTTAGGGATCCTTCTGTCTCTCTTAGGTACCCTCCTGTTTCAAGGATTCTCCTGTCTGGTCTTTTCTAGCATTGGTAGTACAAGTGCTTATCACTGTACCTGGTTGTCTTTATTTGGGTTCTAGGTATTGAACATAGGTCCTTATGCTGTCAAGGTTATATTTTTACTGGCTGAACTGTTATCCCAGCTATACCTTTTGGATGGATACACACACACACACACACACACACACACATACATACACCTACCTTTTGGATGGATACACACACACACACACACACACACGTGCGCGCGCACACACATGTATGTGTATATATTAGTATATATTACATTTTTGCATATATATTAATTTTATCTACACTTATATTTCTTTGTCCTTTGGTGGTTATTGCTGAGTTATCTAAAGACATTATTTTTCCATACATGTCAGAAATAAGTGTTTGAGGGGCTGGAATGGTGACTCAGCAGTTAAGAGTACTTGCTCTTGCAGAGGCCTTTAGTTCCGAGGACCCACATCATGCAACATAACCATTTGTAACTTCAGTTCCAGGGAATCCAATGCCTTCTAGCCTCCTCAGGTACCAGGCATGCATATAGAGCACATACATACCCAGAAGCAGATGTTCCTATAATAAATCTTTAAAAGGATACATAAAATTCAATGTTTGTGTTTTTCCCTCATCCATCAGGATTTCCAGTTTCACCTGTTCTCACTCTTTTATCCCCTCATTCATTTATTCTTGTGTCCATTTTTACTCTTTACTCTTCCGTTTCCCTCTTTCTGTTACTTGGTAGTACTGTGTATTTACTTGCTTGTCTCCTCAGACTTCTTTCTTTCTTCTTTCTTTCTTTCTTTCTTTCTTTCTTTCTTTCTTTCTTTCTTTCGTTCGTTCGTTCGTTCGTTCGTTCTTTCGTTCTTTCGTTCTTTCGTTCTTTCTTTCTTTCTTCTTTCTTCTTTCTTCTTTCTTCTTCTTTCTTCTTTCTTCTTCTTTCTTCTTCTTCTTTCTTCTTCCTCCTTCTTCTTCCTCCTCCTTCTTCCTCCTTCTTCCTCCTTCTTCTTCTTTCTTCTTCTTTCTTCTTCTTCTTCTT
>NC_034595.1:77952396-77970378 GCF_900095145.1 Mus pahari | reverse complement strand
TTCTTCTTCTTCTTCTTCTTCTTTTCTTCTTCTTCTTCTTCTTCTTTCTTCTTTCTTCTTTCTTCTTTCTTCTTCTTCTTCTTCTTCTTCTTCTTCTTCTTCTTCTTCTTCTTCTTCTTCTTCTTCTTCTTCTTCTTCTTCGGCTTTTTCGAGGCAGGGTTTCTCTGTGTAGCCCTGGCTATCCTGGAACTCACTCTGTAGACCAGGCTGGCCTCAAACTCAGAGATCTGCCTGCCTCTGCCTCCCAAGTGCTTGGATTAAGGGTATGTGTGCCACCACTGCCCGGTTGGGATTCATTCTTCTTTGTCTTCATTACTGATGCTTACAT
This sequence comes from Mus pahari, assembly GCF_900095145.1. NCBI lineage: Eukaryota > Metazoa > Chordata > Mammalia > Rodentia > Muridae > Mus > Mus pahari. Next base: position 77,970,050 of record NC_034595.1, on the reverse strand, counting down.
ATTAAATTTTTTAGATGTGGACATCTAGATTTTATATAGTGATGCTTAAATATGTATCACATAGGACTAGGTAAATAGCTTATTTATAAAAATGATTGCCTTTTGAAGACATAAGTTCAGATACTCAGCACTGGGAAGCTAAAGAGTAGTAGATCCCTGTAGGTCAGTGGGGCAGCCAGCCTAGTTGAATCTTTGAGTTCCAGGTTCAGGGAGACCCTGTCTTGGAGGTTTGTAAGATGGTTCAGTGAGTAAAGACTTAGTATCTGAATTCATTCTTGGAAGCCACAAGTTGTCCTTTGACATGCAGACATACAGACATACAAGATAAATAAACATGAAATAGAAAAAAAGACAGAAGGAACAACATCCTCCCCACTGCAATACATACCACAAATGTATACATGTACACTCACAAATTTAAACAGCTGTACAAACATACACCAACAAATTTAAGTTGCAGTCTCTCCTGGGGGCTGGAGAGATTTAGTGGTTGAGAGCATTGATTAGTCTTTGAGAGGATCCAGCTTCGATTCCCAGGACCCTTGTGGTAGCTTACAGCCATCTAATTCCACTTCCAGGCCATTCAACTCCTTCTTCTGTTCCTTGAGTGTACCAGAAACCCAAGTGGTGCACAGGCATTCATGTATGCAAAGTACTCATACACATAAAATTAAAAAAGTTGCAATGCCCTTTATTGTAAGCCTAGTTTTATTTGCTTGCTTTAATACACCAAGAGGGTGGTAAATGTAATATCCTGTGACTTTTTCATCTCTGTTATCATTTTAGAGACATTTTAAATCCCAAGGACGTGATCAGTGCCCAGTTTGAAAATAGCACCACCAGTAAGGATTTTTGCAGTCAGTCATGCTTGTCAACATATGAACTGAAAAAAAAGCCCATTGTTACCATAAATACAAATAGCATTTCAACCAAATGCAGCATGTGCCAGAAGAATGCTGTTGTAAGTTATCTTTTTACTGTACTTGAATGAGTAAGTTTCATGCTTATGCTTAAAGAACAATGTTTGATTCTTTATGTTTGATGTTTTGATTTTATTTTGTAATTCTTAGATTCGACATGAAGTTAATTACCAGAACGTGGTTCATAAGCTCTGCAGCGATGCCTGTTTCTCTAAGTTTCGCTCTGCTAACAACCTCACTATGAACTGTTGTGAGAACTGTGGGGGTTACTGTTATAGTGGCTCTGGACAGTGCCATGTGCTGCAGATTGAGGGGCAGTCTAAGAAGTTTTGTAGTTCAATGTGTGTCACCTCATACAAGCAGGTATTTGATCTTTTAAATCTTGATTTATCTTCATTTTAGGGGAGTTGAAACCTTTGGATAGGATTATTTTTGAAGCAGTTTAAAACAATGAGATAAGTATTTGGTTAAGTTTTTATATGCATATGGCATTTGCCAAATGCATATATATTAACTGTTCTGAAATAGAGTTCTGTACGTCCCAATTTCTGTACACGCATTACGAAATGCATCTTATAGCTGAATAGTGATGATGCACACTGTTATCCCAGCGCACAGGAGACAAAGGTAGGCAGATCTCTGCAAGTTTGTTTGAGGCCAGCCATAGTTACACAGGGAAACCCTGTCCCCCCAAACTAGTAAGAAATGCATCTTTTTAGGATTATGGCTTTGTTTTGTTGAGACAGGGTCTCACTATGGAGCCATGTCTTCCTGGAATTTGTCATACGACCTAGGCTAATCTTGAACTTCTAGCCCTCTTGCCTTTGCTTACCACGGGCAGGAATCGAATCACCTGCATTTAATGTCATGCCTGGCTAGGGTGTGGCTTTTATTTCAGATGTGATTTGTGTTTTTGAATAGTAATTTTTAAGTGACCCAAACATACAGCAAAATTTTATTTCCTAGGGATATCCATTCTTTTTAGTGTGTAGCCTTCTGGTCTTTCAAATACATTTTGGATTTTAAATTTGTTCTTCAGCAAAAAGGTTCAGATTCATGTATGTCTGTGCATGTATATATGTACATGTACATGCACATACATATATTTTCTTGCAAGTGGAACCACATAATTACAGTTGTAAACTAGAAAATAAAAATCTTAGTAGAGTGAAGAGAATTTTCTTCCTTAACCAGAAGAAATGAGGGCTATTCATTACTTTGTAAATTAGAAATTTGCAGAGAATAAACTGGAGAAACTCAATGATAAGAATCTTCTATGCTGTTTGGATTTTTGGTCCACATCTCACTAGTAAATTTTGGTTATATATTAGTTTCATAGCTGGTTACCCTAAACAGTGGTTCTCAGCCTAAGGAGCATGACCCATTTGGTGGGTCAAGTAGCTCTGTTACAGAGGTGGTTTAATACCATTGGAAAACACAGATATTTACATTATGATCCATAGCAGTAGCGAAATTACAGTTCTGAATAGGGATGAAAGCAATGTTATGGTTGGAGTCGTCACAACATGAGGAACTGTATTAAAGGGTTGCAGCATTGGGAAGGTTAAGGACCACTGTCCTAGGGGATGGTAAATACTTTTTTTTGTTTGTTTGTTCTTTTCGAAACAGGGTTTCTCTGTATAGCCCTGGCTGTCCAGGAGCTCACTTTGTAGACCGCCTGCCTCTGCCTCCCGAGTGCTGGGATTAAAGGCGTGCCCCACCACGCCCGGCTGGTAAATACATTTTATATTTTACAGTGGCTTCCTATTTTATTACATTTGCTGATCTGACTTTTTTTTCATAGTGAATTTGTATATAGGTCACTAAAACCAGTGAATAGTGCCAGTCAGGTTTTACTATTACTGCATTCAGTTATTTTGCTGTTGGGGAAGAGGTATTTTTGCTTTGTTTTGAGAGTTAGGCTCTCACCATGTAGCACTGGATGGCCTGGGACTCACTGTAGAAATTCAGCATTTTAAAATTATTGTTGAATTCTAAATTTTGAATGGGTTTAGCCTTATTTATGTTTTACTCACAAATGAAACATAATTTAACATTTTTTGAAGGCTATTCTTTTTCTGATATTATATCAGGTACTAAAAGTTGAGGCTTACTTCATAAAAAGAGAAATAGAATAAAACATATAATTTAAAATTGGGTTTTTAATTTTAATTTTGTACGTTTACTTTTCATGTATTAAAATATGCTGTGTTAAGGGCACGTTTCTCAGGTTCCTACTCTCAATCTTCCAAAAGTACAAGGGCCTGGCATGATGATGCACATCTTTATTTCTAAGAATTTGGGAGTTAGAAGAAAGCAGGTCCCTGAGCTGGAGGCCAGTTTGGTTTGGTTTACATAGCTAGTTTCAAGCCATTTAGAACTACATAGTGAGACTCTGTCTTCAAAGCAAAAACACAATCCTCCCAACCAAAAAAAGACCAAACTATAGATTTTAATGTGGTGAATGTTAAGACCAACCTAATACGTTCATGTACAGTTTTACATGGGGAAAACACTACATATATTCCAGGTAGTTTTTGTTTTTGTTTTTGTTTTTACCTGTTAATGGTTGTGAAAACTAGGCTGTGTAAACTAAGAGCAAAAGCACTAATACACACAGCCTGGCACATTGTGGATGGTTATTGCTTCTGCTTTCCTTCCTTTAATTCTAATTTATTCAAACAAACATTGAATCCAATTTCTGTTTTGTGGGAAGACATACTTGTGATATATATATATAAATGAAAAGATGGTATGATAGAAGTATTATGAGGTTCTATGTATCACAAACAAAGCATAGCTCGTAGGACTAGATCGATGTGTCAGCAGAAGTTTACAAAGATTAGTTTTGACTCAAGTCTTTTAAATTAAGTTTTTGTTTACAGTTCTGATCTAGGAGTTAGAAGATTTTTCAGATCAGAACATCCTAATATACACAAATTTTAGTGTCACATTTACAATTGATCACAGAAAGTCTTTTAGTTGTAGCTTGAGCAGTGTTTTCTTAAGTGTGTGACAGGGTAATAGTACTTGCCCTTATTTTTTGTTGAGTTCGTAGTTGAGTGACAGTTGCTCTGTCAGAATCATTGTTTTCTGCTCTGACCTTGATGCTTACAATATGCCTTGTTAAGGAGAGGATTAATACTGAGTTTCTAAATTTACTGACTTCCTTAAATTAGAACTTTACTGCTTTAAATAGTATCTCTCATAGGAAGCTCTTTACACTTTTGGCTAATATATAAAAGAGAGACAGTTGTGTTATGTATAAAACAACTTTTTAAAAACAATGTTTATCAGTTAGGAGATCTTAACTACTAAGTTTTAGCTAACACTGTTTTCTAATGGTATACAATAGAAATATAGAAGTATAACATATGGTTCCACGGTGAAATGCTTTTCACTTTTGTATGCATACATATATAATATGCATACTCAGAATTTCAAAATAACATACAAGTTGCCTTTGTGAAGGATTTTTCTGAGGATTGTACTGATGATCATTTGAAAACTACTGTTTTAAAATACTTCATGAGTAAGGGGAAAAAAATGTACCATGCAGGGCAGGATTGATTCCTGCCACCACACATAAAAAGTAGTAATATTTCAACAGAGTTAAGTTAAACATTTCAAAGAATTATGCTTTATGAATTTGGTAAAAATGAATGTTGTTTTATTCTGTTACTAGAAATCAGCCAAAATAACACCATGTGCGCTTTGCAAATCATTGAGATCCTCAGCAGAAATGATTGAGAATACCAATAGCTTGGGGAAGACAGAACTTTTCTGTTCTGTTAATTGCTTATCTGCTTACAGAGTTAAAATGGTTACTTCCGCAGGTAATACTGCTTTCATAAACTATAAAATGTAATCGTTGGAAAATTAGTTACTACTTTTTTGCTGGCCCAATTTTTTGTCTAAATTTAATTGATTTTTAGTACAAACATTTCACACTTTCGTTGTAAACTATTAACCTGTTACCTTATTTACTTGTTTGCCTATTTATGCATCCCCCTTACTGAATGGATTACAAATAATCTTCCTTAATGTATTTTCTTTATCCACATCCAGTATATTTCAAGATCCATTTATTTTATAATTTCAGGGTAGATTATGCCTATTTAAAAATTTAAAGCTTTTTAAATGTTCAGTTAGTTTATGATAGATGTGGCATGATTGAGGTTTAGCTTCAGTTCCTATAGCTTAACCTGAAAATTGAATTTTTGTCTGATACTTAATTCCTCCTAGGTTTATGTGTGACTCATTAGCTTTTACTTTCATTTGCTAAGGTGTACAAGTTCAGTGTAACAGTTGTAAAACCTCAGCAATCCCTCAGTATCATCTAGCCATGTCAGATGGAAGTATACGCAACTTCTGCAGCTACAGTTGTGTGGTAGCTTTCCAGGTAGGACCTTGGGAATCTTCCTCTTCTTCAGTCAGTGAATCACCTACTATAGTCATACAAACTTACTGTTTCCTTGTACCAGGACTATTGTTTCTATTACAGCTTTTCAGCTCAGCTTGTTAGTTTAGCCTGTACAGTCACTTCACTGTCATCCATGAGATTTAATAACACTATTGAGAGAATACTAGTTATGAAGATTATTGGATGGTTTTTTCCTACATGAGTGAGACTTGCCTCATTCAGTTTTAAGGTGTTCAAAGACAAGGTGCCTAGCTTGTTGCATTACTAGAATCTTTCTTGGCATACAGAGGGGCATAATTCCTAGTCTTTGACCAAGTGATTAAATAGACCTATTCTTATTGTTTTACTTTTTTCAGAATTTGTTTAACAAGCCAACTGGAATGAATTCTTCAGTAGTGCCCTTGTCTCAGGGCCAGGTAATCGTGAGCATCCCCACAGGTTCATCAGCATCTGCAGGTGGAGGGAGTACCCCCGCTGTGTCCCCCACCTCGATCAACAGCTCTGCTGCTGCTGGGCTCCAGAGGTTGGCTGCCCAGTCCCAGCATGTTGGTTTTGCCCGAAGTGTGGTAAAGCTTAGGTGTCAACACTGTAACCGGCTTTTTGCCACAAAGCCAGAGCTTCTTGACTACAAGGTAAGTGTGGGCTCCTAGCTGCTGTGCAAGTGCATGCACACAGGATTGTGAGTTTCAGATTAGTGTGGCTACTCAGAACTTTTTTATAAAATACAGAAGAAATTAAACAGCAAAGTATAGGTCCATAATAAGAGTTTGAATATAAACTCAAACACACTCTGTAAATGTATTTTTTGATTTTCTGTCTCAAAATTGCACCATTTGGGTTTTTCACTTTTGAGTTAGGGGCTTACTGTGTAAATCTGGCTGGCCTGCAACTTAGTATGTAGACAGGTTGGTTTTGAGCTTAAAGAGGTCTTGTCTGTCTCTGCTTTCTGAGTGCTAATAAGATTAGGACATGCCATGTGCTCAACCGCTTACCATGTATTTTTGAAGTAAGAGGGATGAAAATTTCTATAATATAAACCAAATATCTAATTACTAAATATTTCTTTACAGGGTAAAATGTTTCAGTTCTGTGGCAAGAATTGTTCTGATGAATATAAGAAAATCAATAATGTAATGGCAATGTGTGAATACTGTAAAATTGAGAAAATTATAAAGGAGACTGTGAGGTTCTCAGGTGCTGACAAGTCATTTTGTAGTGAAGGTAAAGAGACAAATAGTAATCCTACTGAGCGTGCGGTGGTTTCTAAAGGAGTTGTTGATTAAAGGGATTACAATGCCAGTCTGTTTTATCCTTTGTACAGACCCTCAACATCTTTTTATTTGTTGGCAGATAATTTGCTATTTTATCTAGTTCTTTAATTTTATGTAGATATTAAGATGAAGTCAAAGGTCTTCTAAAGTACAGTACATAATATGGCAACACAGGGTATATTTGACCCCATTAGCTTGATGGAAAGCTCAAAGACCTTTAGGTCCTGTCCTCATTTCTAGATGAAAGGCTTTAAGTTCTAGTAGCACCCTAAGTTTGGGTTTCTGAATAGGGATACCAAGTGAAGCTAATTTTCTTTCTTCTTTTTTTTTTTTTTTTTTTTTTAAGATAATATATGTTTAAGAATGTTTTACTTGACTCCAAAATGGCACTGTTATCCTTCTTGATCAGTGGCTTTCAAATTATTTAACTATTATACAAATTAATTACACTTCACATTGCATCCTGCTATAAACCTTAGGTATTTTCACACCTTAAATGAAACAAAAACTTTATGCAATGAAGCTTACTATATATAGCATATAGTTCAGTCAGCACACACACAGCTATCTAGTTTTGATACTGTAACTGACTTCTTGACCTGTCAGTTGGTTAAGTCCCATGTGTGAAAACATAATTATTATTCAGCCCATATTAATTTTTATCTTTTCTGATTTCTTAGGTTGCAAATTGCTTTATAAACACGACTTGGGAAAACGCTGGGGAAGTCATTGTAAAATGTGCAGTTATTGTTTACAGACATCTCCCAAACTGATACAAAATAATTTGGGTGGAAAGGTGGAAGACTTCTGTTGTGAAGAATGCATGTCTAAGTATACAGTTTTGTTTTATCAGGTAAAAAAAAAAAATCATTCACATTCCTGGGTTTGGAGAGGGTTAGCGTTAGGGTCTTTTTCTTAATTTATGTACAAAGAATAATAATTTGATGATTAAATTTCCTTTAATATTAAATGTTTTGTTTCTTAGCAATTAGTACAACATTTGGGGGATTTAAATTTACTCTTTTGTTTTTAACTTCTTGTAGAAGATACAGGTGACTTATGGTATTAAAATATTTTAATTATTATTCACTTATCATTTAAATACATGAATCTGTCTTGTCTTCTGAATTCTGAAAAAATTTGTTTAAATTTTTTAAAAACATCTTTATTTTTTCTTTTTGATGAATTGATTGTATGTGTACAGTAGCACATACATGTTAATGTAGGTGCATGCATGCTGTGGCTCTTGTGTGGGAAAGGGTTCAGGTGAGAACTTGTGTGGGTATTGATTCTCTTCCCACTGTATGGGTCTGAGGATCGGCCTCAGACTGTCAGGCTTGGCTGTTAGGGCCTTTACTACTGAGCCTTCTTACAGGCCCAGAACTTTGTTTTTCAATTGCTATTTTTTTTGTAAAGATTTATTTTATGTATGTGAGTACACTTTAGCTGTACAGATGGTTGTGAGCCTTCATGTGGTTGTTGGGAATTGAATTTTTGGACCTCTGCTCACTCTGATCAACCCCACACGCTCCGGTCAGCCCGGCTCGCTCAGTTCCTGCTTGCTCTGGCCCAAAGATTTATTTGTTGTTATACATAAGTACACTGTAGCTGTCTTCAGATGTACCAGAAGAGGGCGTTGGAGCTCATTACAGGTGGTTGTGATCTACTATGTGGTTGCTGGGATTTGAACTCAGGACCTTTGGAAGAGCAGTCAGTGTTCTTACCCACTGAGCTATCTCGCCAGCCTCTAAAGGTCATTTTTTTACTTGTTATCTTGATTTTATTCCATCAGACTAGAGATATTTTGTTTGTTTTAACTATTTTTATTATGGGTGTATGGTTTTTTTCTGCCTGCATGTATGTCTGTGCATCATGTTTGTGTCTGGTACCTTCAAAGTCCAGAAAAAAGGGCCTCAGATCCCCTGGAACTGGAGACTGTTATGCACCACCATGTAGGAGCTGGGAATTGAACCTAGTTCATCTGGAAGAGCAGCCAATGCTCCTGATGGCTGAGCCATCTCTGTAGCCCTGATGGTTTGTTTCTTCTTTGCCCTTTTCAATTTGTTTCAGATGGCCAAATGTGATGGTTGCAAGAGACAGGGTAAACTGAGTGAGTCATTGAAATGGCGAGGTGACATAAAACACTTTTGTAACCTGCTTTGCATCTTGATGTTCTGTCATCAGCAAACTGTATGTGACCCACCTTTACAAAACAATGCAGGTAAAATGCAATGAAGAGTAAGTGAACCCTTACCAGTACAAGGAGCTAACTACTTTATTTCTACAGATTAAAATATATAAATTGTCAGTAATTTTATAAAATACAAATCTTATTATGTTCAAATAATAACAAGCTGGGCATGTTGGCACATGCCTTTAATCCTAGTACTTGGGAAACAGGCAGGCAGATTTCTGTTAGTTCAAGGACAGCTAGGATTGCATAGAGAGATCCTATCTCAATACAACAGCAGCCACAACAACAACAAGATTAAACGAATACCATTAACATTTAAATAATTTATTGAATACCTGAAAGCAAACGATTTTATCTATCTATCTATCTATCTATCTATCTATCTATCTATCTATCTATCTATCTATGATTTATCTGTGTAAGAGAGTCCTAGCTGTCCTGGTCTAGACTGGTCTTTAATACTCATAGAAATTCACCTGCCTCTGCTTCTCTTAAGTTCTGGGACTAAAAGCTTGCACTGCCACACCTGGCAGGCAAATTTTATTGTAGCTTTCTCTCAGAATACTGACTCAGCCCTGCTCATTTTCTGAAAAAGTGATATTTACAGTTTCCATTTATTTATTTATTTTAAGATTTATTTATTATATGTAATTACACTATAGCTGACTTCAGACACTCCAGAAGAGGGCATCAGATCTTGTTACAGATGGTTGTGAGCCACCATATGGTTGCTGGGATTTGAACTCGGGACCTTTGGAAGAGCAGTCGGTGCTTTTACCCACTGAGCCATCTCACCAGCCCTATTTATAGTTTTTAAATTCTGTATACACCTTGGCTTTCATAATGAAAGATTTCAGATTGCTTATAGCAAATGAAATGAAGACCGAATCAAATGAACCTTTAAATATAACACACACATACACACACACACACACCTCTATATATGTGTGGGTGTTATATATATATAGAAGTGTTGATCACCTCCCTGACATAGATTTTATACACTTCTAGGAGAGCATGAGCCATATAGTGAGATTGAGGCCAGCCTGTGTTACACAGTGAGTGGGACCTGTATCAGTCAACAACCAACTGTATACATATTTAGTTAGGGCATAAAAGTCTTAGAAACTTTATGATTTGGAGCACAAATTAGTGCCGCTCTGAGACCCAGCAGCGTCTAAGCATAGGCCCTCGTGAGGAGAGGCAAGTGCCTACCCTAGAAGCTTCTTACAAAGCCCTTCACACATAAAGGTGAGGTTTCAGAAACATCTTTGTCTTATATTCTCATTGCATCTACTTTGTGATAGTCATTGGTTGAAATTGTGCCTTTGTACATTTTTGTTGGTTTTAAGTGAGATTGGTACATATCCATACAAAGGTAAAGTACATGAGAGACTTTCAAGTTTCATTAATCAAAAACTAGCAAACAATGCAGTAATTTAAGTGGCAAAGACAAGACATTACACTTGATCTTATCCAAAAGGCCAAGAAGTGGTAAAACAAGCCCCGTTATTTCTGAAGTTTCTTTGCTCCGTAGCAACTTATTCAGTCCTGGAAACGTTGGTCTCCTTTGAGCTGTTGATTTCTATGTAAAACATAAATAAATTATATTAATTTTATTCTTTCTTTCTCTTTTAACCAGCAAGTATTTCCATGGTTCAAGCTGCTTCTGCAGGGCCCCCATCCCTCAGAAAAGATTCAACTCCAGTTATTGCTAATGTGGTATCTTTAGCAAGTGCTCCTGCTGCCCAGCCCACAGCAAACACCAACAGCGTCTTACAAGGTATAGCTTGATTTGGACTGCCTTTCTTACTACTTGAATTAAATATTGTATATGATAGGTTATTTCTCCACTGGTAAAATGAGCCAATTCAAACCAGATTAGAATATATGAAAGGCAGGTCAATTGGGAAGCTGCTCTCAGATGAATTCACTGACTCCCAAGGACCAAGGCTAAGGAAGTCACCATGGGGGTGAGTGAGGGTTGGTAAGAAAGAAAGGGCACGCGTGCAGTACAGAGGAGACCCAGAATGTTTGGATTACATAGGGAGGAGCCTCTGGAGGAAAGACAGCCTGCCCCCTGGGCTGGAAAGTTCAGGGTTGGGGCAGGGTATATGCCAGGTAGGGACTGAGGGATGCTGGGAGAACCTGGAGGCCAGTTCTGCTTTGAGATGTAAAATACACACTTTAATCCTTTGTCCCAGGGTCCTAAAACCAAACTGTATGTAGCTCCTGGCAGCTTGCAGTACCACTAATATGCATTTGTGGTGTCTTTACAAGTTCCCCATCTTTTTTTCTTGTGTTTTTTTTTTTTTTTTTTTTTTTTTAAACTTTCAAGTTGCTTGCTTTTACTAAACTAAGTGGAAAGATACATATCATCTGACTAGTGTTTATGAGCTGATGTTTAAATTTAAAGATCCTAAATTTATGTTTCAATTTCTATTAAGGTGCAGTTCCAACAGTTACAGCAAAAATCATTGGGGATGTAAGTTAATTTGATCTTATATTTTCATTTATATGTATTACATATAGGTTTGAGCTAATATATTCTATTGAGGTATAGAATTGTTTATGAATACAGTTTCTATTATCTAATCAGGTCTTTATATACCTTTATTTCTTTGAATGCTTGGTACATACCTTTATGTAATTAATTACTGAAGGTTTTTTAAAATTATGCATAATTAAAATAAATGTACTGAGGCTGGTCATGTGATTTTAGAGACTGTTCTGGGTATTGTTAATACCCACACTTAGGCCTCCTCACTCCCATTCCATGCTAGTCATACTGTATATAATTTTTTTTCCACTCGATAGTGTCTACATTGTCTCTTAAGTGAAGAATAAAGAAAGAAAATAATGAACAAAGCATATGATGAAACAGTGATCTTGAAAATGTTCCTAGCCTCTGGGATAATTTTTTATGTTTCAGTTACTTTTTAATTTTTTTGTGGTGGCAAACTCTATACCTCAGACCCGTAGTTTCAGCCCTTCAAGTTTCTTTGAGTGATCACAAGTGATTTTAATTAATGTTGGTTACATCCTCTAAGTCAGTCAGGAAATAACAGTTCTCATTTAAAACTCTCCATTGTACTGATTATCAATGTTTTACAGTAAGCTTATTGGTACTTTTTTTGATAAGCAAATATAGAGTCAGTTGATATTAAAGTATTCTTTGATTACTATCAATATTTCAGGTATGTGATATATCTGGTTTATTTAGCATATTTACCTTTTGGTCCTGCTTTGTATTTTTAGTGATATGTCTTTTAAAGTTGAAATTCTTATAATTACTCAAAACATTTTGAAAATCCTTTGGTTTCTGGTTTATTTATTTATTGACCTAGGCAAGTACTCAAACAGATGCCCTGAAACTTCCACCTTCCCAACCTCCAAGGCTCTTGAAGAACAAAGCTTTATTGTGCAAACCCATTACACAGACTAAAGCCACCTCATGTAAACCACATACTCAAAACAAAGAATGCCAGACAGGTATGTTTCTCGGGATGTGTTATTTTATTTAGGGCAAGGGAATGGAGCATCTGATTACCTCGGATATACTGTTTCCTGCTTACATGGGTTGCCCAGTGTAGCTTGCACACTTTGCCTGTGAATAAGGTATTTATCTGTCTGAGGCTTATTAAGGTAGCTCAAATAAAAGTCAATTCACATTATACTATGAAAACTGTAACCTCTTTATTAATAACTAATGTTGTAGGCTTATTGTAAGCTTTAGAATAATGTAGACAGGATTTGAATTCAGAGATCATTAGTTTTTAATGTGTTATTAAGTTTATACAAATTAATATTATCTTATTTTCTCATTTGTGTATGTGTTCATTTAGTGATATATATTTTTGTGCTTCTTGCATGTAATACCTATCCCCGTTCCCTCCTACTGTCTTAAAAAGTCAGTTGCATTGGTGGTGGTGGTACATACTTTTAATTGCAGCACTCAGAGCAGAGGCATGTGGATCTCTGAGTCTGAGGCCCTCCTGGTCTACAGAGTGAGTGAGATTCAGGACAGCCTGAGCCACACAGACAAACTCTGTCTCAAAAAAAAATTCCAACCACCCCCCCCCCAAAAAAAAAAAAAAACAAAACCCAAAGTCAGTTACACTAAGGGTGGTGTTACAGACCTTCAGTCTTAATGTTCATGAGGAGGCACACAGAGCTTTGAGTTTGAGGCCAGCTCTGTAAGTTATCTGAGGTAGAGTGATTAGGATCCCAGTGTTCTTTGCCTGTCCGTTTTTGGATACAGCCTCCATCTTGTGAATGAAAGCTGATTGAGCATTGGAACATAAGCTGCTTCTTGGCCACACACATTAGGAACTTATGTTTGTTTTTACTATTATATGTGTATGAGTACCCTGCTTACATGTATATATGTGTACTGTGTGCCTATTCCTGGTGCGCATGGAAGTCAGAAGGGCTTTGAATCCTCTCTGAAAGGAATTAGAGACATTTGTGATCTTGCATGTGGGTATTATGATTTGAATCTGAGCAGCAAGTATTTTTAACTGCTAAATCAATTCTCCAGTCCCTCCTAGTGAGTTTTAAAAGCTTTAACTTGGTGTTTAGAGTAGAGAGAAGTCTATTCATTTTTGACACAGCCAATCAGAATTCAGCAGTTTTTTTCAAGTTGTGCTAAGCTGAGCTTAAGTGCTAAAGCTGGTAGAAATTTTAATACAGCTTTTGAAGAAATATTTCTGTTTTTCACACTCAAGGCAGTTGCCTAAGAATTACTTATAGTCTTCATCTTCTTTGTTTGTTTGCTTGTATTTATATAGCTTCTTTTGCTGCCAACCATAAGTTCCAGAATTTTTAAACTAGAAAAGAATCCTAGATACAAAGCTGTCATCCTGTAGGCTGTTAATCCTGAATAACATGCACACAAATTAACTGAGACCTACTTAGGATGTTCCTTTTGGTGGAACCTCATTCTTTGTCTTACCTGTATGGGCATGCATGTATCATGGTCAGCATATAGAGGTCAGAGGACAACTTAGTTGGCTCCTGGGAATTCTCATCATAAAGTACCTTCTTATTATTTTCCACAATGGCTAAACTAATTTATGGTTCCCACTGGGAGTGTTAAGAGAATACCCCTTTCTCTGTGTTTCTCAGGATCTTTTTTTTACCTTTTTTGATAGTAATCATTCTCAAAGATATGAGATGATACTTTATTTTAATTTTTTATTTATGTATTTGTGTGCCTTCTTGGTGTGTGCACCAGGGACATGCAAGTGCCAACAGAAGCCAGAAGAAGGCATTGAGTTCTCTGGAACTCAAGTTACAGGTAGTTATGAGCCCCCTGATATAGGTGCTGGGAGCTAATAAACCCAGGTCTGTTCTGGGAGCAGCAAGTGTGCTTATCTGCTGAGCTGTCTTATCTAGCCCTGTCATTATAATTTTGACAGGCATTTTTCTGGTGATCATTATTAACATTGAATATTTTTTTTTATTGGCATAGTCACTGTTTATCATTATAATAAAATGCCCAAGGCAGGTAATTTAAACAGAAATGGTTTATTTAGCACCTAATTTTGGAGGTTATCACATAACATTTGGGGATGTAATTTCTTGGCTCTTGTTACCCTGTGGTGTGGGTAACATAGATGTGAATATCTTTGGGAACAAGCAATTGATTCCTTCTTTACCAAGAATAGATCAACTCATACCCTATACTTCCTAAATGGTCTCTCACCCCCTTGACCTAAAGTTCTCTTAAAGGTTCTACCATCCATCAGCAACACCATGTTGACCACTTATAAATTAGGTTATTTGTTTTATTGCTGTTTACTTGTTTGAATCCCTTGTCAAATGTATAGTTTGTGCCTTTAATCCCAGCACTCGGGAGGCAGAGGCAGGCGGATTTCTGAGTTCGAGGCTAGCCTGGTCTACAAAATGAGTTCCAGGACAGCCAGGGCTTTACAGAGAAACCCTGTCTCGAAAAACCAAAAAAAAAAAAAAAAAAAAAAAAGTATAGTTTGCAAATATATTTTGCCATCCTGTACCTTTTCTCTTAGCTCCTGGATTGCTTCTGTATATAACATTTTGAATTTGGTTTAGTTTCTTTGGCCAGTTATATTTTGTTGTTTTTGTTCTTGGGTCATACCTTTAAAATAAAAACCTTTTCTAAGAATAGTATACTGAATAATTTTTTTATTATCTAATACTTTTAATTATTTTGCTTGTCTTGCATTAAAATCTCTGATTCATTTTGAAATCTTTTTTTTCTTTTTTCTTTTCTCCCTTTTTTTTTTTTTTTTTTTTGATACAGGGTTTCTTTGTGTAGCCCTGTCTGTCCTGAAATCACTTTGTAGACCAGACTTGCCTCAAACCTGGAGATCCATTTGCCTCTGTTTCCCAAGTGCTGGGATTAAAGATGTATTACCACTGCTTGGCACAAATTCTCCTCTTTTAAGATGGAATTACTCTAAATGGTTTCTAACCCATTTTTTTCTGTGTGTGCTTTTTTCGTTAGACACTCCAAGTGAGCCCCAGGTTATGGTGGTACCAGTCCCTGTGCCAGTGTTTGTTCCCATACCTCTTCATCTTTACACCCAGTATACTCCTGTCCCCTTTGGGATTCCAGTTCCTGTGAGTAATCATTGAGAGATAAGATCTAATTTAGCTTGCATTTTCCTCACTTAAAACTTTACAGTTGTGTAATAAAATGTTGTACTTCTTGGTAAAATATACCTGATTTTGGTTGGCTGCTGTTATATTGCCTTTGTTATTTATTTCAGAGAATGTAGACATTTTCCTTTATACTCATACCTTATCTCCTGAAAGAGTGTTATAATGTAGCATAGTGTCTCACACCTGTAATCTCAGTACTTGAGAGGCTGAGAAAGGAGGATTTTGGCCAGTTGAAGGTCAGGTTGGGCTCCATAGCATGCTCCCGGCCAGTCTTGGCTGCAGTGAGACTCTGCGTCAACATAATGAAAACAAGGGCTGGAGAGTCAGAGGACCTGGCTTTGAGTCACAGCACCCAGATTTGTAACACACTCACCTATTTGTAACTCCACTTCCAGGAGATCTACTGCCTTCCTCTGACCTCTGTGGTCACCAGACATACATGTGGTACACAGACATACATGTAGGGAAAACATTCATATACATAAAGTAAGTCTGAAAGCAATTAATGAAAAAAGAAAAAGTTAGTTTGGGGATCACTCAAATGGAAAAGAAAAATAAAAACTGTGTCTATTAGAATTCTGAAATCTGGGCCGGCAAGAAGGCTAGCCTGATAATCTGAATTCAATCCCTAGAGCCTACATAAAGGTAGAATGACTCCATACATTGTCCTTTGACTATGGCAAATATATTCATTACATATTAACATATAATAACAACACTACTAATAATAGTTATACTACTTCTACTAATAATAATGGCAAAACAAAAATTTAAGAGTCCCGAACTGTAGCAGAGGTAGAAGATTCCTGTCATTATATTTTACTTTCTTTTAAATATAATGACAGTTTTGAAATGAAACTGATTTTTATGTTGTAGTATTATTCTTTTTAAGGCTTTAGAAGCACTTTGTTGAGTGTCTAGAAAAGTCCTTAGTAGTTGTTGTTTTGTATTTTTTTTTTGTTTATAATTATTTTAGGTTTTCAGACTGTGTTACTAGGTAGCTCTGGCTAGTTGCAGATGTAAAATGTATTCTATAGAACAGACTGGCTTCAAACTCCCAGAGGTCCACCTGCCTCTTCCTTCCAACTGCTGATTTTAAGGCATGTGCTACCATGTACAATTTGCTTACTAGATTGTTTGTTTGTTTGTTTGTTTGTTTTTTGAGACTTGGGGTTTTTTTTTTGTGTATCCCTGGCTGTTCTAGAACTCTTCTTTGTAGACCAGGTTGACCTTGAACTCAGAGAGGTCCACCTGTCTCTGCCTTTCATGTGCTGGTATTAAAGATGTGTACCACCACCACCTGACTTAGATTTTTATTTTAGTCATTCTAGTCTAATAAAAAAGAACAACCAAGACTCATAATTCTTATCAATGCGAATATCTTCTTCCTCCTCCCATTATTTTAGTACTTACATCATTTCACAGATTTTGACAAGAAATCTAAAGAAACCCTCGGGCTGGGGAGAGTGCATACCCAACATAGCAAACATCCAGCTCTGAGTTAAGTGTCCAGCATTGATGTAAAAGCCAGGCATAGTCCCTATGCGCACACCTACAATCACAGTGTTTGAAAGTCAGAGATGGGAAGATTCCTGGAGCTTGCTGGTCAGCCAGTCTAGCCAGTGTGCTGTTTCTGTGTTCAGTGGCAGACCTTGTCTCATAAAAATAAGATAGTGAATAACTGAAGAAGATACCCACTGTAGACCTCTGTCTCCCCCCCACATACACACACACACACACTTGGGGAAACCTAAGAAACCTTCGGTCTCTGTTCTTTCAGATGCCTGTTCCCATGTTTATTCCATCCTCTATGGATAATGATGAGAAAACCACCGAGGGCATTGAAGACATTAAAGAGAAGCTTGCCACACATCCGTTTGAAGCAGATCTCCTTGAGATGGCAGAAATGATTGCAGAAGATGAAGAGAAGGAGAAAACTTTATCCCAGGGAGGTTGGTGCAATCTTTAAAATAATTTTTTTTTGCGCTCACTTACAATTCTATATTTGTATTAGAAGTAACATTAAGTTTCATATTATTTTCGTGTTTTATCATTACATTCAAACCTATGTTCCATGCACAAGAATCCTTAGTATATAATCAATTGCATACTGATGTTGGCTAAGTAGAAGCATAGGACAGAAGACCTGTTGTCTCAGTTACCTATAAAGAAACCTGATTCTGTTAGTTTGGAATAAGAAT
>NC_034595.1:77947634-77950733 GCF_900095145.1 Mus pahari | reverse complement strand
AAAAAAAAAAAAAAAAAAAAAAAAAAAAAAAAAAAAAAAAAGAAGTAGTAGTAGTATTATCTCATGTGGCCAAAACTGGTCCTGAACTGCTGATCCTTCCAATTCCTACTCCCCTCACTGCTATGATTATCATCATGGACCAGCATATCCAGTTAGCTAGTGGGGTTTGATTTTGCATAATAAGTAATAGAAAAAAATGTTCACCATTATTGCATATCAAGCAACAGTGTGAACTTTGCTGTTCCGTTGCCATCAGGTCTTTTAAGATTTGTGTTGGTTTTAAGTGCAAGTGTGTATGTTTGTGCCTTATGTGTTAGTTTGTGTATGACTTAAGTCCAATGCCTGGGGAGATCAGGAGCATCCCCTGGAAGTGGAGTTACAGGCATTTGTGAGCTACCTAGTGTGGATGCTAGGAGCAATTCCTAGCCTCAGGTCATCTGCAAGAACATAATGTGCTCTTAACTGACGAACATGTTTATTTATTTATTTTAACACTTGAGAGGGTGAGGCAAGAGATTCATGTAGTCAGTCTGAGCTGTAATGTTTTGGTAATAAAATACCAAAAACTAGTTAGTATCCAACAGGGGGTAGGGGTTACTTTTCTGTCACATTACTATTTAATATTCATTGGGTTGTCCATTTACAGATGGAGAACTTTGCCTTTGTACATCATTGAGTCAGAAAAGCTTTTGAAAATAAGCTAGCTTCAAGACAAACACTTGCATTTACTATAAGTGTAGGTAAAATGAAATGGTTAAGACATATGGGAAGGAGAAAAAGGATTTGGGACTAATTTTTCTTTGATTTCATGAAAAAACAAAAGCTGAGAAAACATCCTTTTCTATGTTGACTTTCTGAACTTCCTTTCAAATATCTCATTCCTCATGGAATTGTGTTGTCATCAACTCCAGCTCTGTGGGCTTCATGCTCACATATCAATTACATCTGTTCTAAGTCTGTTGGCCTTAGGAGGCAAGTAGAAAAGGCATATTTGAGTGGAACAGTTTGTCATTTTTGCATGGATGTGTAACAATATGAAAGGATTTCCGATGGAAAAACACCACTGCATGAGAAGTAAAGCCCGTCTTACTGTGGCTTCTCATGATGTCCAGAAGGGCGAGCACTGCTGGTGATGTGAATGAGAGAGCTGCTTTTATTACAGTGTTTCTGTAAGTGATGAAGCCGGCCTTGTGTAGAGAAGTCTGTTTACCTAGACGCCTCTATTGAGCAGTACTTACAGAAGTCATTTCATGTGAGATTTGTTTGCTTTTTTTTTTCTTTAGAATCTCAAACTTCTGAACAAGAACTCTTTCTAGACACCAAGATATTTGAAAAAGGTTTGTAGTTATTAATATATTTTAGTTTTTAGAAATACTATTCTCTGCTAACAGTCAACTCAGAAGAGTATCCTGGGGCTTTGTGTTTTATAATTTTACCTAGTTTGTGAGGGACATGAATTGACTGTCATGCTAATTTGTAATGCAAATAATAAATAACTATCTCAAATATTTTAATATTTGAGATAATGCATTGTAGTGTTTACTAAGAATATGAATCTAATTCTGTGAAGCTGTTCAAGAAGTTACTTGATTCTTTGTCGTGTGTGTGTGTTGCTTCCTCACAGAAGCATCTGAATCAGAAAACTGCACAAGTAAATGTAATTTATACATGTATGTGATTAATGTATATTAAGGTTAGAAGGCATCTTTGGGTATCTTTCCTCAGGCACCATCTGCTTGAAAAAAACTAAAAGACTTTTTTTTCACTGGCCTGAAATTAGCCAGGTAGCCAAGTAGGCTAATCTGGCTGTCCAGCAAGCTTCAGGAATTCACCTGTTTAGGTTCTGGGATTACATCCTGACATCATGCCTCTCTTTTTTTCTTTTTAAAAATGGGTTGTGGGGATCAATCTCTGGTCCTCTTGCTTACATAGGAAATACTCTACTGATGAAGTTCTCTCTCCAACCATAGTTACTTTATTAGTTGTGTCCTAATAATTACCTTTTAACCATATTTTGGTTTTTAGGATGTAGGAGTTCAGGAGCGTTTCTAAATATGTCAGGAGAGCATGTTTGGTTTCTTCACTTTCAGACCAAGGAAGTACATATAGTGGTGATCTTGAGTCAGAAGCAGTATCAACTCCGCATAGCTGGGAAGAAGAGCTGAATCATTACGCGTTAAAGTCGAATGCTGTGCAAGATGCTGATTCAGAACTGAAACAGTTCTCAAAAGGGGAAACAGAACAGGATCTGGAGGCAGATTTTCCATCAGGTTTGTACCGCATAGACTATTGAAGGTCATCCTTTATCTTTTTCAGAAGACTGGGAAAGCTCCAAGTTTGCACTATTAAACAGTTATGAAGTGTTAGGGAGTTTTCTGCCTTTATAAATGTGAATATCTGTTGTAAGGTTCTTGTAAGTGGTTAATTTTATTGTTTGCCATTTTTAAAGACCTTTTCAGGTAACCACTTATGGACAGTTTCCTTGCTAACTAACGTTTCGTTCATATGTTAAAATCCTTTGTGTATCTTAAATATATAAGAGAAGTTCTTTTATCACAAAGACTAGGCTGATGATTACTAATATTAGTTTTATAATTTCTCTTTAAGTCTATGTATTGCATACCTTACACTGTGCTTTCTGCTGTTTTGTTTTTGTTTTTGTTTTTGTTTTTGTTTTCAGAATCTTTTGACCCACTTAATAAAGGACAGGGAATCCAGGCACGTTCTCGAACAAGACGAAGACACAGAGATGGCTTCCCCCAACCCAGACGGCGAGTAAGCAGAAGCTTAAGTTTAGAGTTTGTATTCTTTGTTTTAGCAGTATTTATTAGTTTTCTGTTTAAAAGTTTTGTAGCAGCCCAAATTAAATATTTTCATTCATTATTTTTTTAAAGATTTATTTATTATTATATGTACACTGTAGCTGTCTTCAGACACATCAGAAGAGGGTATCAGATCTCATTATGGATGGTTGTGAGCCACCATGTGGTTGCTGGGACTTGAACTCAGGACCTTCGGAAGAGCAGTCAGTGCTCTTACCCGCTGCGCCATCTCACCAGCCCCATTATTTTTTATGTGTTTTAGTTTTTAAGGTTATTT
>NC_034595.1:77936358-77947125 GCF_900095145.1 Mus pahari | reverse complement strand
GTGTAGCCCTGGCTGTCCTGGAACTCACTTTGTAGACCAGGCTGGCCTCGAACTCAGAAATCTGCCTGCCTCTGCCTCCCGAGTGCTGGGATTAAAGGCTGAATTCTTCCCACATGGCCATCCAGTTGCTATGGCATCACATATAGACAATATTGGTTTTACCTCATCAAACTCCAGTTTCACTTTTCTTTAAAAGAATGCTAATCATGTAAGTCCAGTTTTGAAGTCTCCATTCTGTTGTATTGAGTCTTTTTTTGGTTGGTTGGTTGGTTGGTTGGTTTTTTTTTTTTTTTTGCTTTTTCGAGACAGGGTTTCTCTGTGTATCCCTGGCTGTCCTGGAACTCACTTTGTAGACCAGGCTGGCCTCGAACTCCAAAATCTGCCTGCCTCTGCCTCCCATGTTAGATTTGTGGATCTTACTTAGGCTTTTTATTGTAGTTCCCTTCCTCTCATCCTCCCTTTCTCTCTCCCTCCCTCCCTCCTTTTCGGCTTTATTGGAGCTAGTACCCTGAGTTTCACTCATGCTAGGCACATGTTCTGCCTGCGTTGCATGACAGAGCTCTTTCACTTTTTCAAAAGTTTGTCAGTACTTTGAACGTCTGCATCTGTATTATATCCTCACAGGGTTTTATGATTTTCATTTAAAATTATAACATCTTCTAAGTATAGCTGTAATTTCTTCCTTGATCTATATAATATTTATACGTGTACTATTTATGATTTGGGAAGATTTTTCTTGACAGTCTTCCAGTATTGGCTTTAAGTCTGTTTCTTGTGTGAATGATTTATGGAGGCCTATTTTATAGCTTGGAATATAACCTATTCAAGTGAACTAATAATAGAACACATGATAATGGTTATATCTCAGTTTCTTAAATGTTGGTAATAACTAGTAATTTCTTTTTCATATAAATTAGATTAAGTAATTTCTTGGAGTTTTGAGAAAGGGTCCTATATCATCTAGACTGGTCTGACCTTTCTATGGAACTGAGAATGACTTTGTTCTTTCCTGATCCTCTTACTTCCACTTCCCAAGTACTGGAACAGGTGTGCATCACTGCACTTAAATGAACAAGAGTACTTTAAAAACCATTTCAACCCTGAATTCTGAATCTTTATGATATAAAAGTAATTTTTTTTTACTCAATAGGATTATTTTCTTTGCATCTATGAGAACTTAGACTTAAAATTTCAATGTAAGTTTAATAGGTTGAATTTTTGGAATTCTCACAGGGGAGGAAGAAGTCTGTAGTACCTGTGGAACCCAGAAGTCTTATTCAAGGAGCCTTGCAAGGGTGCTCAGTGTCTGGAATGACACTGAAGTATATGTATGGGGTAAATGCCTGGAAGAACTGGGTTCAGTGGAAAAATGCCAAGGACGAACAAGGAGATCTGAAGTGCGGGGGTAAGTAGACATTGTATTTTGATGTGTGGATGTAAGAATTAGAAACAAAGTCATAAATATGTTCAGAGACATATTCAGAGACATTAGAGCTTGGTTTTATACAGTCCCACTTTATTATTGTTATTTGCCTGTCTCATTAGGAGGTGAACTTGCCTCTGCTAGTCCGTGTTCTGACTCCTTAGGAGGTGCTCAAGACCAGACACTCTCTCAAGAATCCTCAGAGCAAGGCTGTAAAGGTAAAATTTGCTAATGTCTCTTTGCTGTAAGTTACTTATAGTATTGGAGTTTAAAATCTTTTTATGTGTGTGAGTATTTTGCCTTTATGTATATTTGTGGAATATGAGCATGCCTGGTGCATGCAGAAGCCAGAAGAGGGCATTGGATTCCCTAGAAATAGAGCTACAGGCAGAGTGGGTAATGAGACGAGAACCTAGGTCCTCTGGAAGAGCAATCAGTGCTCTTAACCACTGAACCATCTCTCCAGCCCCTAGTAATATTGTTGATTTGTTTGTGAACAGACCAGATGTGGCTAGGTTTGCTAGTCTTGGCACTGCAAAGAAATGAGGATTAAGAGTTCAGGGTAATTTTTAGCTGCACAATGAGGTCAAGGCTCTCAGAAAGAGGAAGGGTGCTGAATTGAGTTTTAAAATTTAAGGTTTAGAGTCTTTAAGAGTAATTTCATATCCTCAGTTGTAAAGATGTTACTGTGTATACAACTGATACTGAGTTTATACAGCACATATAACTAATTTTTTTTTTTAAACATATTTTTTTTTTTTTAGATTTATTTATTTATTTATTATATGTAAGTACGCTGTAGCTGTCTTCAGACACTCCAGAAGAGGGCGTCAGATCTTGTTACAGATGGTTATGAGCCACCATGTGGTTGCTGGGATTTGAACTCCGGACCTTCGGAAGAGCAGTCAGGTGCTCTTACCCACTGAGCCATCTCACCAGCCCACTAATTTTCTTTTTAAGCACATAAATAATTCAAAATAATGTGTATGTATAATAAATTAAACTGTAAGGATTTTATGATATTTTGGATTAAAAACAAGAAAAAACTTGCTGCTTCTGTATAAATATTTCCTGCCATTGAGATCCCTATGGCTTTAGAAAAATTTTAAGATATATTTTGTGTATTCGTGTTTTGCCTGCATTTACATATATGCATAACACAGATGCCTGGTGGCTGAAGAGGTCAGGAGAGAAGGTCAGATTCCCCTGGAACTAAAGTCACAGATGCTGTGAGTTACCTCGTAGGTGCTGGAAAAGCAAATCCAGGCTTCTGCAAAAGCAACAATTGCTCTTATCTTCTGAACCATCTCTCTAGCCTCAAAATCCATAATGTTTGTTTCATTTTAGTGTCTAACCATTTACAGTCAAATAATTCAAATACAGTACTCATGTACTATGACACTTTTTTTAGACTTCCTTAAGTTTCCACTTTTTGTTGATTTGACTTACTGATCTAGACTGTTTTTGTATTTTGTTTTTATTACTTTGTGTTATATACCAGTAGAGTCAGAATGGATGAAGTGGGGTTGGTTGGTTTGTTTTTTAATAATAGAGAGTTTAACTTGGGGCTTACCATTTTAGAGGGTTAGAGTCCATGAGCATCCCAGCAGACATTATGACAGAAGGCAGGCATGAGTATTTAGAAAGCCTGTTCCCAGTTACATACCTTGTCCATCAAGGCTGCACCCTATAATGCTTCCCAAATAGTACCACCAAATACATAACTTGTAAGGACCATTCTCATTCAAACTACCATATTCCACTCCCTAACTTCTATAGGCTTGTAGCCATATCATAATGCAAAATGCATTCAGTCCAACTTGAAAAGTCTTCATGGTCTTTCAGTCTCAACATTGTTTAAAAGTCTCTTCTGAGACTCAAGACAATATATCAGTTGTAACCTGTAAAATCAAAAAGCAAATATGTACTTCTAATGTACATTGACACAGAATATTTATTAATGTTCAAAAGGAAGGAGTAGGGGCATACTGAGGAAATACAGGACCAGAGCAAGACCGAAACCCAGCACAGCACACTTTGAATCCTGTAGTCCTGTGTCTGATGTCAGATGGTTAGATGGCTCCACCCTTCCAGCTTTGTTGACTGCAACACACTTCTCTCTCCTGGGCTGACTTCGTTTCCTCTCTGTAGCTCTCTAATGGCTCTGGCATCTTGAACATCTAGGGACCTGTCCAGTGCTGGCTTTCCTTTCATAGCTTTACAAAATGGTCTCTCTGGTCCTCCAGTAAGGGACTCCCCCTGCCTCCCACCTGACCTAAGTGTCTCTTCTTAACAACAGAGGAAGATTGATGTCACAACCTTCATTACTGTATCCTTTATGACTCCAAAGCCAGGACCACATTGCCAACACTGCCAAGTCCTGCTATTTGCTTGGGATGCAGCTTGACCCCCTTGAGTCAAATTTGCATAAGCTTGCATTTCTTGCTGTTTGTTTATATTTTTTGGTTTGGACTTGAGATTTTCCAAATATACATTTTCTCTTATGAGTGGGTGACTATCAGGTCTTGACTTTTATTGCTACTAGTCTGTTTGCTGGCTTTGGAGTTCAACAGATCTGATCAGAGCAGGTGGTTGCTACTCTGTTCTGTGATGACTCACAGTCTCTATAAATCAAGTGTTAACCTTTGTTCTCTAAAGGGTCTGTAAATGCTTTCCTGTTGGAAAGTTGTGCCTGTAACCATTTTCCTGTTGTATTGCTTTCTTCATTGATAGAACAAAGAAACCCAGGTGCAATATATCTGTAATTCCTGTATTTTCAGCTATTTAGAGGCAAAGGAATTAAGATTATTTGAGTTTATA
Source organism: Mus pahari (assembly GCF_900095145.1). Classification (NCBI taxonomy): domain Eukaryota; kingdom Metazoa; phylum Chordata; class Mammalia; order Rodentia; family Muridae; genus Mus; species Mus pahari. The sequence continues at coordinate 77,942,882 of NC_034595.1, read as the reverse complement.
AGTTCAATACTAGCCTTGACAACTTAGTCAGACTCAAACTTAAAAACAAAATGTGGGTGGAAAATAGGAATGAAAGTGAACAACTGGTGGCTGGGCAGTGGTGCCGCATACCTTTAATCCCAGCACGTGGGGGGCGGAGAGAGGCAGGAGGATCTCTGAGTTTGACAGCAGACTGATCTACAGAAAGTTGTAGAGCAGCCAGGGATACACAGATAAGCAACTCAAAAAAAAAAAAAAAAAAAATGAGACAAACAGGGGCAGGGGAACGAACATAGACACACAGACTGGTAATACTGTTTTAGATTACCAAGTCTTCAGATTGATAGGCACAGGAGCTGTTTAGTCATTTCTACCTGTCATTTTTCCACAAAATCTGTAGAATGTGTTATTCACCAGATATCCAGATATGCTGAGTACAGGGACGGTCCCAGGATCCTCCCTCACCTTGTGCAGAGCCAACCTAGAAGAATCACAGGCGTATCTTTGGGAAGTGTAAGCCTGTTGACATGCGTGAAAGCAGTGATGGGAGTTCATACTGCACAGCACAGATGAGTGTGTTCCAGTGGGAGCTGTACACATGGGGTAACTCCTGCTGGAAATAGAGTTTTTCATTTCTTCACAGTCTTAGTGTAACACATGAAACTTGTGCTTGGCCTGAGTTCGTTCATATTTTCTTCCCTTTCCCCAATTTCTCTGAACAATTTCATTTAATGACCTAGCAACAGCAGTACTGCATTCTCATATTTCTAGGAGCATAATGGTATTCTATGTTATTTGACATAATCTTATACTAAGTTCTGAGAAAGAGAAAGTTATACAGCATTTCCTCAGTGGATCTTCCCAGCTTCTTTAATACACTAATAGGTCCAGGAGTTCTTTGATTCTTCAGAAGTAAATACAGTATTGGGTTTTTCAAATTGACCTGGTCTTACTACAAACCCAGTCCCAGTTTTCTCCAATTCCCATATAGAACCAGATTTCCTACATCTGAAGCTGGCCTCAAGGTAGGGAGGTTGGGGGGAGGAGAGAGAGGGGGGAGAGAGGGGGGAGGGGAGGGGAGGAGAGGAGAGGAGAGAGGAGAGATCTAATAGGGAAGAGTTGAATTAAAAGAGTCTGAAGGAAGCAACAAAGGGCTTTACCCCCAAAAATGAAGATTTAAAAGGCAGGCAGGTAAAGAATACTGATTTGAAGATGCAAAAGATCTCCAGAGAACATTCAATAACAATTTTCATGGCCTAGGACTGTGCTGTAGCAGGGAAAGCATTTGCTAACTATGTCTGTCTCTACTATGTCTGTCTGTCTGTCTGTCTGTCTGTCTGTCTGTCTGTCTCTCTCTCTCTCCCTCCCCCCCCCCCCTCCTATGCAGCCCTGGCTGTTCAGAATTTGCTGTGTACACAAGGCTGGACTCTAACTCAAAAGAGATCTGCCTGCTTCTTCTTCTCGTGCTGGGATTAAAAGCACACACCATTCCGCCCAACTTCTTTGGTTTACTTTTATAGAGTCCTAGTTAAACAAGACTCCTTCTATACATATTACCTGTTATACCATATGCAGTAAACCATCTTTATTTTAATGGAAAAACAAGATCTGTTCTTTGATTGTTTTTTTAAATTCTGCACAGGGTTTTTCTTTGTAGCCCAGGGTAGCCTAGACCTCAGAATCCTCCTGCTTCAGTGTCTTGAGAACACAGATTACCGGTGTGCTTTCCTGTTTACGATGTCTTTGTGATCTGATACAGTGCTTTCCTGTTTACGATGTCTTTGTGATCTGATACAGTGTTTAGGGCGCAATGGTACTTGTGTTGGTTCAGTAAATGGTAATTTTACAGTGTTTTTTAAAGTTAATGTTTCAGATGTGTTTTCTCCACAGCACGTTCTGTGAAACTGAAGGAAGATATTCTCTCCTGCACTTTTTCTGAGTTGAGTTTGGGCTTATGCCAGTTTATCCAAGAGGTTCGGAGACCAAATGGTGAAAAGTATGACCCAGACAGTATCTTATACCTGTGCCTTGGAATTCAGCAGGTACCAATTTCAATAACTTACACATTTGATTGGTTTCATTATCTGAGATAATTAAATTGAAAATGAATGTATATTGTCATTTAGTTTTGTTATAAACTTTTTTTTTTTTAAGTGAACTGTCTCAATTTAAAAGTCTTAACATATAGCTCTTCCTAAATTAAACTGAGAATGTTGGTAGAATAAGAGACATGGGGGTCATGTATTTTACAGGTAAACAAACAAAAATCATATAAATAACAGTCTACCTAGATGTGACTGACTGTCTGCATGTATAAATGATTTATTTGCACTTTGGAAGTACAAAATAAAATAATAGATATGTGAATACTTAACATTTGCAACAATCAATTGTTCATAAGAGTGCTACAAGAGTTTCAGCTAGAGGCAATTCACGCTTTCTACAGCAATTTGAGCATAGGATTTAGGAGTGTTTTCTCCTTTTTTGCCTAATTTTTTCCTAAGTTTTATTTAGAAAATTTTTACTCAGTATCTCTTCAACATTTGTTTATGGCTAGGACTGGTTTGGTTCATGCTCCTATAATTCTGTTACTGGAGATGCTGAGTCAGTAGGATTACAAGTTTGGGAGCAATTACATAGTCATAAATCAAAAATCACCCATTACAGTTAAGTTCTGACATGTTTGTAAGTTACTGGATATAGTTAATGCTCACCAAGAGTGAGAGTTAAGTAAATAGAGGGCAATCATAAAATTGAGCCTATCATTTAACCCATAAGTTTATTTCAAATTAGAATGTGGATATGGTAGCATATGCCTGGAATCTCACCTTCTTAAGAGGATGAAGCTGAATGACTGCAAGTTCAAGGGCAGCCTAGGTTACATGATGAGGCCTCCATTTGAAAAAAAGTAATGTCTAGTGACACATTCAGTAAACAAAAGTATAAATTATATGTATTACTATATAATGACATTGCTATGAATCTATAACATGAAATAAAAATGTATGCAATGGTAATTGTTTCTGGGTGGTATTAATCTGACTGTTCTTAAACAAGGTAGGTGTTTTCATTTGTTTTGTTTTTAATTACAAAAGTAAGTGTCAAGTTAGGTAGCACACAGCTATTATCCCAGCACTCAGGAGGCAGAAGAGTTCAAGACCAACCATGTCTATGTAGGACAGTCAGTTCTACACAGACCTGTCTCAGACAAAAATAAGTAGCTAGCAGACTGGAGAGATGGCTTAGCAGTTAAGAGTACTAATTGCTCTTCCATAGGTCCTCAGTTTCTTCGTAGGCACATGTTGCTTGTCTTTTTCCCACAGGGATCAGAAGAATGGGTCTGATAAATCCCCTGGAACTGGAGATATAGACAGTCGTGAGCTGTCATTAGGTGCTGGGAACTGAATCCAGGTCTATTGCAAGAATATCAATTGCACTTAACTGCTGAACCATCTCTTCAGCTCCTCGTTAATCATTTTTGCTTTGCTATATGTGTGCCTATGCCTCTGTCATTCTATCTGAAAGAGAATGGGAGGGATATATGTGTACATGTGTGTATATCAGTGAGGGTGCACATACATGCCCTGGATGTCAGGTATCTCCCTATATTACTCTGTTTTATTCCCTCGAGACAGGGGATCTCACGGAATCTGAAACGTGACTTATCAATTTCCAGGGGTCTGCAGGTCTCCACACTCCGGTACTAGGGTTTCAGGCCTATCTGGCCATGCCTGTCTTGGATTTATGTGCTGGGAATTCAAACTCTTGTCCTTATGCTTGTTCAGCAGTGTTTTTTATCCACCAAACTATTTCCACCCTGTTTATACCCCCTACCCCCACCCACCATGCTTCACTTAGTTCTTATTTAGCATAATAGGGTCTATACAACTTGTTTCTTTCAGTGAAGAATATTATCTCTCTCTTTCTCCTTCTCTCCCCTCTCCTCCTCTCTTTCCCATCTCTTTCTTTTTTCCTTTCTTTTTTCTTTTCTTTTCTTTTCTTTTCTTTTCTTTTCTTTTCTTTTCTTTTCTTTTCTTTTCAAGAAAGCAGAAAGGATCTTGGGATGTTTGAGGCCAGCCTGGTATACGTAATTTAGCTTCAAGCCTGCTGGACTCCTAGGGACCAAACCTCAGGAATTGCTTTATAAAGCATCTCAGTCCTCTAAATTTATTTTTAAAACAGGGAAACATAAAAATTATATATTAATGCAGTATCAGTCTATTTCCATTCTCTCTTGGATAGACAGACAGAGGCATAGACACACACGGCAAACCGAAGTGCTTAACAAGGAGCTGGAGAGGTGGTTCAGCAGTTAAGAGCAATTGATGTTCTTGCAATAGACCTGGATTCAGTTCCCAGCACCTAAATCTACAAATTCACATTGCAGATCAAGTTTAGCTATCTCTTTGAGCCTTTATAATTTTTTTTTTTATTATTATTTTCTTTATTTACATTTCAAATGCTATCCCGAAAGATTCCCATACCCCTCCCCCCACCTCTGTTCTCCTACCCACCCACTCCCACTACTTGGCCCAGGCCTTGCCTTGTGCTAGGTCATATGGAGTTTGGAAGACCAAGGAGCCTCTATTCCCCTGCTTGTGGACGTTGTACATCGTGGTGCGCACTAGGCTCCGCACCACGATGTACAACGTCCACAAGCAGCAACTCAGAAATCCACCTGCCTCTGCCTCCCGAGTAATGGGATTAAAGGCGTGCACCACCACACCCAGCTTCTTTCATCTGTTTATGCACGTTATATTAATTAACTTTTCTTATCACCATGACAACATCGCTGACAGCAGTAACTTTGCAGGAAGGTTTATGTTGTCATTCAGAGTCTGCAGTCACTGTAATAGATAAAATGTGGTAGTGGGAGCTAATGGCTTCTTTTCACCATGACCACCTATACAGCTCTGGCCAGAAGCTGAGCTACGCTGTTAACATCAAAAGGTCTGCTTGGTAGGCATGTTTCCAAACACAAGCGTATGGGAACATTTCACATTCAGATGTAACACAGAATGGTTGACTTCATATTTCAGTTGTTGTGGGTAATGTTGGAGTGAACTTGGAATACTAACAGTAGGCTAGAGAGAAGACTCTGTCGTGAAAGTGCCTGTGGTATGAGCATAAAAACCTGAGTTTAGATTCTCAGAACCCATGTCAAGCTGGCAAGGTGTCTGCCTATACCTCGCAGCACTAGAGCTAATTGCCAGCCTGCCTAACATAGTCAGTGAGTTTCAGATTCCACAAGAGCTCTTTTTTTCACAAAATGAAAGACACTGAATGAGGAAACCCACCCAACATTGACATCTGATCTGGATGTTCAGGATGATCAGGGCATCCTAAAACAGTTGCAGGTGGTTGTGAGTGGTCATGTGAGTATTGGGAATTGAACTTGGATCCTCTGTAGGAGCAGTGGGGCCTGAGCCCTCTCTTCAGCCTTTAAAGTGATATTTGAGATCACTTATTAGATCTACAGTGATTTGTTGCCTTGCCAGCAGTATATAAGACCATATCCATTTGTTTTGTACTACTATATTTAAGTTGAATTAAGTACAGTTTAAATATATTTTAAAAATGAGTTTACCTTGTGGCATGCATACACACAGATACAGGTAGAGGGGCAAAACCACGTTCAGTCCTCGTGTAGAGCAGTATGTGCTCCTAACTGCTGGGCCGTTCTCTACTCCAAGTATTTTAATCTTTATGATGTTTTCATAAATGAACATTTGTTTGTTTGTTTTATAACTTCCTACTTGGGTTGTAAAAGGATTTGTTGTCTATATCTCACAACCTGCTGAGCTCACATGTTGACTCTAACCACTTGTTTGTCATAAGTGCACGTATGTGAACCTGTTATCTGCAAGGAGAGGTAATGTTTAACTCTGTTTCCTCTGTGAGTGGTTTATATTTTTCTCTGGCATAGTGTGGTTAGGGCTTTCAACACAGTGGTGCACAGGAGTGGCAAGGACTGATGTTCAGCTCTCATTCCTCACAAGGATGGAGACCTCTTTAGAACCATGCATTTCATATGTAATAGTGTATTTTAAAATGTGTATTTGGTAAGATTAAAATATTCTATGTTTCACTGGTAATTAATTGGCTTTGTTAAATGAGCTTTAAAGTCTGTCTTCTGCTTTTTAAACTTGTGAAAATGACTTTGTTAAAGGGGCAAAAACAGAGGCTAGGGGTTGAGTCCAGTGGTCAGTGCTTATTTGGATCTTGCATGCACACAGCCTGGGTTTAATCCCTAATACTGCAAAAAGAAAAAGGGAGCCGGGCGTGGTGGTGCACACCTTTAATCCCAAGTACTTGGGAGGCAGAGGCAGGCGGATTTCTGAGTTCGAGGACAGCCTGGTCTACAAAGTAAGTTCCAGGACAGCCAGAGAAACCCTGTCTCAAAAGAGAAAGAGAGAGAGAGAGAGAGAGAGAGAGAGAGAGAGAGAGAGAGAGAGGCAGCGGTAAGCAGATTTCTGAGTTCGAGGCTAGCCTGTTTTACATATTGAGTTCCAGGACAGCCAGGGCTACACAGAGAAACCCTGTTT
>NC_034595.1:77919994-77936258 GCF_900095145.1 Mus pahari | reverse complement strand
AGAGAGAGAGAGAGAGAGAGAGAGAGAGAGAGAGAGAGAGAGAGAGAAAGAAATTAACAAAGCGAATTAGGCAAGTAAGATAGTAAGTTGCTTCGAAAAGGCCTCATTCAAATGGATATTATAGTGATGGATAGTTGTTATTGACTAGGATAAATATTAATGAAATTAATTCTCTCCAGCTTATACATAGCCAGAGATGAAAGACACTATAATAGATGTGAGATAACATCTTTACAATGCTGAAGGCTCAAGCTATAGACTCAACTGCTTCCTGCTCTTTCAGAGGGCCTGAGTTCAGTTCTAGCACTTAGGTCAGGTCATCCTCCACCTTGAACTCTAGCTCTATGGGGAGCAATGCCTTTTGACTTCCATAGACATCTGCACCCACATGTGCACACATGTACAGACACATAAAATAAATCTTTAAAAACAAAACTAAATGCTACCTTGTATTGTTCTATAACTATTTATTATATTTTTAATTGATTTATATCTTATAAATGATAAACTGCTCCCTCGATACAGCTTAAACTGTGTATTATCCAAACATTTTTTTGTTTTGTTTTGTTTTTTGTTGTGGTGGTTTTCGGTTTTTGGTTGGTTGGTTGGTTGGTTGGTTGGTTTTTTTTTTTAAGACATGGTTTTACTGTATAGCCCTGGCTGTCCTAGAACTCACTCTGTGGACCAGGCTGGCCTCAAACTCACAGATTCACTTGCATCTTCCACCTCGGTGCTGGGATTAAATGTGAACTCCACCACCACCACCTGGCTATCTCTTATTCTGTGATATTGCTAATAGTTGACCCTTTCAGGTTGGGATTACTGGTACACATCTTTAATCCCAGGACTGAAAGGAGAATAGAGCTCTGTGAGTTCTCAATATGTTCTACATATTGAGTTTTAGGATAGCCAGAGCTATATAGAGGGACCCTGTCTCTCCAAAACCCCATCTCCACCCCCCAAAAAGGATCATTCAAGATGTTGTTCCAAAGGCTGGGCATGGTGACGCACGCCTTTAATCCCAGCACTCGGGAGGTAGAGGCAGGNGGATTTCTGAGTTCGAGGCCAGCCTGGTCTACAAAGTGAGTTCCAGGACAGCCAGGGCTACACAGAGAAACCCTGTCTCAAAAACAAAACAAAACAAACAAACAAAAAAAGATGTTCCAAGTGTTGAGAGCTGTGATTGGGAGGTCCTAAGTAAGGTTTCTTTTTCCTTCTTAATATCTATTTACCTTTATTTTATGCATATGAGTTTGTTTTTAAGCATTTATTTGTTACTATATGTAAGTATACTCGCTGTCTTCAGACACACCAGAGGAGCATCAGATCTCATTATAGATGGTTGTGAGCCACCATGTGGGTGCTGGGATTTGAACTCAGGACCTCCGGAAGAACAGTCGGTGCTTTTAACTGCTGAGCCATCTCTCCAGCCCCCATTTTGTTTGTTTTTAAGATTTATTTATTTTGTGTATGTGAGTGCCCTGTCTGCATGTACATCTTCATGTTTGAGGAGTACAATCAGATCCCATTATAGGTTATTGTGAGCCACCATGTGGTTGCTGGGAATTGAACTCGGGACCTCTGGAAGGGCAGCCAGTGCTCTTAACCTCGGAGCCATCATCTCTTCAGTCCCACATACGGGTTTTTTGTTTGCATGTGTAACTGTGGACCATGGGCATGTAAGTGCCCGTGAGGGCCAGACAGGAGTGTCACATTCCTGGAATTGGAGTTACAGCTACTAGCCACTGTGTGGGTGAATGGTTCTCTGAAAGGCCAACTCTCTACCCTCCCACCCCCTAATATGCTTTCATTTTATTTTATTATTTTAATTTTATATGTCCAGATGTTTTGCCTATGTAGATGCCTGTGCATCATGTACATGTGTGGTGCCCAGGGAAGATAAAATGTGCTGGGTTTCCTGGATCTTGAGTTATCAACAGTTGTGAACCACCGTGTGGGTGCTAGAAGTCAAACAGGTCTTCTGGGATGCCTCTTCCAACCTCCAATGCCCCCAAGCCCTTAAACCTGAGATTGCATTGTTTCAGGAGAAAGTTAGTGTAAGTAGTGTGGTACACAGAAGCTCTGTGAGCACATTGCAAACACATAGTACATACCAGGAAAGGGGAGTTCTGAAGTATGCATTGATCAGGGTTATCAAAGGAGTAAAGAGTTCTTATTTAGGAAGTCCGTTTGTATATTTGTTCTGTATTTGTTCATGAGCCCACGGAGGAGGAGGTTTGGACCTCTGGGACTAGAGTTACAGATGGTTTTGGGCTCTGTGGATAGAGTCTGTGTCATCACAAGAGAAGTAAATGCTCTTTCCTACAACCGGTTCTTGGTTTTAGTATTTACTCTGTACCACCCATATGCTTTTTTTTAAAGAACTTTATTTTGAAAATTCCGAGCCAAGTATCCATGCAAAAGCCTTGGACTTGAACTCTGGTGTTTTAACCTACAGTATAGTGCTTAGAAGCTGTGCAGGACAGACAGGAGTAGAAAAGGCAGACATTAAGGGACAAAACCATTTCTTATAATGTGTTCTAAATTTGAACTTTCTTTATACTAGTATGTGTTCTTTCTTTTATTTTTTAGTACCTATTTGAAAATGGTAGAATAGATAACATTTTTACGGAGCCCTATTCCAGATTTATGATTGAACTTACCAAACTCTTGAAAATATGGGAGCCTACAATACTTCCTAATGGTAAGGGTGTTACTTTTAATTATTTTATCATAGACTTGTATAAATGGATTTTTTAAAAAGTATTTCATATATTGCAATATAATCTGTTTGATGTAATACAGTTCAGCTTTTAAGGAGAAAATCTTATATTTATTGTTCAGCATTTTAGTAAAATGCAACTGTCAACAGTGTATGAAACTAATATACAACTCAAAACATATATTCAATTATTGTTACATTTGTAGGAATGTTTTGTCTGATAGTATCATGGAAGCTGCATACCGGTCACTATGGATCGACTCAGATGCATTCCATGCATAGATGATCTTTTTAGAATGCTGGTGATCTGTGCTTGTTTTATCCTTGAATTTTTAACCAGCGTTGTTAGAAAAGTCTGTGGTTCACCCCAGCTCTCAGGCTGTGACTGGAGAAGTGAGGCTGATAACCATGACTATGGCCTTTCTCTTGAGCTCTGGAGAACCTTTGGAGCATTCTGAGCCACATGCTGTTAGAGAGAAGGCTGGCAACATATATTTGGAAGTAATAAAGTCATATTCAGGGATGTTCTCCAAGAATAGAATACAGAAGCAGCAACAGAGAGGATTGAAAGAGAGCATTAGGTTAGACCTGAATGAAGGACATGAATCTTCTCCAAGGAGCAGTGCAGTGCAGTTAAGACCTTGACCTTTTCATTACAGATCCTAGTCAGTCCCATGACTGTTAGTTCAAGTTAAGAATGAGAGGGAGGGTGGGAGAGTACATTTTGCTAAAGGTAAACTTGATGGTCTGGGCGGAAGCTGCTTAATTTCCCGTGGACCAAACCTGACTTTGTCCTGGTTCTATAGTTTGAGCTAAAAAAAGTTTGTTATTAATTTCTTTATTTACTTTACACCCTAACCACATCTCCCTCCTCCCCTCCTGTTCCCTCCCTTTCACCTCCCCAGCTTCGTATTTTTAAATGGTTAGAAACTTGAAAGAAAAATATTTTGTGATATGAAAATTGCATGAAATTCAAATATCTATAAATAAGCCTTATTGTTCAGAGAAAGTGGCCTTCCTGGGAAAGATCAAACAGTACAGTGTGGAGCTGGGTCTCTCGTTGGAGTGCTGCTCTTCCTGTGCTGCTTCTGTTTGCCTGCTCAGAGAAGAGGTGGGAGTGGAGATTCCATGGCTCTCTTCTTCTCCACCCTGTCTAGGTTACATGTTCTCTCGAATTGAAGAAGAGCATCTGTGGGAGTGCAAACAGCTAGGCGCATACTCGCCCATTGTCCTGTTAAACACCCTCCTTTTTTTCAATACCAAATACTTCCAACTAAAGAATGTTACTGAGCACTTGAAGCTTTCCTTTGCCCACGTGATGCGACGGACCAGGACTCTGAAGTACAGCACCAAGATGACATATCTGAGGTTCTTCCCGCCTTTACAGAAGCAGGAGTCAGAGCCAGGTGTGTTGTTGGTAGATGAGGGTTCTGTTTGAAGTGCAAAGATGGTTATCACTGAAGGTCATGGAGGGCACACTGAAACTTTAACATTTTAATATTTTTCTGTTTCTGAGTATGTTACAAGCTCTCAAAATGAGAGTCTCTTTGGTTCATTGTAATCTTATTAACTTAAGTTAGAAATGCTGACTTAATTGTATAGTGCTGGACTGGAGAGATGGCTCAGAGGTTCAGAGCACTGTCTGCTCTTCAGAGGTCCTGAGTTCAAATCCCAACAACAACATGGTGGCTCACAGCCATCTGGTACCCTCTTCTGGTATGTAGGCATATATGCAGACAGAACATAGTATACTTAATAAAAATAAATTTTCAAAAAAATATTGTGTAGTGTCTCCCAACCCCCCCCCCCCGATTTAGTTGGGTAGATCCCAAATAATCTACAACTTACCAGAGTATTTATTTATTTTTTATTTATTTATTTATTTATTTATTTATTTATTTTGGTTTTTCGAGACAGGGTTTTTCTGTATAGTCCTGGCTGTCCTGGAACTCACTTTGTAGACCAGGCTGTTCTCGAACTCAGAAATCCGCCTGCCTCTGCCTCCCAAGTGCTGGGATCAAAGGCCTGCGCCACCACATCTGGCCCTTACCAGAGTATTTAAATCTGTAACCATGGTGATGAGGCCACTATTTCCGGGTACCAGTCAACAATTAACAGTTTAAAGAAACATGCTTAGCTTTTAATCTATTGGACTTTTTTGTTTTTACAAGAGCATCTTGATTTAGTTATCATCTTTTATTCAGTTCTAAAATTCTGAAAGAACTCAGAAGCCCGACCTAAAGTAGGTCGCTATTGTTATTGTATGCCTGGGTCAGTAGTAGCAGCTTCATTAAGTTGATTATGACCATGTGTTTCAGAAAGAGACTAAGTGACTCCATGTCTTCAGTGTCTGAAAAATACTATTCTAGAACTAGAAATTAAACTCTTGGTTTATGTTTGGTTTTGGTTTTTTTAACCTTACTATATAGTAGCTCAGGCTATCCCTGACCTCAGTCCTCTTAAATCAGCCTTCCCGAGAGTTGCAGTTACAGCTCTATGCCATCATGCACATATGGCATATATACACACAAAGAAATTCTTAATTTACATCAATATTAAGTTTTCCCAATCGTTATTACTTTTAAGAATAAATTGCATAGTGGAAATGTGAGGAATTAAATTTTCTAAATTTAAACTCTGAATAGTCGGTATGTGTGTACTATACATATTAGCTTGTTTTCCGTTGCTCCCTTAGCTTCAGGAATACTACCATCGTCTTGCCCTTTCCCCTGGTGTCCGTCTCTGGCCATAGCGTGGTACTTACGTGATCCACTTCATAGTATTGTTTTTTGTTTCTTGCTTTTTGAGACATCTCACCCTGTATCTCAGGCTTCCCTAGAACTCAGCTGTATTTCCCAAGCTAGCCTCAGTCATGAAGCCATACGTCATCCTTGGCTTTGAGGCTGGGGTTGCAGGCCTGGTTCTCCTCCTGAAGGTCTGCTTTATCCTCTTAGATAATATTAGCAAAGGAGTGAGGGGCAGTCAGTTATTTCCACTTTTGATTGAGTACTTGACAATGTTGATTAAAAAGTTCAACTTGTTTTTAAGCAACTTGTAAGGCATTTCTATATAGGAAGCTGGAGTTATTTTAAAGCAATAATACTAATAGCTGGAGAAAAAGAGTCCTAAACAATTTAAGAGTGACTTTAACAATGGGCTTTAGAGGGACCTGGCAGGCTTAGTGGTTTAGAGGACCTCTATTCCCAGTACCCATATACAGCTGCTTGGATCTCTGCTTCCAGAGGGATCTGATGCCTTCTTCTGGCCTCTCTGGGCCCTGCATGAAGGTGGTGCACAGACATATATCAAGGAAAACACCCACACGCATAAAATAAAAACAAAGACTTCATTTTAGAAAATGGAATGAGGCTATGGCTCAGTGGATGAAAGTGCTTAAAATGCAAGCATAACAACCTAGATTAAGGTCCCCAGCTCCACTGGGCAGTGGTGGCACAAGCCTTTAATCCCAGCACCTGGGAGGCAGAGGCAGGCGGATTTCTGAGTTTGAGGCCAGCCTTGTCTACTAAGTGAGCTCCCTTGTAAAACTAGCAGTGATGATGTGTATCTCCTACGTCAGTACTGAGGGGGCTGAGACAGGTGGACCCCTGAAGCTTGCTGGCCAGCCAGTATAGGGTATGACTAAACTTCAGGTCAGTGAGGGAACTGTCTCAAGAAAAAATGGCTCAGCAGGTGATAGTGACTGTTCCTTAACCCCGGTGACCTAAATTTGATCTCTGGAACCCGTGTAAAACTTAGAAGGAGAGAGTTGGTGCTGCAGAGTTGTTTCCTGACTTCCATGTGTGTCCAGTGTTGTGAGTGAATGAGTGCCTGTGCACATGCACACGCACGCACACACACGAGTGGCTTGGGCTCTTATGTCTACACATAAGTTGTGTTTAGTTTGCTGAATGGACAGTTGAGACCCAGCAGCCTCCTTCCCATGCCTGCACCATGCATGGTCTAACAGCCCAGCCCCAGAGAGTCCTGTCTTATCAAATGGTAACTCTGATGCCATTTCCTAGAATACCTTAGTACAGGGAACTTGAGCAAGAACTCAGTCTGTACTAGTACCCCAGAGGAGAGATGCATTCATATAAATGCTTCGATTTATGAGCCCTGTACCTAATCCATTCTACTGAGATAAGGATATATCAGTGACATATGGTCACTTTTGTCACACAACTCCTCTTTGTTTAACAGGAACATACATGTTTCAGGACAAGCCTAGTGTTTAGCATATAAACAAAACTCCTAGCACATAGTTGCTTAACAAATATTGTTGAATAAATGAAAGAGCAGGAGTTAGAGTCCAGCTGGGAAGCAAAGCTCACTAGGTATGTTGACACCTATACAAATCTTTAATTTTTTTTTTTTTTTCTGCCTCAAGATAAGCTAACTATTGGCAAGAGGAAACGAAATGAAGATGATGAGGCCCCAGTGGGAGTGGAGATGGCAGAGAACACTGACAACCCACTGAGGTGCCCGGTTCGGCTTTATGAGTTTTACCTGTCAAAATGGTAAGCGACCTTTTTCTGTGCTCTGCGCACAGAGCAGTCATTACCCAGCATAACTGGCACTTTATTCAAGTGACTGGAAACTAGAAGCACAGCTGACTGTGACCCAGGGTGTGCCTTTGTTCATGTTTTCTCCATCCTTTTATCTGCCTGGATTTGGAACTAAGAAGCCAGCCATGTCATCTTAAACATTAAGATAAAAACATTTTCTCCTAAAATTTCTCTAAAAGGGGGGGGAGGGGGAATCACATTTCATTTGACCTTCTGACACACTGTTGTTCATCCTGTATGTAGAGCCTTTTTTTTTTTTTTTTTTTTTTTTTTTTTTTTTTTTTGGTTTTTCGAGACAGGGTTTCTCTGTGTAGCCCTGGCTGTCNTGGAACTCACTCTGTAGACCAGGCTGGCCTCAGAAATCTGCCTGCCTCTGCCTCCCGAGTGCTGGGATTAAAGGCATGCGCCACCACCGCCAGGTGTAGAGTCTTCTCTATAGTGATTTATTTTTTTGTGTAGAAAACAAATTCTGAGGCTGTTTTTTGGCTAAAACCTTCAAGGAGGAGAAAGCATTGAAGAAATTTGAGTTTTGTATGTTAAAGAGCCACCATCCAACCCAACCCATCCCCATGCTGGGAGTATAGCCACCAACAGTCTTGAGTCCAGAGCTTAAAGTTTTCAATTAAAAGAAATTCTGACGATAACGTATGAAATAATAGCATCAAGTGACCTATGCAAATTGGCCCACCTGCCTGCTTGCCTGCCTGCCTGCCTGCCTTCCTTCCTTCCTTTCTTTCTTTTTCTCGAGGCAGGGTCTCATGTTTCCCAGGCTGGTCTCAAACTTGATTTGTAGCCAAGGATGACCTTGAACTTCCAGTCCTCATCTCTCCACCTTCCAAGTATTAGAACTACAGGTGTCTGCCCCACACCCAGCTGTGCTTTATCTTTATCACAGTTTGCCACTTTCAACTCGGTTCTGGGTCGCTCCTGGGAGGAACATGCCTGTTATCCCTGTGGTTCTGGTGTTACTTACGACGTGAGACAGGATGGGAAGAAGTTCAGAACTGTAATCTAAGAAATGATGATGTGTATTTCCCGTGTTCCCATCTCAACTTTGTTTTCTCTCTTTTGCTTGTTTCCTCCTATGGATAGTTCTGAAAGTGTGAAGCAGAGGAGTGACGTGTTCTACCTTCAGCCTGAGCGCTCCTGTGTTCCTAACAGTCCCATGTGGTACTCCACATTCCCCATAGACCCTGGGACCCTGGACACCATGCTGACACGCATTCTCATGGTGAGGGAGGTACATGAAGAACTTGCCAAAGCCAAATCTGAAGACTCTGATGCCGAGTTATCGGATTAACATGAAGGAAAGCTCCCGTTTTCATGCACACTGGTATGCACCAAGCTGTGATATACCCAGCTGTTGGGAAGATGTTGAAATGCAAGTCCTCTTGACTTGCTTATTTGGTGGGAAAAACGGTAGCTTCTGAGCCATAGTGGGCTGCAAATGTAACCTGAAGGGAGAAGGGTGAGTGGATTGGGAGGGAGAGGAACGTTCATAGACATCTTCGAAAGACTAACCAGTTTCTGAGTGGTGCATAATCTTATTTTCTTTGGGAATAAGAAATTGTGGAATATTTTTAAGGAAAACTGTTGTATAAAATTCTACCATAGTAACCTTAGTTAGAAGGGGTAGCTTTGCAGTGAGACCCTGGCTGCAGTAGGCTACTTGAGCAAGCTGTCCATGAACTTCAGGAAAGGTCACTGCACAGCTGAGAGTGGCATCAGATGAGGACAGGGAGACTCAGCCTGGAAGATCCAATAAAAATACTCAAGTTTTTATAAAAAGATAGTGGTCTGGGTTGATTTTTCACTGCCAACCTACTTAAGTGAGGGATAGAAGCCTTTAGTCTTTTTAACTGAAGGCCCCTCACATCAGAGGACGCGCCCTTCATTACTGTTAGTGAGCCCCTTTTCATTTAGGGTCTTGCCTTCTCAGCTGTGGGTGATTGAAGGTAAAAAGGATGATATTTGAGAATTTAACTATGTACACAGAAAATCTGTGGAGCTCATTAGACCCTGGTGTCTTGAAGTATTTATAGAAAGCCCATTAAAATGCCCACTTCTCTGGGTGCTGCTGTCTCCTGGCCTCAGCTGGCTGCACAGAAGTGGAGCCACCCTTTGTGTCCAGTTTTCCCCCATGGCATCCTTTCTTCCCTGTCTTACTTTCCTGTTCCCAAATGATGCTGCTTGTTCTTTGTACCAGCTTCTAGAGGCCCTTGTCATTTCAAAAGGAATAACCTGTCTCCATAATTCTGACAAATGTGTGGGTGATCCCACAAAGACACAGTATTAAGTAGCTGTCCGAGTTACGGTAGGGAAGGTCGCAGTAGGTTGCTGTGTAAAAGCATCTGGAAGTTGACCTTATTGCCCAGGGAACTTGAAAGTTAGGAATGCTGGGGCTGGAGTCCGAGGTGACTGACCTTACATATCCATGCGGTTGGTTTTTCTACTGCTTCATTCCAGATTCTAGCTCTCATAGTTCTATGGGGAGTGTAAGGCACAGGTGTGTGTGACATTACCAGGTGTCTCCCTCATCTCCATTCTCAGTTTCTTTCCTACAAATTTTGAATCAAGCTTTTAATAATGTTGGATAATTATTGAGCTTCTTTAATTGACGTTAATTTGAGCTTACAGCAGAAATGAGAGAAGTCATAAGCTTCTCCAGCGTGTCATCTTAACTTCGGTATGTCCCATGTCATAGGTGGGAGTAGCAAGTTGGTTGTTTTGTTTTGTTTTTTTTTTTAAACAAATAAAAGTCATTTAAATACAACAGAACTTTAAAATGGGCCTTTGACATTGTGTACTTAGTGGTTCTGTCCCTCTGCTTGTAACAAATACCCTTTTTGTTACTAAAAATTATGTGAAAGAAGTTAATCTGGCCCAGTCTGTATGATTAACTCCATCTGTGCTGTCATTTCTGACGGGGAAACCTCTTCCTTCCAGACCTTGATTGATTGGAGGGAAAGCAGTTGGCCTGTCTGATAAGTCACCAATAAACCATCCAAAACACCAGGTGTCCAGTCCTGCTGTATCAGTTTTGATTTGTGTAAACACTAACATTTCCCATCTATAGTTGTATGAAAAACAAATACTGTTAGCTTAGTATATAAATTGTTATAAAATACCAAAAAGGGAAAAAAAATGTATCTTTTAAGAGAACAGCCACTACCCAGATAGATGACTGCATCAGGGCTTCAGCTGCATGTTAGTGCAGGGGCTTCAGACCCCTAAGCTAATTTTAAAAACTGGTTGATCATCAGTCATTCCTCCTGAGTGTAGCCGTTTGCTGTGTCAAATCATTTGCTTTTTTAATTTTGTTAAAATTGTGTAAAACCATCCTTACTCCATCCTCCCTCTAGGGGGAGTGAGGGACGAACCCAATTACTAGCGCCTGATCTCGGCCTGTCCCCTGTCCTTGGTCTTTAACTGTCTCTGGATTTTGTCTTTGCAGGAACCACAGAACTATTCCCTTAGAATAAAATAGTATATTTGTATTTGATGGGTGAGTTCTTTTTCTTTGTTGCTTTAAAGAACTTTAAATATATATTTTTTTATTTGATCTTATTGGTATGATCCAAGAGATATAAAATTGCAAAAAAAAAGAATGCCGCTTTCAGCAAAGTCCCTTGGTTTTTATTCCCTGCCGTCTTCCTGTGGCTTGCTTGTTTCCTGTCAAGGCTTGTTTCCATTTTTAGGTAACTTTTAACCATATTAAAAGTCCCAGTAGCTAGAGTGCCATGTGGCATGCACACAACCTTTGGGCAGACCTCTTCAAGGTCGTGTCACTGTGAGTGTTTGCCATGTCAGAGACTCAGCAGGGTGCATGCTTGCTGTCAGGTGTGCATGAGGGTCTTGCTGAAGATGTGGGACTAAAGAGTGCATTTTCTTAGTCGGTAGAGGTGCCTTGGGTATTCCACCAAATTCTACATGGACCATTTGTGTTCCCCCTACAACATTCCTAAATTTATAAAACTCTTCTCCCAAAACATGGGAAGTAAATGTTTCTGTAAATGAGGTCTAGTTTCCACATGAATACAAAAATCCTGCCTAGTGTCTCTCTGAAAGATGAGGAGATAGTAAGGTACCAATGCCCGCCTTCCTCTGCACTGCTAGTGGTCTTTGTCCTGTCCTTGGGGTGTTCTTCAATTGTGAGGCACTGTGACATTGGAAGAGTTACAGGCTCTGGGGTCTTTCTGATTGCTGTCTCTATGTAACCCTAAGTAACTGGGAGAAACCGGTCAGTTGTCTCCTCTGTGAAGTGAGACGGTAACACTTTCTTAGTTGTTAGGCATGGCACATTGTAGCTTTCAAATGTAAGATGGCTCTTAAACCCTTACCCATCTCTCCTGCCCCCGGAGCCCCCCTCCACTGTAGGCATAGCTACTGGCTCACCTGTGCGTCAGTAGGTGGCAGGGGAGGGACTGTCTTCGATCAGAGTTCTGACCCATGAATATCTCTGAGTGATTAGTACCTAATATTCCCTGAGAAAAGGTGAGCCTGTGATCACATGACCACCACTCTGGTGCCAGGCAGGCCTGGATGGACTCCCAGGACTAGATATAAGCCCAAGACTAGAAGAATCCCACCTAGGGCCACAGGTCCCAGGCAGGTGTGAGCTCAAGACAGAATGGCCACTTGGGTGGTGATGACCACCAGGCTGGCGCCATGGAGCCCAGACAGGGAACTGGCTTGAGATGACTCCTGAAAGCATGAGTGGGGGTACTACTCCTGACATCACTCCTGACAGGGTCCCAGACACATGGAGACCCTGGGAGCCACTAAGAGGAGCAAGTGAGTAGTGTAGAAATGGAAGAGAGAGGTAGACAGACAGATAGACAGAAGGATGTGGGCACAACGAAGAGAGGCAGAACTGAAGACTCAAGGGTAGTGAGGAACAGCCTGATGTGAGTAGCTGATGATGCCACCTGGAACCATGGTGGGGTCTGTGGCCCTGCAACAGCAGGGGTTTGTTTCCACCAAAGGCCAATGGACTCCCAGGTGTGGGCCGCTGCCTAGGGACATTGATGCCTGAGGGCTGTGCAGAACTGATCCTACCTCTCACCTAGGCATCCTGGGAGAGCTCACTATGTCCCTCACTGGCTGCAGCACTCAGGAGAGCAGGCTCTGCACCTCACCTGGGCAGCAGGGTAGAGCTGGCCCTAGATGTGGGGGATAAAGTGATCTGGACCCAAGGGTGGTGTCTGCTGGGCAGTGGCGCTGATAAGAAAGAGAGACTCTCTTCCTCTTCCTCATCCTTCACCATCTGTGATAGACAGGATTATGAGTGGGAGAACTGGCCATGTACCTCACCTGGGCAGCAGGGTAGAGCTGGCCCTGGTTTTGGGGGGCTGCTGCCAGCCCAAAGGTCTTGAAAGCAGGAGAGCTGCCCATCTCTAATACCTCTCAGATTTAGGGCTTTCCGTTGTCCCACCCCCTCATCTACCCCACCAGAGTCCATGAAGGGGCTGGTTCCATAGATCCAAAACTGCCAGCGCTCCATGAAGCAGGGCAACAACAGGATATCCATATCCGAGAGGAGTCCCTGTGAGGTTCTGTATCGACAAAGTAACAGAAGCCATCAGGGCCTTGCACCAGACCCTTGGATCATTGCAATAAAACATTTGCAAGCAAAAGTGTGGACAAAAGGGTATACTGTGGGACACACTGACACACTACAGCTCCCAGCAACTTTTTTTTTTCTCTGTTACAGGGGTGCTTGTAAGGGTGGAGGGCAGGTATGAGGATATGGGGAGGTGAGTGGGATTGGGGTACATGATGTGACATTCACAAAGAACCAATAAAAACTTTGAAATCTCTTTTGAAAAACTGTACCCATTTCATGTGTGCACACACATGCCACAGTGTGGTTTGACAGTCAGAGGACATCTGGCTTGAATTGCTTCTCCTTCCATACCACGGAGTTCTGAGACAGCCCTGCTTGCCAGGCTTGGTGACAAGCACCTTTATTTTATCAGCCCTTTCTTTTAACATTGAGTATGTACATTACACATGCATGTACATTACAGAGATGCATGTGGTGGTCAAAGGACCACTGTTACCACGTGTGTTCTGTGGTCAGCAAGCACCTTTACCCAAAGTCATTTCACAGGAATCAAGGGTATGGGTGGGTATAGTATGTATATGTATGTATGAGTTTGGTATGTATGTATGGGTGTGGTATGTATGCCTTTATTTATTTTGATGCCTATCTGAGGGACAGGATAACTGAGTGGAGTCACTTTGCCCCACCACATGGCGTGTTTCAGTATAGAACTCATGTCTTTGGGTTTGGCCACAAGGAAGGACCTTTACCTACTATGACATCTCCCTGGCCCTCAGATTTTACATTTATAATGTACATAAATTGCTTGACATATACTAAGGTTTCAAATGCCTGTGAATCCATCTTGTAAAATATTGTAATCTGCAGATCATTTCTGCATGTCAGAATTAAGTGTTCGGCATGACCTGGCACAGTAGCTCTGTGCTCACATCTGGCCCACAAGCAGGAGGCAGAGAGAGACACTGAGACTGCTGTGGGCTGTTGAGACCTCAGAGTCTGTCCAAAATAATTCCAACTTTGGACCAAGTATTTAAATACATAAACCTATGGGTAGCATTCTTCTTTTTTTGGGGGGGGTAGCATTCTTCTTATTCAAACTTTCACATACTATGTTTTGGGGGGCTTTTTTGCCTTTGCTTTTTTTTTTTTTTTTGTAGCAAGTTTTTTTCCATTTATATTTTTTATTAATGTATGTGAAGTACCCAAGGGGCTAAAGGGGTGTGCAACCCTATAGGTGGAACAACAATATGAACTAACCAGTATCCCCCAGAGCTGTGTCTCTAGTTGCATATGTAGCAGAGGATGGCCTAATCAGCCATCAGTGGGAGGAGGAGGCCCTTGGTATTGCAAAGATCATATTCCCCAGTACAGGGGAATGCTCTAACTAAAAAAATGTATGTGGAGTGGTGATATGGAAAGTAGAGGGAGTCACAAATCAGTAAAACCCACATGAGTGTAGCCTGTCAAAGATTCCAAGACCAGTAGCAAAGCCATTAACCCATATGCTGGCCTTAAGAGCTAGGGTAAAATATTTCTCAGGAATTCCAATTGTGAGCAAAGACCACTGCAGCTTCTTCCTACTAGATGTTTATATATAGCCCGAGACTTCACCTGCAGAAACTTCCAGTTGAAACTAGCTAACCCCTCCCACAGTGCTATATGCTGTACTTACCTAATGAGCATAATGAGATTCCAGATTAAGCAGTAGTGGTTAGAGATACCCCCACCACCACCCATCACTACTGTAAAGGTATCTGCATTCTCCTGTTGTCTCAGAGGTTTACTGCCTCTATCTGATATCATAGGCCTAGTCCTGGAAGCTTCTAGGCCTCCTTACAGTCTAATCTTACCTAAAATCTTACCAGTCCCTGTGACTTACTGCTGAATAAGCTCACCCTTTCCTATTCTTTCTGATCACTGACAGAATCAACTCAGCTATTCTGCCCAGCTCCTCTCCAGGCTGGCTGATTCAATCTGGCTTCTCTCTTGGATTCTAACCGAATTGCTCTGCTTGGCCTCAGTCTTCTGGCTCCTCATTCTCTGACTCTTTCTGTCTTTACCTATATTTAGCTTGTTCTTTCTCTGCAACCAGTCTCTGAACTTTTGAATACCAGTCCCGGAAAAACCATCTCCTCCTCTCTTTTTTTTCCTCCTGTCAGCTCTCTCTTAGCCTCTTTTTCCTCTGTCTTGGGCATATCCTACTCATCAAATCCCTCCCTGAGTCATCATTTTGTGTGCTGCTCAATAGAAGTTACTTTCAAACATGGGTGCTTCCTTCTACAAACTCACTCTACCTTCATTGTTGTTCTTTTTGACCATTTCTCCAAAAGGAATCCCCATTCCCATCCTTCAGGGCTAGCCTTGATGATGTAAGTAGCTAAGAATGACCTTTGAACTTTTAATCCATTGCTTTTTTTTTAAAGATTGATTTATTATATGCAAGTACACTGTAGCTGTCTTCAGACACCCTAGAAGAGGGCACCAGATCTCATTACAGATGGTTGTGAGCCATATGTGGGTGCTGGGATTTGAACTCAGGACCTTTGGAAGAACACTCAGTGCTCTTAACTGCTGAGCCATCTCTTCAACCCTTAACCCATTGCTTAAATGGGTTTGTGCCACCATGCCCCTGTATCAAACATAGGGCTTTTTGTGATCTAGCCACTTGGTGAGGGGAATTTTTTTTTTAATATTTTTTTAATTTTGTTTTTTATGTGCATTGGTGTGAAGGTGTTTGATCTCCTGGAATAGGAGTTATAGTCAGGTGTGAGCTGCCATGTGGGTGCTAGGAATTGAACTAGAGTCCTCTGGAAGAGCAGCCAGTTCTTTTTTTAACCTCTGAGCCATCTCTCCAGCCCCCTTTGCTGTAAGTTGGTGGTATGCATGCTGTGATCATTTGCTGTCAGATTATGGCATTTGAGTGAGCTGCCATTCCCTCAGCTATCTTGTGGTCATTTTTTTGGAAAAAGACAAAAGTCAGGCGCTGTGCACTGCACTTGTCAGTAGCTTAAGGGCGACGCTGGAGGCATCTCTCAGATGCTGTTGCCGCCTTTCAGAAACTATTGTGAGATGGGTTCTTGGGAAGCAGCAGCTCTGGGGGGAGTTGTAGACATTGCAGACACCCCACCCCACTCCCTACAGCTTCCGTCCTCAGCCACCTTGGCTTCTTCCAGTCCAACCCACTAGTGATAGTAACTAGATGGGTTGGCCCCACCTTGGAGGCATGCTGGAAGACCATTGCTGTTGGTCTCTGGGATTGTCAAAATATTTGGGGACACCTTTATTCTTTTGGGTTTTTGTTTTTCTGGTAGTACCTCCTTTGGAGAAAGGAACTGGTAGTGATTTTATTATCTTAATAGGAAACAGAATTGTATCTTACATTCTTACATTTTCTTTTTTTTTTTTTTTTTT
>NC_034595.1:77902882-77919869 GCF_900095145.1 Mus pahari | reverse complement strand
TTTGGTTTTTCGAGACAGGGTTTCTCTGTGTAGCCCTGGCTGTCCTGGAACTCACTTTGTAGACCAGGCTGTTCTCAAACTCAGAAATCCGCCTGCCTCTGCCTCCCAAGTGCTGGGATTAAAGGCGTGCGGCACCATGCCCGGCTGCAGTCAGTGCTCTTAATCTCTGAACCATCTCTCCAGCCTCTGTTTGTTCATCCATTTGTTTGTTTTAAAAAATTTTGTGTGTGTGTGTGTGTGTACCAAAAGATCCCCCTTGGAGTTAGAGTCATAGGAAGCCACCCAGTGGGTTGCTGGGATCTGAACTCCAATCCTCTGCAAGAGCAGCAAGTGTTCCTAATGCTCAGCCATCTTTTCTAGTTCATTTGTTTTGAAACAAGGTCTCTCTATGTACCCTAGTTTGCCCTCAAACTCATGGCAGTCCTACCTCAGCCTTCTGAATGCTGGGGTTACAGGCTTATACCACTCTACCTGTTTCTATTCCTGCTTTCTGATTGGTTGGTTGAAATAATCTGGCTGGTTTAGAGGTTGTTACAGATTTTTGTCCTGACATGTTAAGGGTCTTCTCAGCATTTACAACATGAAGGTATGAGCATTCTATAAGATGATCTCCACAACCATGATTACCTCTTCATGGCCAGTCCTTCAGATCCACACAGGAAGGACTTTTTGTTGGCAGGATCTAGATGGGAGTGGTAACTAAATGTTCACTCCCTGGTTCACACTCAGCTGGCTGTTAGCTGCTGGCTTCCTATGCTTTGGCCCTGTTAATAATTTTTTAGGCTGCTATTGGCTAGGGTCACTGTCTATTGTGACACACTGATATGCATTCCAGCCCCTGGTAGAACTGGGATATGACATTCATGTTGGTGTTCTTGAAATGCTGGGAACCCAAAAAGGAACAAATAAAGTTACCCCCCAAATTTTAAGATATTCTGGACCTTAGGATACTCTGTGCCCCTCAGAACAAACGCTGTATGGTCGGTCACAGGTAGACAGAAGTCATTTTTGTATAATAAAAGGTCAAAATCAAAGAGCATCGATGGCCAGCCAGCACCTCACCTACCATGGCAGACTGGGGCCCTACACCACCAGCCAGTATGTTGAGGCAGGCTTTGGGATCTACACCAGTGGTGGGCCCTGCAACACAGGTCACACATATAGCATGAAATAGTACAACCTCATAGCCAGGCACACAATTAAATAGCATGTTTAATTATCTCGCAACAGATAGTGCAGTAGTAGAAATTAAGTCCTTTTAAAAAGTCACTCTCCCCGAAACCCAGTTCCTCAGCTGCCACACCATGGCTGAGGAACTGGATCAGGCTGGAGGGATTAATAGTCTTTCAAGGAGCTGAAAGTCTCCAAGTTAGAATTACCTTGAGAGCAGCCAGGAGACCTATGAGGAATGGGCACATACACTCAAGCACTCACACGTGCAAAGGACACAGAAAAGACACGGATGGAGGGATGTGGAAGGTTCCACCGTGGGGCAGTCACACATATGCACTCACATGCCAGAGAGTTCCAGTCTATCTGTGGTTGTCTCTTCTGGGAGAATGCAGCTGTGCTGCTCATGCCTGCAGCTCCCCATATCCCTGATAAACAAGCCAGCAGGGGCTGAGGACAGCAGCAGCTCTGTATCATCATCGCCAGCATCAGTGACAGCACGGATTTCTTTTGGCCCAGGGAAGGCAGGGCATACTGTCCCAGAGAAGCAAACGAAAGAATATGCCCAGGGCTAGGCCCCTGCCATCAGGAGGCTGGTGGCTCCTGGTTCTGTGTGAGGTGTAGGGGAGACGCAGTGAACCTCATCATGTGTGTTCTGGGCCCAGCTGCACTGCTCTAACAACAGGAGAGGCTATGGGCCTGTTTGTGTCTGCTCTCAGGCAGGGAGGTGTGTGCAGAAAGTGAGGCCCTGAGATGAGGACATTTGGGGGGTGGGGGTGGGGGCTATCACATAGGTTTATAGAGAAAACCTCTTCATTCACAGCTTCATTCAAGGGCTCCTATAAAGTATCTGTGGATTCAAGTACCAGCAGTTCTGATGGGGGCTTTTGGGATGGAGTGGCCAGCACATGCTGGGAGAGCAGCTGCCCTCAGACCCAAGAGGTCAGGAATCAGCCTAGAGGTGCTCTGGGCCCTTAGCACTGAGGCCCAGACTGTTGAGACAAACCAAGGGGCTACAAGATCTCCTCCCGTGGGCTCCTGGTCTTCAAAGGTGTTTGCCCGTTTGGCACAGATCCATTCTGACCATACAGGAGTTTGCCCTTCTCCCGGTCTGGCCATGTGAAGATGGCATCATCGCTGTCCAGCTCCGATTCAGAGTGCATCAGGCTGCTGCTCAGCGTGGGGCCTTTCTGTTTGCTGCCTGCCAGAAAGACAACCCCGGTGTTAGGCAGCACCTTGCCAGGCCCGAGTCACAGCCCATCCTCATCGCTTCCTGGAGAGGAGACAGGGAAGGCCAGGGATCCCTCTCTCTGCTGGAAGAGCAGATGGAAGGAGGACCTAGCCTGGCTACAAGTCCACAGGAAGCCAAGCCTGAAGGTTTGACCTGGACTCTCCTACTATGCCCCAGAGCTTTGGTTGGGGTCACCCAACTGTGTTCTGTTCCCTTTCAGAGAATACTCATGTCCTGAGACCTAGAGCTACATACTGAGACCTGTCTTGAAAAACAAACAAACACAAATTGAAAAGCAACAGTGGGCCAGGTGGTGGTGGAGCACGCCTTTAATCCCAGCACTCGGGAGGCAGAGGCAGGCGGATTTCTGAGTTTGAGGCCAGCCTGGTCTACAGAGTGAGTTCCAGAAGAAGAAGAAAGAAAGAAAGAAAAAAGAGAAAAAAGAAAAGAAAAAGAAAGAAAAGAAAAGCAACAGTGGGAATGCCTGACTGAGTGGGACTCTCATTCAGAGACAATCCCAAACAGCCATTTTATCAGAACACATGATCTATGTTCTGATGAGCACCGAGGACTGAGAGATTGCTTAGCAGTTAAGAGCAGCAGTTGCCTGCTGTCTCAGAGGGCCTGAGTTTTTATTTCCAGCATCCACAGCACCTGTGGCTCCTATAAGTACAGCTCCTGAGGAGCCAACATCTCTGGACTCCATGACTGTGTGCACTATTATTACACACAGATAAAAACGAATCTTTGTTTTTCGAGACAGGGTTTCTCTGTAGTCCTGGCTGTCCTGGAACACACTCTGTAGACCAGGGTGGCCTCGAACCCAGAGGTCTAACTGCCTCTGCCTCCCTAGTGCTGGTATTAAAGGTGTGTGCCACCATCTAGCAAAAATATAAAGCTGTCTGAGACTAAAGGCCTTGGCATTCACCTTCCCAGCCTTTCCCTCACTGCAGAGACCCCAGGGATAAACCATCTCCATTCTACAGAGAGATGGTTGATGTGGAGAGAGCTGATGTGGCGCTCATTCCAGCAGTGCTCCGGACGCTGGCACTGCCTGACCACAGGAACAGGCTCCCCACCTGTTAGCAGTGGGGATGTCAGAGGAGTCGTGCTTCTCTCAGGCAGTCTACAGCCTTGCCATTCATCACTCTCCTAAACACCGACAGCATCTTGAGAGGATTGGTGGCCAGCCTGACAGCTGACAAGTCTCCAAGGCTGAGTATCCAGACCCTGAGCACCTACACTCAAGGACCACACCCTGCTACGGGCCTCATCCATGTACTGTGTGGCCATGCAATGGGCCATGGCTTAGCTCTGTGCATTGCAGGGGTACAGTTTATCCAGAGCCTGGGCACTGGCAACACGGGGCTGTCCAGTGTGTGGGAACTGTGTCCAGTGGGATGCCAGGGAAAGGCCGGCTTTTCCTGCAGATGCTGCCCCCTCCCAAACCCTCCCCTGGAGACTTGAAGAGCTTTCTCTTCCTAGTGCACACATGACAAGGAGATCCCTCCCTGGCTGCACAGCCCCATCTCATGCCCTGCACCTGACTGCCACAGCTCCTCTGTGTACTTTAACCACTACCAATGACAAAGGAGGGGACACTGTCAGTGAAAACTAGGTGCATCCACTGGGGCTCAACCGTTCTTTCCATCTCACCTGGCAGAGATGCTATGTGCGCCCAGCACAGGATCAGACTGAGCAGTGTGGCTGGTCAATAAACACATGTGTGTCAGTACCTGCCTGTGTGCAGAGGAACTGTTATAAGGAATGTGGATGACAGCAACCTAGAACACATTCCATTTGCATACAAGGACAAGAGACTGTTAACTTGGGCGATAACTGGAAGGTAACGGAGGACGGGGCTGATCTTAGGTATGCTCCCTCATAAGGACTCCACATGCTGTGCTTATAATTTTCTGGTGAATTAGGTTTAAGCCACTTTAGTGAATGGTAAAAAGTCAGTCATCTCATTTGGTTCAACCTTCTATAATAGAAGAACAGAAGGAGAGCCAGTCTCTTGGCTGCTGTTAGACACACCCTGGGTTCTGGCCCTGCCTAGTGTAGCCTTACCCTTCCCTCCTCTGCCTCAGAAGCAGCACCTCCCCCTCCTCCAGGCCCTGCTTCTGCATGCTGTCTGCTCCTGAGTCCTGGCCCCCTGTCCAGCTTCTCGGGTTATCTTTGTAACTCAGTTTTCAAGACTTTGAAATCTGTAGGGCATATGTCTCCTGACCACAGCCCTACAGGGACCAGCAGTCCGCCAGCTCTGGAAACAGCTGCTAGCGTGTCTGGAGTCACCATGAGTTGTGATTCATCATGTGAGTTTATGATGATGCTGCCCTGCAGGGCCCTTCCTCCTCTGCAGCCCACCCTGGGTACCCGGTCCTCTCTTTAGGGCTGAGACCTGTCCTGCCGAAGGATCGTAGAATCTCATCTTTCAGTACTGACCGTTCTGCAGGGTTCACTTCAATTCTTCTCTCCCTGAACAGCCTTGGTAGCAGCTGCCCTGATTCTGTCAGCGGCTGGATCAGCCTTGACCGTGTCTGCTCCTCTGCACACTGTCCCCACATCACTAGAGAACACTTCTCCCTGCCTGCCTGCTTTATGTTGTCACCAGACCCACTGAACTTGTGTTTCCAAGCACCACACTGTGGTATCTCCCAGACAGATGCTGGGCCCTAACCCCTTAAAGTACCCACTGATCTTAGAGGGAACCTCAGCAAAGACCTGCTCACCCATGCAGCCTGGCTCACTCCCTCTGATCACTGCCCAGCACATAATAGTTTCTGTCCCCTCCCCAGGGCCCTCCCAGCAGTGGGGCTGCACCACATTGCCTGTGTGTGCAATGCTGGAATTATCTGCTGCGCTCAGCCTGCACGGCTAGCTAATTGTTTCTCCTTTAATTTTTCAAACTCTCTCACACCTCCCTCCTTCCCTGCTGCATGTGTGTGCATGTGTGTGTGTGTGTGTGTGTGTGTGTGTGTGTGTGTGTGTGTGTGTGTGTAAGGGGGAGGGAGAGGCTTCCTGTGTGTAGTTCTGAAGCTTGAACTCAGGTTGTCAGAGTTGAGATTTAGCTCAGTGGTAGAGTCCTTGCCTAGCAAGCACAAGGCCCCGGGTTCGATCCTCGGGTCCTTAGCTCCAGGGAGGTGGAGGGGACAAAAAAAAAAAAAAAAGACCAAAACAAAACCAAGGTAACTGAACCAAGGTTGTCAGACTCGGTGGCAAGTGCCTTTTCCTGCTGAGCATGACTCTGAGACACTAAACAGGGATGAAGAAAAATGTTCTGGACATATGAAGCAGCAGAACCTGATCTGAAAAGATTGGAGATGAACAAGAAGGATGTTCCCTGAAAGCAAACAGCCTCAGCAGCTCACAGAGGCCTGGCAACAAGGGCGGGAAAAGCATTAGGAAGGAAACATGGACAGGGTAAAGTGCTGGTGCCTCCCTCTGGCCTGGCAGAAGCTGGGTGCCCACAGGAGTTGTTCTTGGGGAGTGTAGCCTGGGCTCACCTCAGGCCCAGTGCTCACAGTGGCACTGCAGAGGTGCAGAGCCCGGCCACTTGTCCTCCCTTCTGCCAGACTGCAGTCCTCTGAGGGCAGACAGTCTCCCTAAATACAAGGCCTTAGGATGACTTTAGCCCTGCAGGCAGCCGCTTTTCTGCCCTGAGACAGAGAGGGATGGGTGGGGGAAGGAAGGGCAAAGGAGACAGTTATGATCTGGTCTCTGGGGAAGCCGCTGACAATGACCACAGGGCCACTGAACAAGAAGCAACGGGCCAGGTGGTGGTGGTGCACATCTTCAATCCCAGCACTGGGAGGCAGAGGCAGGCGGATTTCTGAGTTCGAGGCCAGCCAGGTCTACAGATTGAGTTCCAGGACAGCCAGGGCTATACAGAAAAACCCTGTCTCGAAAAAAAAAACAAAAAAAGAAGCAACGGAGCAGGCGAAGGAGCATGGAGGTATAAGGAACATGGTGACAGGGCTCTGTGGCCTCAGTGCCAGCTCCCACAGTCCTACCTGCTCGGGAGGTTGGTTTCAGCTCCAGGCTCTCCTGATCTGTGGCATCCAGGATCTTATATCTGCTTTTCCTCTTGGGTTTTCCTTTTTGCCTAAAAAAACACAAACCCATCTCTGCTCAGGAACATTTGTGAGGCACGTGAGTGAGTGAGTGAGAGCGAGCCTACCCCAGCACAGCTGCCTCTCCTCACCTCTCAGCCAGAGCAGGCAGAACCTCAGACAAACGCTGGGCTGGAGGGGGAGGGAGAGGCCGTGCAACCCGGAGCTGCTGCTGCCTTAGCTGTGGCTACTGGGGAATTTTTTAAATTCTACTTTTCTAACTTTTAAAGGAGGTCATATGTCAGGTTCCATCCAAGCCCTGCCTCAAACTGCTCTCAGATGGTATGAATACACTGAGCCTGGGTTCCTTATCCATGAATTGGGAGAAGGATGTTGGAGATATAAAGGATAAAGCTTTCTGAGTTTGGGGGCATACAAAGCCATACTTTTGGATTAGTAACTATCACCTCTTGTATGAGCCAGGCAAATGTTTTACCCCTGAACTATGCCCTTCTTTTGAAATCACGTTTAATAGTGAAAAGCATGAAATAAATGTAACACAGAAGAAAGTATACAGCTAGTTAGGCTGTTGCAAATAAAAACAGAAACAAACTAGAACAACCCCTTATGAACTCAGCTGTAAGTGTGTGAACCCTCCTGTGTCCAGGTATGAGGCTGGGCCATAGCAAATCTCTACAATGACACCCCTTAAATGAGGGCTTATACCCTCTGGCGTTGGTAATGAGAATTTTCTGCCACAGGCCTTGGGGTGGTCAACCCCACCACAGTGACTGGGAGCCCAGTGCAATCCTATAAGAAAGATGCCAGATACCTCATGGAAAAATCCTGAGACATGAAGCCAGATGGACTTTCAACTAATTCATCTTACCCCTGCTCCCACCCCACCCCACATCACCACTCCATCTTCTTGCCTCTTGCAACAGCAGATTGTAGTCCATGACAGGATCCCCAAGGCAACAACAATGACAAAGGAAGCAATGATGACATAGAGCACGCTCCATTCTGCAAAGGAAAGGTGAGGGTGAGTGAGAGGCTGCCCCACCCTGGGGAGAAAGCCTGTAAGCTTCTAGAATGCCAGTCTCCCAGAGGTACTCTGAGAACCCTGCAGTACGCAAGGATACACCTTTTTATCCCCTCAAGACATGGCCTCTCTGTGTAGCACTGCTGTCCTAGAACTTGCTCTGTAGACCAAGCCAACCTTGAACTCACAGAGATCTGCCTGCCTCTGCCTTTCAGGTGCTGAGATTAAAGAAGTGCACCTTTAAGATGGGGAATGTGGGTCCCCATGAGGCCCGGCATGCAGGCACTAGAGACACAAGAGGCCTGTCTGGCAGCACAGTCCCCAGGCCAGGGTGTACAGCTGCTCTGAACACTGCAGAACCCTCTGCTAATGTTCAGTAAGTGTGGAGGAAGAGTCCTCTACGAACAGAAAGCACAGAGTTCTTCTGCCGCTCAGCTGCCTGCAGCTCCTGCCCCCGCAGCACAGCCACACTGCAGCCAGGCTGGCACAAAGCCACTCACTCACTCACTCACTCACTCACTCACTCACTCACTCACCACAGTTGCTGTCTCCATCCCTCAGCTGCACCTTGATGAAATTCTCCATCCAAAATGGGTCACAGACACAGCGCTTGGTGAATGAGTCACAGTGGCCATGGTCAGAACAGTTCAGCTGACATGCTGAAGGTGGCAGAAAAGTTGTAAACGTTAGAGAGCCAGGAGGACAACCAGGTCTCCTCATTTCATGTTGGCTTCATGTGACAGGCGGGTACAAGACCCTGGTCAAACAGCTCCAGTGAGTCTCCTTTGCTATCTGAACCAGTGAGCCTCAATCCTGCATGTCGCCACCACAGAGCAACGGAATTCCCAGAAACAATACATAAATTCTTACCAGACTACGTGTGAAATCTTTAAGAGCCCACATTTTCTAAATTAGACATATGTATGAAAACCTTAGGGAAGAGGCCTGCAGTGGGCCGGGCAGCAGCTAACTGAGGCTGCGTGAGGGACCGTCCTCCCACCATGCCGTAGGGCCAACTATCAGTTCTATAGCCTCAGATTCTCAGCTCCATTAATACTGCCTGCCTTCAAACCTTAAGGTAATGGTGAATTAGAAGTAAGGCTGGATAAAATAAAGATGCAGTTATTTTCTTACTAGGCTCCTAGTTCCCCTGTGGGCCCTGGGGTGAGTCCCCACGGGAATGTTTGTTGGGTTGCGCTCACAGACCACAACTTACTGACTGTGTTGATTTCCAGAGCTCTGAAGATCAGGAAGTCAGCCTTCTGCTTCCGCAGCTCGCTCTTGAGCATGGCTGCCACCTCTTGGCCTTTGAAGAGCTGGTGGGGAGGGTCATTCTGAACAAAAAACAACATCTTGGTGCTGCAGAGACAGACAACAGTGTCAGTGTGCTTAAGCGGTCCATGGTAGCAGCCCTGGCCTCATCTACAACTCACCTTGTGTCTGTGATAGACACAGTACTCAGCCTGTGGTGGCATGTACTGCCACAGCAGGCCAGTGAGAAAGGGGTTCTGTTCTACCTTCATGTCACAGAGGACAACACAAGGAGGGCCCCGAGGAACAGAGCCAGATTCCCTGTCTGTTACACAGGACCCTAAAGCTTACTCTTTTTAAAAAAATACTGACTGCAGGAGGCTGCAGTCCAAACAGTCAGGAGGGGGGAGAAGAGGGTCTGGCTGTGCCCCCATCCCTGCTCCCAGCCTTTATGAGCTAAGACAGCCGGGCACCTGGGTTTGTACCTGGGTCACATGCAAAGCATGTCATTGCTTTGTCAATGCTGGAAAGATTTATCTGTGGATTCTGTGACAGCAAAAGGGCAGACCCTACACAGTGGAGTTGCTGGTTTGAAATGACATCACTCCAAGCCCAGAATCCATTTGTTTTTCTTCCTGTTGTTTGAACTCATGACTGTTCCCTCTGCCTTAAACTTAATCTCTCTGAGGGCCTGCCCCTTAGTACCATAAAGCAAACTTTCCCAGTCATTGGGCCACATGGATTCTAGGTACACCCAAGATGCTGACCTGTTAGTATGTAGGGCAGCTAAGGGTCCCAAGTATCCCAGGGGCCCAAGAGCAGCTGCTTCCAAGACAAGCTATGCTAAAGTACAGTGGCACCTTCCACGTACAACATGACATAAGGCTGAACTGTCCTGTCTTTGACTAAAAGCTAACAATGGATCCTGCAAACTCCAGACCCTAACCTTTACAATAAAAGATGGGGGTTCATTAATTACCATTTGCTCCTGTGAGCCACAGGTACAGCTTTTACTTCTGTCTTTACCAGTAGCCCTCCCATCTTTACCCCCTCTCCCACAATACCAAGCTCTACTAAGTCATATCAGCAAAAATGTACCAAGATCATAGACCCCAAATCTTCCAGATATGCCACAAGCCATCAAGTCTCAAAATAAACTTCTGGTAATACCCACTGATCAGATAGCCAGGGTGGTGATGCACACCTTTAATCCTAGCTCTCGAGGGTGAGGTGGGTGGACCTGAGGTCTAGTCTACATAGCATGTTATACGTCAGTGGGGGCTACATAGTGAGACCCTGTCTCAAAATGAAATAAAAGCAGACAAACTCACTGGTCAAGTACTTTGTATTATAGATTCACACAGAAATCTTATTAAAAATTTTATTACACTTATTTGTATGAGAATGTGTGTGGAGCTCAAAAGGCAACTTGTGGAAGCTGATTCTCTCTTTCCACCATGTGAATCCCAGGAATTGAACTCAGGTCATCAGGCTGAGCGGCAATCTCCTTTACCTACTGAGCCACATTTAACCCCCAACACCAATGCTATAAACTAGAGTTTCCACAGGTGATAGGCAGTCGGCACACTTCTCTGGTGGACACTTACTAGTGGGGAAGGTGAGGACAGCCCTGCTTTCTCTCTGCAGTGTACATGTCCCTCAAAGGAGGAGCGCCTCACCTATGCCAGGTGTCCCTCCCTGCAGTCAGGGCACGGGTCTCCTACCTAGTCAGTTCCCAACAGCGTAGATAAGCTAACAGCCATCTGCCCAGGGCTAGCCCTAGCCATGGACACAGCATCCTTTTTGTTGTTGATGGTGGTGGTGGTGAGGTTTTTGCTTTGGTTGTTTTGTTTTGTTTGTTTTTCAAGAAAAGAGTCAGCCGGGCAGTGGTGGCGCACACCTTTAATCCCAGCACTTGGGAGGCAGAGGCAGGCGGATTTCTGAGTTCAAGGCCAGCCTGGTCTACAGAGTGAGTTCCAGGACAACCAGGGCTACACAGAGAAGCCCTGTCTCAAACCCTCCCCGCCCCCCCCCAAAGTAAAACAAAAACCAAACAACAAACCAAAAGGCATCTCTATCCAGCCTCCACCTCCTTCCCGCACCAGTGCTTGCCTGTATGTATTTTCCAGGAGAGGGTACCAGGTCTCCTGGAACAGAGAGCTGTGGGCTGTGCTTCGGGAAGCCAGTGCTCTTCCCACTGAGCCACCTCTCCAGCCCCAGCTTCTGATTCTGTGCTCTCAGAGGGCAGCACTGTCTTTTTGGCCGTCTATGCAGCACACTCCTTAGGCTGGTTTCGTGTTTTCACCGCACTGCTGGCAGCCCCTCCACCCACCACCCCCTCAACCCCAGCATTCTATGGCCACTTCTTCTCCCCTCCAATAACCCTGTCTCTCAGAAGGGCTGGAGAGAGAGCTCAGCAGTTAAGAGCACTGACTGCTCTTCCAGAGGTCCTGAGTTCAATTCCCAGCAACCACACGGTGGCTCACAACCACCTGTAATAGGATCTGATGCCCTCCTCTTGTGTGTCTGAAGACAGCTACAGTGTCTTCACTGTAATATATATAATATATTAATATATATTATATATAATATTTATTAATATATATTATATTATATATAATAATTATTATTATATATAATAAATCTTTAAAAAAAAAAAAAAAAGGTCTGGAGGCAGGAGGTTCAAGGTTCAATGCCACCCTGGGCCACATGAGGAAAAAGTCACCCTGAATTCAATAGTCAAGTGAGTTCCTTGTCATCCCTAATCTTAGATCCCAGGCTGAATCACTGTCCAGCCCCCCCCCCCCACCTCATCTCACAGGTGCTGACCCAGGTACAGCACCGCCGCCTGGGGCACAGCACTGCCCCCATGGCTCCTTCTCATTCCTTCTCACCAAGAGCTAAGTGAGGGCTCTTGTTGCTGCTGGACACGCCCAGAAGCTCCCAACTGCTCCTCCCCCCCAACAATACCCCTCTTAGCCTCCACACCACTCACCTCCCTAAAAGCAAACCTCAGCATGGGATTTCCTTGCTTTTCAAACAAACTAACTTGAGTTCCTTTGTATGCAAGTCTCCCAGTCTCCCTGGCCTCACCTCTGAGCACATCTTGGGTGCACTTAGGAAACTTGCACGGCCCCACCTCGGCCCACCACCCACATGCTCCCTTCTCAACCCCTTAGTTCTCATTCGTTGGGCAAGGCAACCTTTATTTCTGGAAAATCTTTGGGCACACCTCCTCCTCCAGCCCTCCTGGGAGAACAAACTGCCCTAGCTGTTTCCTGAAGGCCACACAGTGGCCCCTGCTCTGCAGTGAGATCATAAGCATACTTCTTTCCATCCCAGACTACAGCTTACACACAGGATCTCTCTGCCCCTCTTCCCGAGCCGTCTGTGCATCTATTACAGGACCATGGCCTGACTGGCAGGATGCACTCCTGAGCGGTTCCTGGTCAGAACACCTCCTCAGCCTGGCCCGCTGCTGCTCCCCTGGGAAGCCTGAGAACCCCAAGGCCTCCCTATGCTCCCCACATTCATTATCCAGCTACCTCTGCTCTGTGTATGGCTGAATCTTTTGCACAATGATGTCGGAATCCAGCACCCCCAGGAGGACCCCAATCTGGCGGATGAACATCCCCTTCAGCCTCTCAGTCAGCTGACTGACGTTAACATCCAAGATGATCTCCACCAGGTTGCTTTTCCTGGGATCTGGAAAACAGGAGGCTCAGTCATGGCTTCAGAAGTGGGAGAGTTAAAACAGACCTGTCACTGTACTTGCTTTGGCACAGAAGGGCCAGTGGTGGCAGCAGTTAAACGTCCCTCAAGTGGCAAAAAAGAGGAGTGGACTCCTAGCAAAGCCACGGGAGCTGGCTTAAAGCTTACCATTACCCTGAGAACTGTGGCATAAGTGCCAGGATGAGACACAGGCCAGGGAGCCTCAAGGGAGGTAAGACACGGTGGTCTTTGTGTCACAAGCCCTATCTGACACTGACAGGCTAAACTCTCCAGCTAACTATGTGTCGGTGTGTCCCCTGAGCCCGCCTGACTTTCAGGGACATGCTGTACTTTGCTTATAAATATGAGAGACACCCCTCTGTGCACACCTTCACCCCACCCCCACCCCCCTGCCCTAACCACCCTAACAGGGAAAGTCCAAGCAGCCAAGAAATGGCCTCAGCACCATATTGTTTTGTTTTGTTTTGTATTGAATTTTCCTTTATTGGTGTTTTGGCTGTGTGTATATATGTTTGTGTGAAGGAACTGGAGCCACAGACAGTTGTAAGCTGCCATGTGGGTGCTGGGAATTGAACTCAGGACCTCTGGAAGAGCAGCAGCCAGTGCTCTTAACCGCTAAGACATGTTTCTAGCCCCAGCGCCATATTGTTAGCCTCTAGCACCTGGATATGGCTACACTTGCCGGCCACATCTGAAGCAACCAAAAGTTGCTCAGAAAACCTTGAGTAGAAGAGAGTCAGGGTCACTATCTGTAGCCTGATTTTGAACACAGATGAGACCCTGTGTGTCTCAGCCACTGTCCTTCCTAGAGGCCAGGCAAGGGCTGTCTTCCCAGGACCCTTCCCAAGATAGAGGTCATGCCTGAGACTGACCAGGGGTCATCAGACCTGCCCACTCCCCTCCTTCCCTACCACAAAAACAAACTTCTGTTTAAGGAGGACATTTATTGCTGAAACCCTGAGAAGTGTGCCGACATCACCTCACCTTCCCTGGATTGTCAGAGAAAGCCTGAGGGTCAACTTACAAAAATAAATTGTTTTCTGCATTTCCTTGCTGATGAGACATCATGACTCATGCTATTGCTGTGCCCAACTTCC
The DNA here is from genome assembly GCF_900095145.1 of Mus pahari. Classification (NCBI taxonomy): domain Eukaryota; kingdom Metazoa; phylum Chordata; class Mammalia; order Rodentia; family Muridae; genus Mus; species Mus pahari. The sequence continues at coordinate 77,906,294 of NC_034595.1, read as the reverse complement.
CATGGAACCCTGGTCGGTCAGAGGAGAAGGTGCTGGGCCCAGGCTCTGCCTGCCTGACACACTGCTGCATGGCTCGGAGCAAGCCTGCCCTCTCTGGGGATGGAGTAAGCCTGCCTTCTCTGGGGATGGAGGCCTCGAAGGCGGAGCTCACCAGGCTTCACTTCCACGGTGGTTCGGTCTGTGTCACTCTCACCCTTCGCGTCTGTCACCTTCAGGTGAAACGTGTAGGTCCCCTCCACCAGGTTGGAGAGGAAGAGGACAGGGTGGTGGTCAGAGTGATTCAGCACCTCCTGTGGGTGGGAACAACATGGCTGTGCTCTGGGACTGAACGCCACTTCCTTTCTATTGTTTGAGCCACACAGCTCTGCTGGTGGACAGTCACCGCACCGCCCGCCATAGTTCCTAGGATCAGGAGAGCCAAGCCCTGACCACAGCAGTTGTAGAGTGACCCACGGGAAGGCCTTCCTGACTCCAGAGCACAATCTCAGTTTGATATCGGGACTACGTGGTTAAAAAAGATCTTGGAGGTTATGAACCCACTCTTCACCTCCCCCTGCCCTGATCACATCCTGACACACTCACCCCTGCGGCTGGGCTCGTCTCATCTCGAGTCCACAGGTAGCTGACTATCCCCTTGTCATCTGAGGACCTCGAGCCGTCCAGCTCGGCCGTGCTCATGGGCAAGGTCACCACCACATTCCCAGCGATCTTGGCTACTGGCGGTTTGTTTATTTCTAACCAAGGAGACACCAACAACATAATGTGACACTCTGGGAATGCACGGCGCCATGTGCAAAGCTGCCGAGGAGCTCAGCACCGACAGCGGCTTCAATGTGGAGCTATTAGTGCTTATCCAAGAGTGCAGAGCAAAAGCCACTAAAGACATGAGACCCCGCAGGCTCCCGGCTTTCCTGCGGCCACAGAGGGGACAGCATGCGTCCCTCCTGTGGCTCTGCAGCAGGCCTCCACTTTAAAGGACTTTAGTGACTAGAAATGAAGACTAGGGTGCTTAGAACCAGAGGCTCAGGCTTTGCTAGCTAACACCATAACCTCTCCTTTCAAGGGTTACTCTTGGGGTGTCTTCTCTGCTCGTGCTTCACAAGAAAAAGAAGAGTGTGACCCCCTCTGAGCTGCGGCCCCACAGACTCTATGGCATGGAAGGTCAGTTTGCCAGAGTGTTCCTCAGCTTAGTCAGCACAATTCTGTTTGGATGTCACCCGCTGACGAGGTGGCTTTTCTACTACCAGTCCATGGCCTCTCCCAAGTTCTCCCCAGTCCCTGTGAAGCCAAGAGGACAAGGCAGAGATGTTGGCCAGAGGCTACAGTGCAGCCGCCATCCCAGCTCCTGCCAGCAGGTGTCACTGTCGCTATCAGAGAGTCACAGAAGCCCAAGGACTTAGCATAGAGGCAAAAGCAAAATGCAAAGAAAACAACCTGTCAGTAATTTCCATTTCATTTAAGAAGGAAGAGCAGGAAGGAAGCATGGGGCTGGGGGCAGGTGGGGAGGGAAAGGGGCTTTAGAATCAGCAGCCACTCTCAAAGCTTGCTGAGAAAGATCACAGCTCCCCTCCCGGACACTGCTTTTTCTATTTGCCTCTAATCAATCCTGTACCACAGAAGCCATGGAAGATCCCTGGCTATCAGACCCACTAGGCTGCTGCACACGCCCACAGCAAGACGTACCTTCTTTGACAATGACATTAACGGAGCTCTGGCTCTGTAGGTTCCTCTCATCTTTGACAGTCAAGGTGAATACATAAGTCCCGACTTGCAGCCCGGTCACAGTGGCGACACTGCTGTTGGCATTCTCCAGCTGCACCCCATCAGGTCCCCTAGACGAGAGAGTAATCAGAGGGCGGAGTCATACCTGTCTGCTGCTCCCCTGGCAGCAGGAAGAGCAATTATTGCCTCAACTGAGACAGGAACAATTGTTTCCCAAACCCTGACAGGAAATGTTTAAAAATATTCCTTTTGGAAAGTATCACTTGGTCCTAAAACACAGGCTACTTCTGGTCAGAAAATTCCACTCAGCTGTCAAGCACTCTAGAGCTTCTAGAGCATTCTACCCTTATTATTCTAGCTTATATAAGCAGTAAGCCCTCTGAGCAGCTCTGGGATCAATAGGAGGCTTTAAGGATGAGGCTTCTGAAAGCATTTCTGGCCCAGTAGTTGGTTTGCTAGCAAAGAAGCACACTGCATTTCTTATCCACATTCCTGAACCGCCCTCCAGCCCACCCTGATGAGAACTCAGGGAAGGATGCAGGCCAAGGGAGCCAAGGACCTCAGGATGAAGCCATCTTCTCTCCTCTAGCCCTTGGACAGCGCCACCAAACACCGGGACACTATAACCTGCCTCCCTCCCGCCGAGTCTCAGCAGAGCAGCCTGCAGCAGGCTTCTGGCCAGCATACAGGCGAGGGATGCACACATCCAGAGCCCTGCACACCCACACATCCATCCAACTAAGGACACCCAGAGAAAGCTTCCAGCTCCTAGCTCTGCTTTTGAAACTTATTACCTCTGACCCCAGTGGCCTCTCCTGAATCAGTCTCATCTAGGAAGCTCCACTAAGCACTATTTACACTGCAGCCACCGCTGAGCCTCTGCTTGGGGGGCTCATCAGGTCTGCTTACAAGAAACAGCTAAGGGAGACCCAGCTCTCCAGGGCAGCTGAGGAAAAGGGTGTCTACTGCCTAACGCGGACTTCCTAAGTAGAAATTCAAACCCTTTCCCATCCACCTCCAATGCTGTTCTAAGGTCTCGGTCTCTCACCCCAGCCTGTCTTTGTGGCTGCTGTGTTTGGAACTAGAGAATGTTTTCAACTTCCCTAGAATCCCTTCAGTTCATGCAGAACCCTGTATACAAGTTAAATTCCATTCTCTATGGTTCATAAAAGCTGAAAGAAATTGTACAAACAGGAATAGCTCAAATAGGTAATTACAATTTAAAAAGAATAATTTTGGCTGCAGTCTTTGATCTTTGGCTAACTTAACTGAAAACCAAAGTCTCTGAAGAGCATAACCCAGGCGTGCTTCGCTTCGCTTCCCTTTGCTTTGCAGATGAATGTTCAGGTTCTCTCAGGAGCGCCTGCCCACTCCTCAGTTAACCTTACCAGTCAATTTTGAACAATGGTATCTTTCTGCTCCATTACCTTCCAACCTGCCTCTCAAGTGTAACTCAACTATGCATTTAGCAGATGGGTGGTACCTGCAAAAGCCCAAGATCACACAGCATTCATCACCTGTGGCTAACTGATGATATACATTCTCTCTTTTAAAAAAGAAATCAGAAAATCTTTCTTAAGAGTTGAGCCTTAGGGCTGGTGAGATGGCTCAGTGGGTAAGAGCACCCGACTGCTCTTCCAAAGGTCCGGAGTTCAAATCCCAGCAACCACATGGTGGCTCATAACCATCC
>NC_034595.1:77900878-77902462 GCF_900095145.1 Mus pahari | reverse complement strand
TTTGTCTGAAGATAGCTACAGTGTACTCATATACATAAGATAAATAAATCTTTAAAAAAGAGTCAGTTGGGCAGTGGTGGCACAGGCCTTTAATTCCAGCACTTAGGAGGCAGAGGCAGGTGGATTTCTGAGTTCGAGGCCAGCCTGGTCTACAGAGTGAGTTCCAGGACAGCCAGGGCTATACAGAGAAACCCTGCCGGGGGTGGGGGTGGGGGTGGGGTGGTGCGGCGGGGCGGGGAAGAGTTGAACCTTAGGATTATAAACCTTTCTATCTCACTCTCCAGGAGAGACTAGTAAGAATGAATCAACTCTCAAAAACAAACAAACCTTGCTGTTCCATGGCTGGAAACTGCCCAGATGTCAACACTCACCGGCTCTGCTCCCAAAGGTAAGAGACAACTCTCTGGTCATCTGTGCTCCTGCTGCCGTCCAGGGTTGTGCTGTCCACGGGCAGGGTCAGCTCTTTGTCTGGGCCTGCATCTGCCTGAGGAGGCTTGTTGTTCTCTAGAACAAAGATGCAGCCATCAAAAGCAACACTCCAGGTGGCAGAGGAGAGGGTCCACTGGGGCATCTGCTCTGGGAGCCATGGGAACTCTGCCTCTTAACCCAGAGCACTGCAAGATATGTGGGAGAGATGCATGCCAACAGGGAACTCACAGTGAAAAATAAGACTGAATTATGTCAAACAACCCTGAAGTTTTACAGCTCACTGCCTCTGAAATCTAATGCAGTGGACTAAGAAGAGGTAGACACAGCTTTCTAGATATTGAGGGCTTTGAAACAACCCTTTAAAATCAAGTAGTATTTGGTATGGTGGTGACTCCATCTCCCAGGCCTTCTAACTAGCAAGGGAAGGGCACACGCTGAAGCTGAGAAGTCTTGTAAGGCGAAGGGTGAGAGCTGGGGGGGGGGGGTGACTCTCAGGCTCTGTGGGGCGACTGCCTGCTTTCTACTTCTCTGGCCTGCAGCCCAGAACTCCAGCCTGTGGCCCCAGGGCTGGCAGGATCCTGGGGAGGAGCTTACCAGGCTGAACAATCACAGTCACTTGGGCGGTGGCCTGCTGTCCTGCGGTGTCAGTCACTGTGAGCTGGTAGGTATAGTCTCCTTCTTGCATTGCAGACAGCTGCAGGGCTGGTGTTCTAACTCCCTACATGCAGAAATTCAGGTATGGGGAACGAGTCCAAGGATCACAGCAATGCACACAGTACTCACTCGGGAAGAAATGCTTAAGCCGGGTCTTTAAAACTAACTTGGTACTGGGGGTGTGTCCCCGGTCAGTACAACGAATGACCGTTGACAGAACAGCGTGAGACTTGTACTACTAAGAATTTCTATAGATCCTTTGGCAGCAGAGACACCTATCAAAATACATGAACTAAAGCCAGGTAAAACATGCTTTGTGTCATGCCTCTAGAAACCTGAAGGTACAGAGCCCTTCTTGCCGATCAGAAGGAACAGTATAAATAACTGGAGGAAAACCTCCAATGCAGGAGCTTCTATAGAAAAACAGCAGGCCGGGCCTGGTGGCACACGCCTTTAATCCCAGCACTCGGGAGGCAGAGGCAGGTGGATTTCTGAGTTCGA
>NC_034595.1:77860368-77900778 GCF_900095145.1 Mus pahari | reverse complement strand
AGGGCTACACAGAGAAACTCTGTCTCGAAAACAAACAAACAAACAAACAAACAAACACCCAGCAAAACCTGGTGGCCTAGGGCTGAGTTCTGCTTGCAGGCATTTTGCTTGGCCTGTAGTGCTGAATGGTTGGAAAATTCCACCCAAAAGTCACGAGACTTCTGTCTGCTCTTAGCAAGACTGTCAACTAACACGAAGACCATCTCCCCACGTGATAGCAGCCAGCAGGACCCAGGAAGCAACAGGTCCCTACTCACCGCAGCCCCCTAGGTTACTCTACTTGTTTAAGTGCCTTATTTCACAGACTTCTGGGGAGGACGTCTTGTAGCTAGATGATCTACTCCAATGAGCATAGGAAGGTTTACCCGCTGGTGGCATCTGTGTAGTGTGACTCTCTGGGTTGGGTCACCCATTAAGAGACAAAATTCTTACCTAGCCTCCTAATACTGAAAGTTCCAGGTAATCTGATAATCAGGGGTCTAAAACTTTCACTAACCAGTAATTTTCTGAATTTGTTTGGGGATTTTAAAAATCTAGATGCACAAGCCTGAATTTGGGAATGGAATGGGGCAGAAATAAACCCTGAGCAGTTGATGGAATCAGAGCCTCCCTGTCCCCTGAGAGAGGAGGTGTGGTGTGCCCTCCTACCTGCATCTCCACCACCTTCCCTTTGCTGCTTGGGCTGAGCGACCACTCGTAGCTGGTGATGCCATGGTCATCAGTGCTCTGGTTTCCAAAGAGGGTGATGGAGTTCTGAGGCAGGGTGATCACTTGGTTGGGGCCTGCATTGGCCACGGGAGGGTAGTCCACAGCTTTGTTCACAGTCAGACTTGCAGTGGTGGAGTTGGTAGCCCCGTCAGAGTCGACAACAGTCAAGCTGTTAGGAGAGAAGAGTTAGCAGGGAGGAGAACTGAACATCAGGACCGGGCACCACCAAGGTGGCAGGAGTTCCCCTTCTACCCATCCTGCTGCAAAAGCAGACTAACATTAGAACTAAAGTTGACTGAGGCTTCCTGTGTACCAGGTGAAGTTCCGGATGCTTTATATCTACCTGAACACCGACAAAAGCTCTGGAAAGTCTAACCTTCATGTTTTCCACACCCATAGGAAGAGATCACAGCTTGATAGCAGTGGCTTTAGGATCTGTCACCAGGCCCTATATGCCAGCAGCAGATTGTGTCTATTCACGTGCTGAGGCATGCTCAAACTTTGTAGAGTATATCATGGATACCAAAGCCCAGAAACCCTGGCTGGCCTCGAACTCACAGAGATCTGTCTGCCTCTGTTTCTGTCTCCGGAGTGCCAGGATTACAGGTATACGCCTTGCCTGGCTCAGAAGCCCGTTCTTAGGGAGGAGTAATCCCTGGCCTCCATTCCTACAGAGCTCACAGACAGCACACCATGCTGCCTGCAGCAGGCTCTCCACCCTTGTTCTGTTTCAGCCATGCTGAAGCACAAAAATGGGTGTGGGCATGCTGGGCCCAGAGCTCTGGGACAGACCACGAAGGTTCACTCCACAAAGGTGGGAGCTTGAGGTGGCAAGGAATGCTCCTACGCAGCATGCCCTCAGTATGTGCAGGGAGAAGCCGGGTTTATTAGAGCAGACTTCCACCCAAACGGTGCCTTCTGGCTGACCAGCCTAAAGCTTCGAGTGCTATCTCAGAATGTGAGCGTAAGGGAGCAGGGAAGTTGGGATCCTTCCATTTTGCTGACAGAAAAGCTCTGAAAAGACATGCAGTTTGTTTAAATCTCACCAGCAGTCTCAGACATAGCCAGACATCTGTGGGGGCTTCCTTCCAATCTTACCTTTGACCTGTGGTCTGTAGGGCATTCTGGGTATTGTAGCCTTTACAAAAAGGCATAGATGCTTGGACTCTTAAAAAAGCTCAAGTATTGGACAAGAGGATCATGGTACTCAGACTCTTTCCCCAGACCCTGACTTCTCACAGGTCTGTGATTGTTGACGCACTACAGACACATGGGCCATTGCTGTTGTTCTGACTATTCTGGGAGGGTCCTTGGCGGGCCCTCAGAGACCTTAGAGAACAGCACTTTGCTGCAAGGCTAGGGCAAATTAATGCCATGCAAAAGCAGGAGTGAGCCGATCAAACAGAATCAAAAGCTCATCCAATCATAGATTTTTTTTTTTTTTTTTTTTTTTTTTTTTTTTAGACAGGGTTTCTCTGTATAGCTCTGGCTATCCTGGAACTCACTTTGTAGACCAGGCTGGCCTCGAACTCAGAAATCCGCCTGCCTCTGCCTCCCGAGTGCCGGGATTAAAGGCGTGCGCCACCACGCCCAGCCCAATCATAGATTTTAAAAAAAAGCATCACTCCCTACCCCCACCTACCCCACACCATAGGTTACCACTGTGGTGAAAGGTTCAGACTGAAGGCAGACCACTGTGTGACCTTGGGCTACTTAACCTTCTGCCAAAATTACCTCATCTATAAAATGAGAATAACCAGAATTCCTGTTTAAAGGATTAAATGAGATAAAAAATATCAGAAAAACATTTTGCACACAGTACATGTTCCAGAAATAGTAGTCATTCCTGTCACCTTTGGGTTGGTTTGTTTGGTTGGTTTGGTTTTTGGGTTTTGCGTTTTATTTTGTTTTTAGCTGGTCTTGCTTTTTAGCTCAGTATGAGGTCCCTGCTTCAGTCTCCCAAGTGCTGTGGTTATAGGTCTGTGCCACTATGTCCATATTTGTCATTATTTTTAAAAAGTATCAACCAGCCCAGGGTAAATTCTATGTTAAGTGGGAAAGTTCTAAGAAACTTAAGGTAAACATCAACTCGAAACTCCCATTTAAGCCAATGAGAGGGCTCCAGGCTGTACTGGAAATCACTGTCCCCTCTTGTACTTTAAGAGCCAGTGAGAATGCCACCAAGAAAGGGCACATGTACAGAAGGGCTGTGCTATGATGTCAACTCCATGGTACCAACAACATCTAGAACTCAGTAACCTTAGATCCATGGAGGACAGGTATCATGTGTCACACTCACACTCATACACACACACACACACACACACACACACACACACTTCAAGTAATATATACTATTCTTTGAATGCCCTTCTTAATCTGTTGGAGAGCCATCTACTTTCTAGACCTCAGTTTCCATGAGGAACTCTGTAAGCTCTCCAGAGGAGAGCATGTCTACCCCTTCCTGTGTATTCAATGTCTCAGCAGCATCTGCCACTGTGGGACTCATGTCTGTGTGTGAGTGTGTGTGTGTGTGTCTGTGTGTGAGTGTGTGTGTGTGTGTGTATGTGAGTGTGTGTGTGTGTGTGTATTAGTGAGTGTGTGTTAGTGTGAGCGCATGTGAGTATGTGTATATAAGTGTGTGTGTAAGAGTGTGTTAGTGTGTGTGTGAGCATGTGTGAGTGTGAGATGTACGTGCATGTGCGTGTGTCCCAGGGTGAAGTGGGAAGATGCATGACTGGAGGATTAGAAATCTTTTGACCTCTACTGTGTGACTCAGAGGTTACTAAATACGAACAACTTTATCTAACCCTATCATCTGCATAAGGTACATGATACTCATTACAAGTATACTGCAACATAAATATGCCAATATAACGAATGCCCTAGAGTAAGCCTAAAGCCTCATTCTTTTTTTAAAAATTTATTTATTATATGTAAGTACACTGTAGCTGTCTTCAGACACCCCAGAAGAGGGCATCAAATCTCATAACAGATGGTTGTGAGCCATCATGTGGTTGCTGGGATTTGAACTCAGGATGTTCGGAAGAGTAGTCAGTGTTCTTAACCACTGAGCTATCTCTCCAGCTCCTAAAGCCTCATTAATAACACACATTCTAAATGTCAATGGTAATTCTTGGAAGGATTTTCTTTGAATCAAAATTTTCAAAAAGTTTCAATAAAGATTCCACAAATCACCTTTAAACTGCTAGCAAAACGTAAATCCTGCCGGGTGTGGGGGCGCACACCTTTAATACCAGCACTTGGGAGGCAGAGGCAGACAGATCTTTAAGTTCAAGGCCAGCCTGAAAGTTTCAGGACAGTCGTGGCTACACAGAGAAACCCTGTCTCGAAAAGCCAAAAAACAAAAGAAAAGAAAGTTGCAGGCATCTTACACGGGGAAAGCATGTCCCTGCGGGGAAAGAACACTTGTGGATGTCGGTGGTGGTGTCAAGAGACAACGGGCCCTTCCCCAGCACACAACTCCTAGGAGATGCTTGGGTCCTCCTGACACGGCTTTTAGAAGGACAATGCAGAGGTTCTGCAGAGATGATGTCCTGAGAAGCATCCCTATTGTGACCACTCACACACTGCCGAATTCTTCACCAACCCCAATGCAAACGGATACTTTCAGTCCAGCTAATGTGAGGCCCCTTTCTCTATATTTTTACCATATTGTGAATACAAATTTTTTATTGCATTTATTGACCCTACAGGGTCAATGTGAAGCCGAATCCTACTTTACCTGAAGGTGTAGTTCCCCGGGACGAGCTTACTTAGTTTTAGTATGGCTGTGTCTTCAGAGATCTTTTCTTCTCTCAGAGGCCCCTTAAGCTCTTCCCAGTGGTATTGGACAATTTTATCGTCATCCGTGCTCTCTGGACCACAAAGAAAATTGGTTATAACACAGAATGCCGGACCTCAGCACTTACCCCGTTTACACAAACCAAGCAACCACTCACTAAGCACCCACTCAGAGAGCTCAAGCTAGAAAAACATAAAGTCAGACTCTCTCTCCAAAGCAGTTTTTCCCTGGGAATACTGGGTCAGTTATGAGTATTCCTATATCATGTACTAAAGACTCTAACTTAGGAAATCTCGAGTTAAAATGATAGTGTATAAAAAAGAAATACTTTTAAATACATAAAAACATACTGAGACCTCACTTAAAAAGAAATGCAAATTAAAATAACTCTTTGAGATACTACTTTTTAACCTAGCGTACTGGTTGAAAAAAGGGTTCAGGCCATCAGGATGGCTCAGCAGACTTGTCACTAATCTGACCACCTGAGTCAATCCCCAGATCCCATGGGGTAGGCAAGAATTGACCACGAGTCACCCTCTGACCTCCAATGCCTGCACCACCCTCCCATGGCATATACAATAAGAAAATGCAATAAAAAATTTGTATTCACAATATGGTAAAAGTATAGAGAAAGGGGCCTCACATTAGCTGGACTGATAACAGTTCATGGCTCTGCGCACAGTACTCTGGTGACAAGTTCTTTGCTCCGCAAGAATCGGCTTACAAGCTTATCTTACAGGTACACTTTCATGTATGTTAACGTCTTATTGACAGGATTATTTGTGCTAGTACTGCTCATCATAAAAAAGAAAGCAATTTAAATGGCTGCCAACAGACACTGCAAACAAGCACGCCATCACCCCATGACATTGCATACTCAGCAGAAGTCATTTTTGAAGAAGGGATAAGCACTTTATGCTCTGATTAGAGAAATATTCCATCCACAGAGATGAGGTCATCATAAATGACGGTGCGTGTGACATGCGGCTGCATGAATAAGCAAAAGACTGCCGAAAAACTTTCAGCAAAGACACAGGCAGAAATACCACTGGCTTTCTGGAGACTGAGAGACACTCCCTTCATAGTGCCTCTTCATAGTATTCAACTTGGACCTACTCCAATCTAAAAAGCAACAAGTATTATTGGAAACTGTCTTAGTCAGGGTTTCTATTCCTGCACAAACATCATGACCAAGAAGCAGATTGGAGAGGAAAGGGTTTATTCAGCTTATGCTTCCATACTGCTGTTCATCACCAAGGAAGTCAGGACTGGAACTCAAGCAGGTCAGGAAGCAGGAGCTGATGCAGAGGCCATGAAGGGATGTTCTTTACTGGCTTGCTTCCCCTGGGTTGCTCAGCCTGCTTTATTATAGAATCCAAGACTACCAGCCCAGAGATGGTCCCACCCACAAGGGACCTCCCCCCTTGATCACTAATTGAGAAAATGCCCCACAGCTGGATCTCATGGAGGCATTTCCTCAACTGAAGCTCCTTTCTCTGTGATAACTCCAGCTGAGTCAAGTTGACACAAAGCTAGCCAGTACAGAAGCCTTCCCCCTTTTCTCTGACACCTGCTTCTTCCTGGTCCCTTCTTCTTAGCAGAAGAGTTGACATAAAACGCTTAACCTTTCGAGTATCCTGGGCCAGGGCAGGGGCTACCACAGCCAAAAACCATGCCAACGCCAAGACAGGCAATGTGGTGGGGACTGAGCAGATCAGAGGGCGGGACGGAACCTACCTGAGCACTTCAGGTTGGGGCTATTTCTTATTCTGTTTCCCAGTGCAGGGGACTAAGCCAGACCTTGTGCGTGCTAGCCAAACACTGCACCACTGAGCCACACCCACAGCTCCAGAAACCTCAGTCCAGGGTCACAATTAATAAAGAGAAGAAGCTGGAGAAACTATGGCCCCAGAGCACATGCTGCTCTTCCAGAGGACCAGAGTTCAATGTCCAGAAGCCATGTCTAGCTGCTCACAACCATCTGTAACTCTGGCTCCATCTAGGGAATGGAATGGCTTTGGGTCCGTGAGGCCCTGTGCACACACACATACACACACACACACACACACACACACACACCATGCATAGTTAAAATAATGAAAATAAATCTTCGATCATTAAAACAAAACCAAAAAGAATATAGTCCCAGATAGGGGACACACTGAGCCTCTTCAAGAGGCTGACAACAGCCTTTGGGCAGTGATGTCTTTGAACATTCCTAGGATGTAGACAAGAATTTGATTTCTACAACCAAGAAAGGAAACATCCAAGCAAATATGAAAACCAGCCACTTTCAACTAAAGTAATTCTAAATGTATGCCCAATCCTGTTTTCTCTGAGTAGAAATGTTACTTCAAACAAGACTTTAACTGTGGCCTGACTGGGACATGTCTAATCAGTTGCTCTGCATGCTGACCTTCGCATAACACAGTTAGAAACACTGATCTAAGTGGATCATGGATGCCGCTAACCCCAGAGCCGGCAGAGACCAATTCCACAGCACTAGATACTCACGGCTGCCATCAATGATAGTAGAAGTGGTTGGCAGCGAAATCTCCTGGAACTGAGGCGACACCACAGCAATGGGAGGCCGGTTCTTACGGGGTTCTTCAAGAAAATGACCCAAAAAGAAATTGGGAGAGAAAATTTTACATTCTAGGAGAGGTAGACTATGTCTGTGTTGATTACAAATTAGTAGTTTCACATAGGGTTTCTCTGTGTAGCCCTGGCTGTCCCAGAACTTGCTCTGTAGACCAGGCTGCCCTGGTAATGTGAGACACCTGGTCAGGCCTGCTCCAAAACTGACTGTTCCCAAGACCATGCTTGCACTGAGCCTGCTAGCTATGTAGTCTGAACTGACCTTCAGCTCACAACTTCCTGCAAGCTGGACTGAAATAAGCGCATCACTCCATGGCCCTGTGCATTTTCCATGCTCACGTGTACCAAGCCAATGCAAAGTTCTGTGGGTACCAATCACTACTTTTGGGTTAGCTCAACTAGAGGTGGACAGGAAATGTGCACTAAAACTTTAGCAAACAAAGTGTCCTTTTGCACAAGCCTGCTAGAGATGCAGTGTCCAAGATGACCGTGTGAGTACCACAAACCCTCTAGTTCACCTGAGTGACCGAGAGATGCAAAGCTACTCGCTTCTTGTTGATACTCGACCAGATGGTCTCCATGCTGAGCCTAAGTACACACGAATACCCTTCATGTTCCTCCTGCCACGCTGAGCGTGGCACAGGCCTCACCCATGCTCTCAGCGCCTCTCCACTGAGCTCCAGGCCTAGCCTGCGGCTCACACATTCAATGCCTGGTGAAGCTTAGTTTAGGTTTGGAGCTCAAGGAATAAAAATCTGTAGTGCCAACACAAGAAGAAGGGGACACTGATCTGTGCCAGGACAGGCAGTCTCCAGCTTCTTTGAAATGTCTGTCCAAGCACAAAGTCCAGTGCCTTTCTGTTGTCCTGTGCTCTGTCAAAAGGCTGGATTCAGGATTACCTTTCCTGTGAGAGAACTGGACCTATTGAAACGAGGAACTCTGACTTCTGGAAGTCACTTAGCCAACCCTCCTGTGTGACTCTCCAGAGTTTCCTTAGGTTTCTTAATTACAACATCATCTCCCAGGCCTGCCCACTTGGAATCTCTGGTAGACAAGTCATTGCTTTGGCCTTAGGGTACAGACCAGTGACTACTGCTCCTGGGCCCAGCACAGTGCACTTTGCTACAATTGCTATGCTGGACTAGGAATTGCCCAGTAAACAGAATACAACACCTCTACCCCACCCCCAAAGAATAGGAATCTAAAAGCCTGAGGTCAAAGCTCTGTGTCAGGAGTCCTGTAGAAGGAGCCGTGGGAGTTACCTGGCTTCACTGTCACATTCACGTAGCCTTCCCCATGGGCATTCTGGCCGTCCACAACCACCTTGAATTCATACAGGCCTGGAGTCAGCTGACAAGAGAAGAGAAAATCCTTTAGATACCAGCCTGGGGCCGGAGCTGTGCTTGGACAGCAGAGGACCTAAGCCTTCCCTGCTGAATCCTGCATTCTTTCCTTGCCCAGTTTTCAAAGTGGAAATAAGTACACTAGCTAAAGGATTAAAGATGGGTTAAATTAATGAGAAACACAGCTCTTTTATGTGATTCTTATTACTGGCTGCATCTAGAACAGAAGGGTTTCAATTTCCCTATACTCCCATTTTCTTCTCAGAGGAACTACTAAAGATCCAACCACTCCACTTCACAGTTATCAAATTTAAAAATCATGTCTTCAAAGAAAAACATCTCATTAAAAATAAAAACATCAAATGGGGGTGCTGGAGAGATGGCTAAGTAGTTAAAAGCACTGACTGTTCTTCTAGAGGACCTGAGTGCAATCCCCAGCAACCACATGGCAGCTCACAACTATCTGTTAACTCTAGTTCCAGGGGATCTAACAACCTTTTCTGGTCTCCTTGGGTACCAGGCATGCAAGTGATACACATACATACACACATACATACATACATACATACACACATTTGCATATACATACATACACATACATACATACATACATACATACATACATACATACATACATACATACAGGCAAATCACCCATATATAGAAAAATAACTTTAACAAGAAAGCCAAAAACAAATAGGCCAGGGGAGTTGGTGCACACTTTTAATCCCAGCACTCAGGAGGCAGAGGCAGGCAGATCTCTCAGTTCACGGATAGCCTGGTCTATAGAGTGAGTCCCAGGACAGCCAGAGCCACACAAAGAAACTCTGTCTCTAAAAACCACCACCACCACCAAAGCCAAAACCAATCAAACAAACAAACTACTAAATCGATTTTTTTGTTTTGTTTTGTTTTGTTTTTCGAGATAGGGTTTCTCTGTGTAGCCCTGGCTGTCCTGGAACTCACTTTGTAGAACAGGCTGGCCTTGAACTCAGAAATCCACCTGCCTCTGCCTCCCAAGTGCTGGGATTAAAGGCGTGCGCCACTATGCCCGGCTTTAAATAGTTCTTAAAATCTGATTTTCCCTTCCAGTTTCTGCTAACTGTAGAAACAATATAGAGAGGGATCGCAGTCATGCCACCACGGTGTCACCATCCCAACAAGCTGGTGTTTAGTGTTGTCTCCTATAACCCTTGGTCACAAACAAAAATTAGTTCCATCCAGATCATCTCTTTTCTTTCTTTCATTCTTCTTCTTCTTGTTGTTTGGTTGGTTGTTTTGCTTTGTCTTTTTGAGACAGGGTTTCTCTATGTAGCCCTGGCTGTTCGAAAACTCAGTATGTAGACCAGGCTGGCCTTAAGCACACAGAGATACCTTTGTCTCTTCCTTCTAAGTGATGGGATTAAAGGCCTGTACCACCACCCCTGGCTTCAGCTCGATTCCTCAGAGCCAGGCATGTACCTGTCACTGTCCCAGCCAAACATCACTGGTATTGGGTCTAGCTAAGAAGTTAAAGTATCATACTTTTAATTGTTCTCTATTCCCTTCACTTAGCATAAGTAATGTTCCTGGGTATGATATAATCTTAACATTCATTCATTTTAATGACTATAGAACAGTACATGAATAAATATATGTATCATAATTCACACAAGCATTCTGCATTGTTAGATACTTGGTTCGTTTCCAAGTTCTTCCTGTTATGATATTAAAATGAACATCGTGAGAGAAAATAAAGATTTTCTTTTTTTCATCTTTTTTGGATGAATACTAATCAGCCCATCTCTGCTCCAAATGCCAAATCCCAGGCTCCCCACTCTGTCTTGCTCCTTCCATGTCCTCTGCCTTCTGGCTTTGAAGCACAACATGCCCCTGATTCCCAACCTGATTCACATGCTCTCCCTGGCAGACCTCAGCTGGACGACAGCTTCAATTTTAGGCAGATACATGAATTTATCTTTTGAACCAGATTCATCTCCTGATCTTTGGTCCTTTCCTCCAGGTGCTGATGGATCAAGTCCACCACATGTACCTCAAAGCTCCGCTCCAAGTGAGTCATCTGTAAACCTCCTTCACACTGCTTCTTCCCCTTGCTTCTCATTTCATCCACCCCAGAAGTCTACTTTTTTTCTAAAGATTTACTTATTGTTATATGTAAGTACACTGTAGCTGTCCTCAAACACAGCAGAAGAGGATGTCAGATCCCACCACGGATGGTTCTGAGCTACCATGTGGCTCTGAACTCAGGACCTTTGGAAGAGCAGTCAGTGCTCTCAACCGCTGAGCCATCTCACCTGGCCCAGAAGTTTTTAGAGCTGTAATTACCCTAGACTTCCCCCTAGCATCTCAGGGCCATCTACTTGCCCTCATCCACACTGCAGTGACCTGGTTCTCCATTCGTTCATCACAGTGGCTATGAAAGAAAGCATGGCCTCAGAGGCAGAAGATTCTAGATACCATCCACCACTTTATGGCTTTGTGAACTCTGGCCAAGCCATTTCCTTTTAAAATATTTTTATTTGTTTATTTGGTTTGTTTTTTAAGATTTATTTTATTTATATGAGTATACTGGAGCTGTCTTCAGACACACGAGAAGAGGGCATCAGATCCTATTACAGATGGTTGTGAGCAACCATGTGGTTGCTGGGAATTGAACTCAGGACCTCTGGAAGAGTAGTCAGTGCTCTTAACCACTGAGCCATCTCTCCAGCCCTTATTTTTCATTTGTAAAACAGAAATTACTACCTATTATTTTGANATTTTATGACAATAAAAAGTAAAGCAATTAGCAACATGTCTGCTACATGGTCCGAACAGAATAGATTGCTTCTTGTTTTAATTTTTTTATTTCAGAGTTTTTACTCAGGATAGTATCATTTCCTACCTAAATTTGCCAATAGATTCTGTGCTCTTTTTCCCACTTTGAGTCTAATCTTCCCCAATCTGTGGAAGGCCATATTTCTTAACTGAAAATCTGAACATGCCTCTCACAGGTTCTCTGCGCTATAGGAAGACTCAGTGATAAAGCCAATGAGATGGCCAGCAGGTCATTACTTACTGCTGTACCTGACAGCCATACACACAATATAAAAACTAATGAAGAGATTCAAAGGCACTCAAAGCTCTGCCACCAGGATCTGCTTCTCTTTGCATGCTGGACCATGTTCCTCCACAGGCTCTGCCTCAGAGATCCCTGGCCCTGCTTCTTTTTCTAGAGTATTCTCCTTTTACCCAGGAAGTAGCTCCTGCCATGGCTCCTGTCATAAGTTACCTCTAAGAGACACGTGGTAACCGCAGGCCTTCAGGTGCCCCATCACTGACCACGAACCCTCTGCTGCAATTAACCGCTTCTTGGGTCACCTAAACTCTACTGTTCTTTGTGGGGCAATGGGCTATGCACAGACAGGCTGGTCCCCAGTCCAGTTGAGGTTGTGAACCCCAGTAGGACCCGGTGGTGATAATTTTCACCTACACGGGATGGAAGGTTTTCCCTCATGTCTCCTGGACCCCTGGCTCCTATCAAAGTTATGGCCCCCACAGTCCCCCACAGGAGAGGCTGGTGGCTAGCAGCCAGGTACACAATGTCCCAAGCTTCTGACCTTCAGGCTAGACTCCTCCCAGTTACCTAGCAACAACAAGATAACAAGCTCACTAAAAGAGGGGCTGCTTGGCCCCACCTCACTCTCTCCCTCTTGCTGCTCTCTCTCTTACTCTCTAAGCTTTTACCTCTCTCTCTTTAAGCTTTCTTACTCTCTAGCATTTCTTCTCTCTCTCTCTCTCTCTCTCTCTCTCTCTCTCTCTTTCTCTCTCCTTTCCCCCCTTCTCTCCTCTTGGCCATGGCCGGCTTCTCTCTCTTTCTACCTTTTCTCTTTCCCTCTGCCTTTCTACAATAAAGCTCTAAAACCATAGACTGTCTCTGTTCGTCAAGGCCCGCACTAAGGACTCTTGCCTGGGTGGGAACCTCTCTCCCTCTGCCCTCTGCCCTCTTCCCGTATCACTGGGGCTCCTATTCTGTTCTCAGCTCCTCTGCTGTATCCAGTGTGGGATGCCAGAGACTGAGAACCTGGTACTGGGGGCTGCCCCTTGTCCACCCCCATTCGTGTGGGGCCAGTGGCTTCACACAGCCAGATGCTCACCCGGGGCCATGTAGAAAGCATCCGGCAGTCCTCCCGAGTCTGCCTGCCCAGAGCACAGGAACTCTGACTGGACGAGGGCTCTCTCCCTCCCCCCTCCTCCCTTACACTCACAGCCCCACAGTTCTTCACTATTAAGATTGTGACTTTGGCCAGATATGGTGGCACACATCTTTAGTCCCAGCCCTCCAGAGGCAGAGGCAGGGGGTTCTCTGAGTTCGAGACCAGCCTGGTCGATATAGAGAGAGACTATGATAATTCACTGGGTAATCTTGACTGGCTGCTACATCAAGCAATGACCTGCTTCTAGATGCAGGAAGTGCTGGGCCAAAGGACTCCGACACTTAATGCTCATAACTACTCTGAATTCCCAAGGGACTAACTATACCAGCAGATAAAGTCGTGTGGACACAAATAACCTCGCTCATCTTTGGAACTCTGAAGTGCGTGTGCCACCTCACAGAGTTGTTGAGTGTATATTTTCAGCCATCACTACCATGGTACAGTCTTCTCACCAGCAATGAAAATTTGAGAATTATATGCTAAACAAACACTGGCTGTCCGCCATGGTGACTTTCTGAAGGCTTCACAACTGAAATACTGTTCCCAACTTCAGTGTGAACAGGAACTCGGTTGTCTCTGTTTCAGAAAATCACCTCCTCTCCCCTTGTCCCACAAGTGACAGGAGACAGATTCACCTTGGACAGTTGGAGGCTCTGGGAATGTTTCCTCTCCACCTCTCCACTGTAGTCTGTAGGATGAGTGATCAGCTGCCAGTCGTAGGTGTAGGTTTCTCCTATAGAAGGGCAGTGAGAAAAACCATGCAAACATGCACCTACACACAAAAGGCTGCCAATAACAAATCGCTCCCACAGCCTGCCAATAACAAACCTCCTCTAAACCCTGACAAAGCCTTAGTTTTAAGAGTCTACCCCAAAGCCTGGAGGGAAGCCAAGCCCTTCTCCTGAGAAGGTTCTTTTGACTCTGCCAGGGTTTCTTGACAGTGCTCTTTCTGTCCCATACCCACCCCTAAGCCATCTTCAAAAAAAAAAAAAAAAATCAGGTTGTTCATGGTGTCTCTCACTGAAAATACCTACCCTATCAAGCACTACAGATGAACTCATTGGGAACAAAGGTCATTTTCTCACAAAACTTCTTTTGCAACAAAGAACAGCAATGACTTCTAAATAACATGGTTCAAAAATAGCTTTTTACCGAGTGCTAACAATGCTGGCCCAGCTGAGGTCATCACACCCTGTGAGTTAAAAGAGCTACTTCATTCCTGCTGAGCTAAATAACATGCTGCAGAAGACGGAAGGGCATGGCCCATTTAAAACAGGCCCCACTGAAATTAATTAAGTTCAAATGAAGCATTAAATGGCCCTCATTTGCAGCTCAGACTATCACTACATAGCCCCGAGGAAGATCCTGGTATCCATGTGGAATCCCCCAGTAAAAGGACTGAAACTGGAGACAACTGCATTTCTAGCAGGGAAAAGGTAGGATGAGGTAGAAGGTTAGTTCTCACAAATGCTTAGCAGAGCTCAGCCACACTTTCACTTACTGAACTCTAGTAGTGAACTCAGCGCCCAAAGCCAATCATCCAAAACTTGAGAAGCAATCTGTATTTTATAAGCCTTCCTCCACAATACCAGTATGATTTTGGCCTGTTGTTATTCCTAGCTATTCTCAAATATGCATGCACAAAAGGCAAGTATGAAGGCAGAGAAGCAATAGCCAGGACTCGTGCTAAGAGATAATTCTTCAAACTGTAATTTAAAAAGAAAATCTCCACATAGCAAACACATTCACTATGGTTTGGGAACTGATAATTTTATATATCAAAAGCTAAAAACAGTCTTCCAAAAGGGATGATATCCCTACTCAGAAACCCTCAAGAATGACGTATGCATCATAGGCAGAAATCCAGCCCTGGGTATGGGTGGGCATGCTTATGGGGCAGGTGGGTAGACAGATGTTGACTGTCAATCTGGGCAGGGGTTGGAAACCAGACCTTCCAACCTTACAGAGACCCTAGTGGGCCACCACAGGGAAGAAGAGGATGAAGAAGAATATGAAGAACAGGGTTCTGCCTCAGTGGCCCCAACTTTAAAGTATAACCAGCCACTTCAGAGAACTAAAGAACCTGTTCATGGATTTGAAAGAAACGTGTGTTTTGGAATGCTGATCTGCAGCATGACAATAACTCAGAAATATGTGCACAAATACAAGTTAGGGGAAAATCCTGCAGAGCAGGGCCTGACTTCCACAGCAGAGCAGAGGCGGGAGCAAGCACTACTTAAGGGAATGCTTTCCCCACCTCCATCTTCAGGGGAGACCGAACTCATCCACCTTGAACTAAACACTCAAGCAAAGAGACAGTGGGTTGAGATTTTCATTCCTTCATACCTTCCTTTAATCCCAGCATGGAGGAAGCAGAACCAGGTGGGTCTCTAGGAGTTTAAGGCTAACCTAGTCTACAGAGTGAGTTTCAGGACAATCAAGGTACACAGAGAAATCTTTTTTCAACAACAACAACAACCAACCAACCAAACAAACAAATGACAAGGCAGGAGAGGTGGATAGCTCATTTTTAAAAAATTAAATCTAGGTTTGGAGAGATGGCTCAGTGGTTAAGAACACTGACTGCTCTTCCAGAGGTCCTGAGTTCAATTCCCAGGAACCACATGGTGGCTCACAACCATTTGTAATGGGATCTGATGCCCTTTTCTGGTGTGTTTGAAGATAGCTACAGTATACTCATATACATAAAATAAATGAGTAAATCTTAAAAAAAAAATTTAGTCTAAAAAAAAAAGCCAACCCAGGTATACAACATCCAGAAAATATGGGACACTATGAAAAGATCAAATCTATGAATGACAGACATAGAGGAAGGAGAAGAAACCCAGGTCAAATGCACAGGAAATATTTTAACAAAATCGTAGAAAATTTCTGGAACATATCAAGGTATAAGAAGCATATAAGCACAAATGGACTGGATCAGAAAAGACATTCCCTACAACACACAATAACAAAAACAGTAAATGCACTCAACAAACAAAGAAAATTAAAATATACACAGAAAAAAGAAATATACAAGTCGTGTATAAATGTACACCTATCAGAATAATACCTGACTTCTCAATGGAGACTCTGGAAGCCGAAATGTCCTTGACAGATGTTCTACTAACTCTGAGACACCACAGATGCCAACAAAACCACTGATCACAATCAACGAAGAAAAACAAATTCCACAATAAACCCAAAGAAGCAATTTCTATCTACCAATCCAGTTCTACAAGGGCAAAACTTCAGTATGCAGACATTAACCACACCCAAGAAGACACAAGGAATAAAAACTCACAGAACAGTAAATGAAATCATGGGGGGGGGACTCTAACTACAAAATAGCAAGAATCAATTAACACTGAGAGATTCCCCAATAATAAAGACAGGATATAATAATGAAAACAGGATCCAACTTTCTGCTAAATCCAAGAAACATATCTCACTATCAAGGATTGTTATCATGGCAGGGTAAAAGGATAAAACACACACACACAGAGAGAGAGAGAGAGAGAGAGAGAGAGAGAGAGAGAGAGAGAGAGAGAGAGAGAGAGAGAGCAGAAGAGAGATAGGGAAGGATGCTACATATCGCTAAAGGAAAAGCCCCAAGAGGGTATTTGAATCCTAAACATTTACACACAAACATAAGGTCACTCAAGTTCATGAGAGAAGCATCAGTACAGCTACAACAGGACCGGTGCACACCCACGCTCACAGACACTGTGGCACTGTGTATGAGAGCTGCACAGGTTCAAGCCAGACGGGTCCCGGCACTGAGAGGGGAGGACACATCTCTTCCCTAATCAACAAACCAACTTGGCAAAGAGAGAAAATCAATTTTCACCAGTGGAGTCTCCCTGGTATATCACACTAAGGGGAAGTCCCAGGCCCAGGAATAGTTGGCAAACACAAAACAAACTCAGTGGTATTTTTATGGGCTTTTTGTTTCATTTTGCTTGTTTTGCTTGTTTATTTTATTTTTGTTTCTGTGGGGCTTTTTGTTGTTCCTTGTTTGGGGTTGGGTTTGTTTGTTTTTTATCTGCTTTTGCTTTTGAAAGAGAGAGGGGAAAACAAGAACATAAAATTGGGTGGGTAGGTGAGGGAGATCAAGAGGAACTGGAAGAGGAACTGCATGAAATATTCTTTTCAATTGAAAAAAGAAATTGGAATGAATTGATTGGGAAATGCCATTTCTTTTTTTTTTTTTAAGATTTATTTATTTATTATATGTGAGTACACTGTAGCTGTCTTCAGACACTCCAGAAGATGGTGTGAGCCACCATGTGGTTGCTGGGATTTGAACTCTGCACCTTTGGAAGAGCAGTTGGGTGCTCTTACCCGCTGAGCCATCTCACCAACCCCTGGGAAATGCCATTTCAAGAGCAATAGTACATAAGGGAAAGGGATCCAGCTCTGGGCAAGCACACTCTGGGCAGATGCACTGCTTAGTATCAGACTCCTACATTAAGAATGCTGAGGTCCACCAGGTACACACCTTTGATCCCAGAGCTCTGGAAGCAGAGACAGGTGGATCTCACTGAGTTCAAGGTCAGCCAGGCCTACACAGTGAGGCTCTGTCTCAAAAATATCAAAGATTACATTTTAAAAAAGATGTATTCTCATTATTTTTAAATTATATGTAATGCGTGTCTGTGTAGGGGTATGTGCAACAGAGTGTAGGTGCTCTATGGGGCCAAGATCCAATTGAGCTGGAGTTACAAGTGGTTATAACCTACCAGTGTGGGTACTGGGAATTGAACTCAGGTCCCCTGGATAAGCAGAACATGTTCTTAAACACTGAGCAGTGTCTCCAGACAAACAGCCAAGAATAGTGAATTAGAAACACCCAAATATAAAACAGAAGGGCTCGCCTGAAAGAGGAAGCCCACTTTACTTGGTCAGCCATTAACATAAGTAACACAAATCAACAACTTTCAATACTCCGCTCCTGTCTCAGGAGAGATGGCTCAGAGGTTAGGAGCACTGACTGCTCTTCCAGAGGTTCTGAGTTCAATTCCCAGCAACCACATGGTAGCTCACAACCATCTGTAATGGGATCTGATGCCCTCTTCTGGTGTGTCTGAAGACAGCTATAGTGTACTCACATAAAATACATAATTGCTTAAAAAAAAAAAAAGGGAGGTCTGAAGAGATTATGCTTGTTTTATGAATCAAATGTGGTATATTAACATACATTTAAAAGATGAAATGGGAGCTGGTGAGATGGCTCTGAGGTTAAGAGCACTGGCTGCTCTTCCAAAGGTCCTGAGTTCAATTCCCAGCAACCACCTGGTAGCTCACAAGCATCTGTATTAGAATCTGATGCCCATTTCTGGTGTGTCTGAAAACGGTAACATTGTACTTACAAATAAATAAATCCTAAAAAAAAAAAAAAAGAAAGAAAGAAAGTGGGGATGGCAAGATGGCTTGGTGGGTAAGAGCACTGACTGCTCTTCCAACGGTCCTGAGTTCAAATTCCAGCAACCACATGGTGGCTCACAACCACCCGTAATGAAATCTGACACCCTCTTCTGCTGAGTCTGAAGTCAGCTACAGTATACTTATATATAATAATGAATAAATCTTTGGGCCGGAGCAAGCAAGGACTGAACGAGCAGAGGTCCTAAATATTCAATTCCCAACAACCACATGAAGGCTCACAACCATCCTTACAGCTACAGTGTACTCACATATATAAAGCAAATAAATAAATCTTAAAAAAATATTAAGGCCCACCTGGGCTCTCTCTCTCTCTCTCTCTCTCTCTCCTGACTGGTTTTGTGGGTATACTGTGGGACACACTGACACACTACAGCTTCCACAATGAGATATTTTTTCTCTGTTGGGCAGGGGGAGGTTGCAAGGATGGAGGGTAAGTACAAGGGGAGGGGGACATGAGTGGGTTTGGGGTACACGATGTGAAGTTCAGAAAGAACTAATCAACAGTTTTTTAAAAAGAAAAAAAAAAAGTAAAAAAAAGATGCTTACTAAATGTTACCATTTAAGGTAACATTGTAAAATAAAGATTATGGTCCAATCTTTATGGAGAAATAAAAACACAGGAGTAACTTGCTTAAATAATTAAGCTAATAATTGAGTGAATTAGGATTTGACACAGGCTTGACATCAAAGCCTGTAGGACCAGGCTGGAGGGGTAGCTCTGGCAAAGCACTTATCTAGCTTATGTGGAACCCAGAAGCGCTAATGACACAGAACCTTTGATCTGCAGCTGGGCAGAACATTGCCTCCTGTGCCCATGCAGATGTGTGTCCATGCAGATGTGTGCCCACATACACATCCCAACCTCAAAGGGCTGTTGCAAAAACAAATGAACTGAGGCTTGTAGATACCAATGCTAACTGAAATGCTTCCCGGAAAGGATATCTTACCTGGCTCTGCTTCTGGAAGAACAAAGGCGTTTAACTGAACTTCATTCTTAGGCAGGGTGATCTGGACGCTCTTCCCAGCAGACACCACCAGTTCCTTTACAACTGGAACAAAGTGGCAGCAGCGGGCTCAGCAGCACATCCAGACGGCATGTCTCCCCTTCCTAAGTCACCCTCAGCCATCGTCTTCATCTGCTACTTGTCTAGTCTCTAATCCCCTCGAGTCTGATTCTGTACCCACTTTCCCATTGGAAAGGTCTCTCAAGGTCATCCGTGAGCGCTGCTTAGCAAATCTAAAGGAGTGTAAATCCCGCCTGTCAGGCCCATGGCCCTCACTCCTGCTCACCGCCCCCACCTTGAAGCACTTCGTGGCAACACCAGATTCAGTGCTCCGATTTCTTCTCCACTGGGCTTCACCTAATGTTGGTCTCCAGGTGTGCCAAAGAGTTCAAATTCTGTTTCAATGACACTTTTATTGGGTGAATGCTTTTAAAGTAAGATATAAAATAACAAAGGCAGAGGGCCGTCAGAAAGAAGGCTTGCCTTTCTTTTGCAGTTGCTACAACTACTGACTCATTGTTCACAGATTCTGAATCCCTCTCCCACTTGTGCTCCATTCACTCCAGTCCATTGGTCTTGCTATGACAGGTATGTCAATCTTTCTAAAGCACCCACAGTGCTACTTTCCTACTTGAGACATGGCTCTGACACTACTTGCCGCCTATCTCCTATGTGTTTGAATTTCTCGACATTGGCATTATTGATATTTTGTACCCAATAATTGTTGAGGACTGGGGAGAGCAGACAGTTCAGACCACAGAAAACTACTGATTCAGTCTTATTCCTCTGGCAGTAATTGTTTACTTGACATGAGGCCAATTCTTGAAGACCTTACAGCAAACAACAGGCTAGTCAACTCATGTTCCAAGGCTGGGGTGGAAAGGGCTTCCTGGACAAATGGGAAGCCTGAGACTTCTCTTGTCTCTTCTAGGGAACATTGCACTTAGAGAAAAATGAAACCATCCTTTATGAAAGCCGCAGCTTGCAGCTGTCCCAGGAGAGAGAATAAAAGCTTTCTGGTATAACTCTAAGCGGGGAAGGGGAGAAAAGAAAAAAGGAAGCCATTATACTCAGAGAAAGTATAAATGACCAAAACTAGCTAGTCAATACAGCACGAGCCAAATCCTTCAGTTACACAGACAACCTGCAGGCATTTGCCTGGACACAGAAATCACATGCTGCTGTGGAACTGGACTATCTCAACACCATGTTCTATTACCAACAAAGGAAACCCTGGGAAACAGAATGGCAAAAACTGTGATTACTGGTTTTGCTTTGCCTCTGACGTTTTGAGGGTCACCCACTAGCCACTGATGAACTCTCTCCACCTACTAACTCAGCTCTGCCCCATAAGCCGGCTTGTTAAGGAAGCTCTAGGTCTAAGGTCCTTCCTGTGGTTGCTTTGGAAATAAAGATGTTCTGAGAATCAGGCCGGCAATGCTTGATCCACAGCCTGACGGGTGCACCAGCATGATTGCCCTGCCCGCTAATTCTGCATTTGTTAAGCCCTGCTCATCAAATCCTCCCTCACTATGGTTTTGCTTGCTTGCTTGTTTTAGATGGTCTCAGGTAGCTCAGGCTTATTCCAAGCTGACAGACAAGGGTGACTTGAATCCATGCTTCTCCTGCCTCCACTGCCAAGATAACAAGTATGCACCACCACACCCAGCAAATCTGTGCCTTTAGGTCCCAGCAGAATCTGCCTCTAAGAAAATGAGCCCCAATGAGTCCCCCAGGTTGGGCAGCTGCTGACTTAGGGATCTGGGCTCCAAAGCACACATTTTCAGAGGCACAGACGGGGCTATTTTGTTTCTAAAGTACAGCAGGCAGGCATACCTCCTCTGTTCTTAATTCTCCACGTCCTCTCATCTCTGAGGATAGGAGCTGAGGACTTACCTGGGTGTGGAGCTGAGGTGCTCTGGGAAGAGGCCTGGGGCGTGGGGGTGGCATAGCTGTAGGAGGGAGCCACTGGAAGAGGGGCATCAGTTGGACTGTGTTCAGTGCTTTTTACTTGCAGAGTACCAGATACAGGACTGGAGTGCTCGGATGGTTCAGGATGGATGGACACATTCTTGGGCCAATCAGGAGTCTGTGTAGTATGGTTACTGGTGAAAGAACCGGCAACTGTAATGATTTTGCGGACCTGAAAAAAGTATGAAAGATTAAGTGCAACAGGCAAGAACCACAGATTCAATGGGGCCAGCTGGGCTCGGGAAATGATATCAAACATTGAAGAAATTAATCTTACCACTGAAATTTAGAGTGTTCAAGTTTGCAGATAAAGACTCATTGGCAGCCAGGCGTAGTGGCGCACACCTTTAATCCCAGCACTTGGGAGGCAGAGGCAGGNGGATTTCTGAGTTCAAGGCCAGCCTGGTCTACAAAGTGAGTTCCAGGACAGTCAGGGCTACACGGAGAAACCCTGTCTCAAAAAACCAAAAAACCAAAAAACAAACAAACAAAAAAACCTCATTGGCAGAATATCTGCCAGACATGCCCTTTATCTCCCAGACATTCCCCAGAACCACAAATTAAAGACAAAAAGTAATAGAATCTTTTTTCCGTACAAAAAAAGTTTCTTCAGCTGGGCATGGTGACTCTCACCTATAATTCTAGCACTCAGAAAGCTGAGGCAAGAGATTGATTGCCAAGAATTTGAGGCTAGCTTGGGTTATGGAGTTAGAGCCTGTCTCAAAACAAACAAACAAACATAGTTTTCTTTAAAATAAAATAATCTGGGAGCCGAAGCAACAGCTCAGCAGTTAAGAGCACTGGCTGCTCTCCCAGAGGACCTGGGTTCAATTCCCAGTACCTACATGGCAGCTCAAAAACACATGTGATTCCAGTTCTAGAGGATCCAACAACCCTCTTCTGGCCTCCGTGGGGACCAGGCACACATACAGTATACAGATGAGCAGGAAGACAGGGGAGGGACAGACAGAAAGCACTACTGGCCACTTTAAGGATCCACACTGGCGAGCAGGCAAAGGATCATATGCAGAGAATGGCAGGATCAGGTGTCTGTCTATAGGTCA
This sequence comes from Mus pahari, assembly GCF_900095145.1. Taxonomy (NCBI): domain Eukaryota; kingdom Metazoa; phylum Chordata; class Mammalia; order Rodentia; family Muridae; genus Mus; species Mus pahari. The sequence continues at coordinate 77,878,641 of NC_034595.1, read as the reverse complement.
CGTTGCACTGCTGGGGTTTGAAGAAGTACAGGGACAACAAGAACACCACCACATTCAGCCAAGGAAGAATGCAGAGTAGCTAAACCAGGGTGGGGGTAAGGACTCTTATGAATCAACTTACCGGAAATATAATTCACATAACATAAACTCACACATCAGAAGAACACAGGGTCAATTTTTGGCAAATGTCCACACCCACATGACAACAACCTAGAGACAGAATGTTGCTATCAGCCCCAAGATTCGATGCTGTCCTCACTAGCTTCCTGCCTCCTCCAACTCAGGCAGCCGGTGACTTGTTTTCTGTCACAGGAAGGACTCATCTGGGTTTCCTTATACTTTTAATAAAAGAAGCCGCATCTTCTATTTTTATCTCTAGCTGTGTTCCCTGACATGGTTTTGAGGTTCGTCCATGGCACTGAATGTATTGGTAGTCCATTGGGTTTTGTTTTTTTTTTTATTTATTATTATTACTAAGTAGTATTCCATTTCAGAGATGCTTCAACATTTATTCCCATTCATTTACTGAGAGAGATTTAAGATGTTTTCAACCCCCAGGTGTTACAAATAAAGTTGCTATGAATGTTTAGATACATATATTTGGACACAAGTTTTTATTTATTTGTTTATTTTGAGACAGGATTTCATTATGTAGCCTTGGATGTCCTAGAACTCTAGATACATAGACAAGGTTGGCTTTGAACTCACAGAGATCTGCCTACCTCTGCCTTTGCCTCCAGAGTGCTGAGATTATGTGTGCCACCATGTTGGCCCTATTTTCATAGACTAATATTTAGGGGTAGAACTGCTGACTGTGCTTTTAGACAATGAATTACTGGGTGGGTGACTGTGCCAGCTGACATTCCCATGGCAGAGAGCATCGGTGCCAGGCCCAGCTTCACCAGGGCTTGGTGCTCCTGCACTTTTACCCTGCCGTCCCAGTGGCTGTGACTGGGACTCTCTGAGCATCTCTCTAATGATATAGGACATCCTGTGCTGCTGACCAGTCACTTCCCTTTGCTAAGGTCTACTCAAATCCTTGCCCATTTAAGGCTTTATTTGGGTACAATTGACACATATACACAAAAGATATTTAATGTTTCTACTTGGTCAGATTTAAACAGATATGAGCACCTATGAAATCATCTATTCAAATGAGCATACCTTTCACTTCCAAAGACCCCTCATGTTCCTGTGTGATTCCTTTCCCTGCTCCCTACATTCCCCAAGCAGCACCCTGTACAGACTCCCTGTCCCTAGAAGTCATTTTCCATGTTCTAGAATGTCACATGAATGGAATGACATGGCGGCAGGGTTTCACCCTATAACCCTGGCTTCCAACACACTATGCTCCTGCCTCGACCTCCCTAGAGAGTGCCACCCTAGCTCAGAGAATTCTCCTGCCCCTCTGCTCCTCCTCTCTTTTTCTCTCTCACCCTCCACCCTGTCTTCAGTGTTAAGGAACAAACCAGGGCCTCACACGTGCTAGCCCACGAGTTTCAGAGAAAATTGTGGAGTATCCCTGCTGATGGGGACGTTCCAGGCATCCTACAACCTTACCAAAATTTGCTATGGATGACTTTTTTGAAAGTGGGGACTGAAGAAGAAGAAAGAAGAAAAGGAGGAGGAGGAGATGGAGGAGGAGACAGAGACGAAGACAGAGACAGAGATGAGCAACAACAATAGCAGAAGCAATAACAACAACAAACCTATGGTTTCCCCTGTGATTTCCTAATGATTAAAGTTGAACACCTGCTGTATATTTGCTAGAGACCTGAACAGTGGGTTTGCTAGGCTGTCTGATCAGTGGGTTACTAAGCTTCTAGTTATAATATTCATCTTCTAGTTAGTTTAGGTCCCCTAACATTGTTGCCCTTTTTCTCAAAGTTGTTTTTGTTCCTAGAGCAACCACAAAAATTACCATAAATTTAGTAGTTAAAACAACAGAATTTTCAGATGTGCTGGTACATGCCTTTAATCCAAGCACTCAGGAGGCAGAGACAGGCAAATTTGTGAAGTGTGAGGCCAGCCTGGTCTACAAAGCAAGTTTTAGGACAGTTGGGACTCTGTCACACAGAGAAATCCTGTCTCAAATAAATCAAAAATCATAAAACAAACAACAGAATTTTGTCTTTGTTCTGTAGACAGAAGTCCAAGGGCAAGACATCAGGGCCACACTCCTGCAGCAGAGCTGTAGGGAACCTTTCTTTTTGTCTTGTCCAGTTACCAGAGATGGATTGAATGAGAATGGTCCCCTTAGGCTCAAATGTTCGAATGCTTGGTTCTCAGTTAGTGGAACTGTTTAGGAAGGATTAGGAGGCATGGTCTTGTTAGAGTGGGTGTGGCCTTGTAAGAGGAGGTATATTACTGGGGGTGGGCTTTAAAATTTCAAAAGCCCACACCAGACTTATTATCTCTCTCTGCCTGACACCTATGGATCAGGAGGTAAGGCTCACAGCTACTGCTCCAGCATCATGCCTGTCTGCTTCCCACCATGATCATGGACTAACCCTCTGAAACTGCCCTCAGTTAAATGCTTTCTTTTGTAAGAGTTGCCTTGGTCAGTCATTATATTAGTTAAGGTTTTACTGCTGTGACTAGAAACCATAACCAAGGCAACTATTATAAGTACAACATGGACCTGTCTTACAGGTTCAAAGGTTCAGTCTATTATCATCAAGGCAGGAACATGGTAGGGTCCAGGCAGGCATGATATAGGAAGAGCTGAGAGCTCTGCATCTTGTTCTGAAGGTAAACAGGAGAAGACTGGCTTCCAGGGAGCTAGGATGGGGGTCTCAAAGCCCACAATGACAGATTTTCTCCAACAAGGCCACACCTCCTAAGAGTGCCACTCTCTGGGCCAAGCATATTCAAACCATTGTAGCCATGGTGTCTCTTCACAGCAATAGAACAGTAACTAAGGCAACATTCCTTGGTTTATAGTAACCCAACTCTAACCTCTGCTTCCATCATCACATGATCTTCCTTTTCTAAGATTCTGAATCTAAGACCACTAGTCATTGGATTCTGTGGTTACTCCAAAATATATGATCTCTTTAAACTACTTTTGCAAAAGCCCTGCTCTCAAGTAAGGTGAGATTCTGAGGATCCAGAAAGATCAGAAAGGATAGGAGTCCTGAAGGAAACACTAAGCAACTCAATCCACTGATTGACTCCTCAAGTTTCTCTGAGCAATATTTTATAGTTCTCAGTATACAGATTTTTGTCTGCTATTCCTAGTAAGTTCATGGCTTTCAATGTTATTACACATTTTTAGAACTTTAATTTCCATCTATACTGTTAATAGACAATTGTTTTTTTAAAGATTTATTTATAGCTAGGCATGGTGGCGCACGCCTTTAATCCCAGCACTCAGGAGGCAGAGGCAGGCAGATTTCTGAGTTCGAGGCCAGCCTGGTCTACAAAGTGAGTCACAGGACAGCCAGGGCTATACAGAGAAATCCTGTCTCGAAAAAAACAAACAAACAAACAAACAAAAGAGCAAACAAAAAAAGATTTATTTATTTTACTTATATGAGTACACTATAGCTGTCTTCAGATACACCAGAAGAGGGCATCAGATCCTATTATAGATGGTTGTGAGCCACCATGTGGTTGCTGGGAATTAGGACCTCTGGAAGAGCAGCCAGTGCTCTTAAATGCTGAGCCATCTCTCCAGCACCAAACAATTGATTTTTGTATATTGACGTTATATCCTACAACCTTGCTATCTCTAATGCAGAGTTCTTGAAATTTTCTAGGTATATAATTACACCTGTGAAAAATATTTTGCTTCTGTTTCTGCTTTTCATTTCTTTTTCTTGTACTTTCTTTAAAAAAAAAAAAAAAGAAAAGAAAAAGAAAAAGCCCAGGGCCAGATGGTTTTAGTACAGAATTCTATCAGCCCTTCAAGATTTATTTATTTATTTCATGTATGTGAGTACACTGTCGCTGTCTTCAGACACCAGAAGAGAGCATCAGATCCCATTACAGATGGTTGTGAGCCACCATGTGGTTGCTGGGAATTGAACTCAGGACCTCTGGAAGTGCAGTCAGTGTTCTTAACTGCTGAGACATCTCTCCAGCCCTTTCTTGTACTTTCAATTTGGCAGTTTTACTTTGAGTCTCTAAATACACAAGCAGCAGTTACTTGGGCATTTGGACAGCTAATTCCATCATCTAAGTCAACAAGGAATCAGTCTCTGTTGACAGTCTTTTGTCCTTGACTATAGTCACTCAGGCTTGGGGCCTGTTCTCATCTGAGCTCTTCTTTAAAAAAATTATTCTTTGACATTTCCCACATGTCCATAATGAATGTTGTTATGCTCCATTATCCTCTCCCACTAAAACTCTTGTTCCCAGCAAGTCCCCATCCTACATCCATGTCTTCTCCCCATTGAGTTGAGTGTGCTTGATTGCATGGCCACAGCTCTGCAGTCATTCATGGAGCATGGGCAACTATCAGTGATGAGGATAAGGAAGCAGTGCCCCATCCTTCAGCAACCACTGACTGCCCACAGTTCCTTAAAGAGGGGGAGGCCTCCTGAGCCCCTTTTCTATACATGACAGAATGGTGACAAGGCCAGTCTTCTGGGCCTTAGGGACCACAGCTGCAGTTATGACAGCAACTGACACTCTGTCTAGAAGCCACATCTTAGTCACAGACTCTGTTGCCTGACATCTCAGAGCCTAAGCCTCCAGACTTTGGCCGCCTGCTTCCCCATGGTTAGGAGATGGACTCACTGTAAAAGGCAATAGACCTTAAGCTCAACCTGGCACAGATTGTCTTCACAAACCGACCTCTGTCTTCCTCACTGCTGCGAGCTTCCTCACCAGGCCTCCTGCAGTCTTCCCATATGCTTTAGTCAGGGATTGTAGCTTACAGTCAGGTCACAGGGCTCATCTTCTTGGTGGTTTATTGTTTTGCATTTTGTTTTTGTTGTTTCTTTAAAAGGTCATCCTGCTGAATGTCTAGTTTTACTGTGCACCCTGGTCCTGGCCACCCAGAGACAGTCAGGCTTTCCCTTGGCACTCTCCTGATGATGCTTTCAGGCAACAATTTTTTAACATGCAAATGAACATTTTATCACCTCTGATCTCCATCTTTCAAAACTAAACTCTCCTCTAGCTTATATATTTTCTGGATTCTTTCCAATTCCTTTATGTCTTTTTTCAAAAAAGAAAAAAAAGGCTTTACCACTTTACCACTATCATCTCTGAAGGTTCAGGAGAGCAATTCACTCTGCCGTCACCACGGGAGATTCCTCCTGTAGGATGGATTTCAAAATATTAAAGATCTAATATGTGTAAAGCCAAATCGATTTGGGATTTGGGGAAAACGAGTCTGAGTGTTTTTCAGTGTTGCTAGCCTGAGTGAAAAGCTGACTGTATAGTAATGTCAAAAACTAAGACAGAGCACGGGAACTAACAGGCAAGTTGTGTGAGACACTGAGTCTACACCACCTCTGGGATGCTGTAGTAGAGGCTCAGACTTGGACTCACATTCCTAGGCAGTAGCTGATGTCATAGGGAAAGGAAAACTACAGTAAAAAAAGCACAATAGCAAAGGAAACAAGATTCAAAGCAGAATTTGGGAAGGCTGATGCATGACATGACCCCAATACTCCTGTCAGAAGGGACAGAAGTGGGCAGGGGAATACAGATGAGAAACAGGGCACAGTGAAGCCTTCTGAGACAAGGCAGAATGGCCTATCAGGTACAGGCTGATGGGAACAGGCTACAACAGGAAACTGAGAATTTACCAGTGACTACGGCAAGAATGATGTCAGGAGAAATTTCCCCAGGACCAGGGGTTACATAAGTCACTGATGTGGAGAAAGTTGGTGTAGACTCCAGTTCATATCTATGGGTAAAGCTGGAAACAGACTGGGGTGATAACTGAAGAGCCAAGAAGACGGCCAAGGACACATTTGGAAGTACTGAGTGGCCTGACAACAGAGCAGGAACAAGGAAAGCCTGCAGTGAGCCTCAAAGAATGAGGAGGAGTTTTGCTACTGTGCAAGCATATTTAAGCATATATAAGCATCTACAATATAAGTCCTGGCACAGGAGATCTCATTCAGTTTACACTGGCCCTGGGCAAAGATGAGTAAAGAGAGAGTTTTGTAAGCTTGGTAACCTGAATTCAGCTCCCAGACCAGCTCTAGGAGGTTGTCCTCTGATCACCACCTACACTGGTATATAGGTGCCCCCTACTCCACATCATATACATGCACACACATATGCATGCATGCATGCATACCACACACACATACACATTAATATTAATGATGATTTTCAAAAATTAAACTCTTTAAAAACATGATCTAATCCGGTGGTATAATTCAGTGGTAGAGACCTAATCTAGCACGTGAGAGGCACTGGATTCCCAACCCTAGCACTGGGCCTTTAATGGAAAAGAAAACAAAAGAAAAGGAAAGAGCTAATATGGTGAGGAACACCTTCCTCCTCAGCACTTGGAAGGCTGACATGGGAGGACCATGGGAGACTGAAAACTGCTTGGCTACATAATAGTCTGCCTACATAAAGGACCCTGTCTCAAAGGTACCAAAAAGAGTCAGAGATAAGGCAGTTGTCGCAGTGCATGGGCCGTAGGTGTGATCTCCGAGCACAAAACACATAATCATTCTATTTCATATACATCCAAGAAGCTGTAGGAGAAGGTAAACATACAATAACTTCTAAACCATAATTTAGCTGGCTGTGGTTTCAGTTACTAGAGACCAATGCAGTCTGAAAATAATAAATGGAAATTTCCAGAGCTAAACAACACACAAGTTTTAAGTGCACATCATTCTTTGTAGCATGATAAAATCCCACACCATCTGAGTCTCTCCTTCCTGAAGCCTGAATCACCCCTTTGCAGTGTATCCACATAGCATTTGCTATCTTGGTTACAATGACGACTGTCATTGTAACACAGTGCACATGTTCAAGTAACCCTTACTTTACTAAATACATACATTTTTCTATTCCATTATCAGTTATTTATGTTAGTCTCTGCTATAGTTTGGGTCTGACATGTTCTCCAAAGATCCAAGTATTGATGGTTTGGTTTACCAATAGAACCTTTAAGAAGTCGGAAGTGAAAAAAATAAAAAGAAGTAGAAAGTGAGCTGGAGAGATAGCTCAGTGGTTAAGAGCACTGACTGCTCTTCTGAAGGTCCTGAGTACAATTCCCAGCACCCACATGGTGGCTTACAACCATCTGTAATGAGATCTGATGCCCTCTTCTGGGGTGTCTGAAGACAGCTACAGGGTATTTACATACAATAAAAAATTTTTAAAAAAACCCAAAAACCTGAAGAGTAAAAACCATCACTATTTGTAAGAGGCCAGTATTACACTGACAGTGAAACCAGATAAAGATACCAAAGGGAGGCAGAGAACGGAGTCATCCCTGCTACAGAGCATACTTGAGGCATGAGACTTTTTTTAATATTTAAGTTCTCTGCTGCATGTACATCTGATGCATCACCAGAAGAGGGCGTCAGATCCCATTACAGATGGCTGTGAGCCACCATGTGGTTGCTGGGAATTAAACTCAGGACCTCTGGAAGAGCATTGTTTTTCATTCTGGTGGCTTTCCTTGCTCCTGGTTACATCACAGAGGATCCACTGCTGCCCTTGATCTTCTCCATCCTCTCCGGCATGGTTACTGTCTCTTAGATAAAGGGGCTTGGTGAGACGCTGGGGACAGGGACTCAGTGTAGCACTCAGCAGGCCCTGGGTAATCCCCAGCACCACATAAACGGGTACAGAGGTGCACGCCTGTGATCTCAGAACCGTGAATAGATGCAAGAGCATTACAAATTCAAGGTCATCCTCAGCTACATTAGTCAAGGGACATTATTTAAGAAAGAAAACAAGAAAAGTAGGAAGGGAAGACAGAGGTGAGAGGAAAGAAGGAAATGGTGGGGGTTAGATGAATCAGGAAGGCAGAGGCCGGCCTGATTTACATAGCAAGCTCCAGGGGGGACTTGGGTCTGGGAGTTACTAAACTTGCAGGAGGTGCTAATACTGAGAAGGAAAGATATGTGCACGGCAATATTAGCGGGCAAGGTGGCTTCTACCTGTAATACCAACACTTGGGAGGCAGAGGCAAGAGGGTCAATGTAAATCCAAAGCCAGCCTAGCTCAGAGTGAATTCCAGGACAGGGTTACACAGGAAGACGCAATTCAGAGAATGAGTTAATACAAAACAAACAGCATCCTATCATTATGTACAGAACCCTTTCTTCAGGAATCATCACGCAAGATTAGCTTCCCAGAAGTAGGAAACTGGAAGCTTTTTAAAGTTAGAATTTTAGTTTTAAAAAGAAACAGCTTATCATTTATTTGTGTGTTTATTTATAAGGAAATACAAGAAGGAAACTTGAAACAAAGTATTTTTCTTCAAAAAACTATGAAACAATACTGAAATTGGGGCAGGGTGACAGAAGTTATTTTAAAAGGACCCCAATCTGAACAAAGTTTATTCAGAAGCTCTAGGGAATGAATGTTGTGCACACTCCCAACTGTATACAGAAATCTTAATCTTAGTACCAAGGAGATGGTACTGAGGACATGAGGCCGTTGGGGGGTGAGGGCTACCCCTCAAAAACAGGCTTATGGAGTCTGTTTATCTCTCCCACCATGTGAGGGGGAGCAGGAGCAGTTCCTCACTGTATCTCTGCAGAAGCCTTTGTCTTGAACTTCCCCACCTCTGCAACTGTGAGAAGGAGGATTCTGTTGTTCCTAAGTCACCTTGCACATGGTGTATTGTTATGACAGTCCAAACAAACCAAGACAAAGATGCTATCACTTAGGACAATAAGTGGGCAACTGGGCAGTTGTGAGATAAAGGGAAATGGAAGGTGTTGTAGCTCAGAAATTAAGGCTTTGCCGGGCATGGTGGCGCACGCCTTTAATCCCTGGAGGCAGAGGCAGGCGGATTTCTGAGTTCGAGGCCAGCCTGGTCTACAAAGTGAGTTCCAGGACAGCCAGGGCTACACAGAGAAACCCTGTCTCAAAAAAAAACAAACAAACAAAAAAAAGAAATTAAGGCTTTGAGAAAGGAAGCTGGGCTTCAGGGACTTCTGTTATGCCACAAAACAAGGGAACAGGCTGCCCAATTTTTCTCATGATGTAATAAGCCATTTGTGTAAGATTACAATGGAGATAGGAGATGCTTAGTGGTATAGATGCTAAGTACAAGGAGAGTCACAGTCAGAAGGAACGAGAGACCCACACAAACTATCCAAGGCAGATGCCTGGAAGCAGACCTAGGGCTATAAAAGAAAAAAAAAAAATGGCAAAGACTGTTAGCTTGTCTGTTAGGTAACTAAGAATTAGAATTTGAAAAAAGCTAGGCCCCAAGGGATTCCAAATTTGTCAGAGTAATAACCAGAAGAATAAATGAACTCTTGGTAATAGTTTCACATTCGAAAGAGTTTAGAGGAAATTTTAAAACACAAACCAAAAGCAAGCAAGCAGAAAAGCCTGGTGAGCTGGGGCGGGGCATGGCTAACAACAAAGAACACCTCAAGTGCTGGAGCCACTGTCCTTGGCTGTTACATAAGCCTCCTCCCGGCTGCCCACACCCCATGCCTTATCTTCTGATAAGAGGTGAGCTCAGGCTCTACAGAGTCAGCTTAGGAGTTCTGGGGAAGGCAAGCAGCAGTCAGTTGTACAGATGGAAGGCGGTGGAAGCTGCCGTCAGTGGCTGGAATGGGAAGGTTCATGGTGAAGACAACACCTGAGCCTTCCTAAGCCGCTGCCATCCATGTGGACCTTCCTTCCTGGCCTCCTGCACAAAGCAGGACTGGTGGCAGCTAATTGCCTGGGGCTAAACCACATGTACAGTGCCTGTTCCAGGACCCAATTAACTGGCCTCCTTGTCCCTTCTGCAACAATTCAAAGGCTCCTGACACAAAAAGTACAGTGCTCAAGCCAAACAAGACTAACTTTTCCCTCTTTTAAGTAATGGAAAGGGAATAAAGGCACTCCCCACTTCAAATGCAAACTGTCCACGGTGCCTGCTCTGGGGATCATGATCTGTGTATCCAAAAGAAAGAACAATTCACTGTGACAAGTCAGGGACTGTACAGTGCTGCAGACATTTCAGGAAAGACCAAAACAATGCAGGCTACAGCTTTGCCCAACTTTGGATGCAGAGTTATTCGAGCTACCTCAGAAAACAGAATAAACCAGAAACACTAGTGCTGGCCAGTCCTGGCTGACTAGGACAAGAACTGTAGTGCAGACAGAGTCTTCTACTTCTCCCTGTTGATTACACAGAAGTTTGAACTCTGAAATTGTCTCCTCAGAGAAATGCCTGCTGGTTAAATACTTGAATACTTGAAACTTACCAACTCCCAGAGCTTCCCATGGCCTGAGGGGTGAGCATTAAGCCCCTAAGAGCTGCATGGAGGGTCGAACAGTTTCATGGCTGGGAAGACTGCTTGCAGTACCTGCAGCACAGACCTATTCCTACTCCCGAGTTCATGTTCAGCAGTCCTCCTCCAGAGCTCTGGAATCCTGTTCGGTACCAGCCGACACATTCCTGCGAGCACATGTCCCCACCAACGTGCTGGACGCGTTTCCATCTCATCCCCGTGCACTCAGCACTCTTCCTCTCTACAATGGCTGGCTTTCAAATTCCCTTCTCATCCCAAGTCCCACCTAAGGAGTAAGAAGGTCTGAAGAAGGGCCTCTGGATGGAGTGAATACACACTGGTCCTAGACTAGCTGGGTGTCTAGTCTTCCCCTTTGTCCCTTCTCTAACAGGGATGCTGGCAGTACTGTACAGACTTGTTCAGTTTACCTTAGCTGTTGCTGTTGACGCCACCATGTTAAAGACCATCTCGGCTCCCACAAGGACAACTCACTAACAGCTCTTCAAGGCTTCCTGAGCTCTTTGAGCTTCTTGTCACCAATAAACCCCTCCATTCTACTTCAGCAATGTCTTCCACAGCCATTCTTCCGACACTGTTACTCTCAGAACTACAACCTCACAACCTAAATTCAAGCACCCTACTTTCTGCATATGGCCTCCTGCCCTTCCCATCGTCACCCTGTTCCCTCAATATCTGTGTCGATCATGGCAATCTCTAAACGACAAGTCTCTCCATTTAACTGTCAGCCCCTCCTGTCTTTGTCTCCTTTCAAATCTTCTGTAGTCTGTCATCCACTCTCTTGAAAACCTTAATTTCCATGCCCTAATTTCCTTCTGCACAAACCACCTAGCAAATTTCTTAAGTTGGCTGAGTCAAGCCACCAGGCTTTTCCTGGCAGGGTTGCTGGGGGCTACAGAGAAGACTCGCGTAACTGGAGAGATGCGCACACTGTTGTATGTTCATAGTCTCCAGCCTCAGGGCTACCTAGAAGGATCCCTATTTCCTTATCTAGTTTGCCATCTTCTATCTGCACTAAGGCTATTTCAGACCCTTACCACTCTCCCTAACCCTTAATCTACCTGTCTATTGTCTCCCTGTCCCCATCCTGCTTCCATTTCCCATAAATAATCTACCATACTTCAGAAGAACCAAGAAATGACTTAAGAATTCCTTTTAGCAAACTTATAAATACCCATGTTAGATATCCATGAAATTCTTCCTCCATATCACAATGAAGAGTGTATCCTGCTCGTGGCTAATCCCATGCTTAAGGATAATCCCAGTGTTCCTCCCCACTCCTACCCATCCTATAAGGCAGCGGCTCTAAAGTATGGTCCCTGGACCAGAGTACTAGTCATCTCTGGGAACTTAGAAGATCAAATTCTGAGGCCCCCACTCTAAACCTGTGGACCCTACAACTCTGGAACTGGGGCCTAGGGATCTCTTTTGAACACAGACTTCAGGTGATGCTGATAGATGGTAAAGCTTGGGGAGCCCAAGTCTTAGAGGATTCTTGTTGATCTCTCTCTACCTTTTACGTATTTGATAGCAAAACATCTCTTTAGCCTGAAAAGCCTACTTTGTGGAGCTCTATATATTTTGTTCTGTTCCAATCTAGCCATTGCACAGTGTCACCTGACTAGAGCTGTCTGTATCTGTGGTTTCACTTTCCATGGTTAAAGTAACCTCCAGTCATCGCAATCCTAAATGAATGAATGAATAAATAAATAAATAAGAAAAGTCCACAAGATGAAACCTATCTGGTACCATTGTTAGTCCAAGAACCTTAGGTAGACAGTCATAGGCTCTAGAGGAGAACCTACTGGTATTTTTCTGCTACATGAACACAGCATTGAACTGACTCCTAATGACTTACACTACTATACCCATAGGTCACTGCAGTTCTCATCCCATCAGAGAAGTTTCTATGTGCAGTAGATGATGATTAACACTGAAACTCACAACTAGATGAAGAGAATAAGAAACTGTATGGGCTGGAGAGATGGCTCAGTGGTTAAGAGCACCAACTGCTCTTCCAAAGGTCCTGAGTTCAATTCTCAGCAACCACACGGTGGCTCACAACCATCTGTAATGAGATCTGACTCCCCCTTCTGGTGCATCTGAAGACAACTACAGTGTACTTAGATATAATAATAAATAAATCTTAAAAAAAAAAAAAAAAGAAAGAAACTGTAGAATGTTCAGCCTTAAATGGAACATATATACTATACCCCGTCCTCCAAAAGAAAAGGGAGAAGAAAGAATATAAGAGCCAGATGTCGTGGATAATTGTAAGGAAATAGTGTCTTCTGGAAAAAGGCCAAGTAACATAAAAAGACAAACCTATTTGAATTATACTTGACTTTTCAACAGAGACTCTAAAAGCCAGAAGGGCCTGGACAGTTATCTTGGAGACTAAGAAACTACAAATGTCAGCCCAGACTACTATATCCAGCAAAACTTTCAATCACCATAGATGGAAAAAGCAAGACATTCCATGTCAAAACCAAATTTAAACAATATCTATCCACAAATTCAGTCCTACAGAAGATACTAGAAAACTCACCAAGAAAGCACAGGAAATAAATAATTTCTCAGCAAAACCAAAAGAAGGGAAGCATGCTTGTGTGCACACACACCACCACCACCACTACCACCACCACCACCACCATCAAAATATTAGGAAATAACAATCATTGGTCATTAACTATCTCTTAATATCAATGAACTCAAGTCCCTAGTAAAAGGACACAGGCTAACAGAATGAATGTGAAAACAGAATCCATCATTTCTGCTGCATATAAGAAGCACACCTTGAAAGGACAACACAAACCCATTTGTCTCCATTTAAGGACCAGGCCTGATTTCAAAAAAAGGCCGTAAGGCACCAGCTCCAGGGACAGTCCATGAAATCCATAACAAGATCATAAAACCCTCTCCCAAAGAACAGCCTGGGGATAACCACAAAAATGGGGAAATCTCTTACCTCAGATTGGGCCATCTGCGCTGGGCAGCCCTAGCTCATCCTATCTCATTAAATGTTCATGACATAGGGATGCAGACCACTGACCACCTGTGACACCCCCCCCCCAGCACCCACCAATGAAATTTTAGATTGCCTAATCCTTCTAGAGAGTTCCCCTGGTTCCCTATAAGAAGGCCTTTGTGCCTTTGTCTGGGGTTACCATTTCAAAGAATGGTTGAGTCCCTACCCCACTGCCTTCATGCTAGTTGTTTCTGTAGAATAAACATTCTTTGGTTTTTTTGCATATTATCTGAGTCTGGGGTCTTCCTTCAGTGATTTTGGTGTTTTTGTTTTGTTTTTGTTTGAGACAGGGTTTCTCTGTGCAGCCCTGGCTATCCTGGAATTCACTCTGTAGACCAGGCTGGCCTAAAACTCAGAAATCCACCTGCCTCTGCCTCCCAAGTGCTAGGATTAAAGGCATGTGCCACCACTGCCTGGCCCTTCAGTGATTTTGGACCCTTACAAACTCAGAAATAAAGATATACATTACCTCAAAGTCAAGGATTGGGAAAAGACTTTCCAAGCAAATGGACCCAAGAAGCAACCTACTGTAGCCATTCTAATATCTAATAAAATAGACTTCCAACCAAAATTAATCAAAAGAGATGGGTAAGGACACTTCAGACTCAAAGGAAAAATCTGCCAAGATTACATCTCAATTCTGCACATGTATGCTCCAAATGCAAGGGCACCTACTTTTGTAAAACAACAATTACTAAAGTTTAAATCATACATGGTACCCCACACATTAATAGTGGGAGACTTCAACACCCTACTCTTACCAACTGACAGACAGAAACTAAACAGAGAAATAATGAAACAGATGTTATGAATCAAGTGGACTTATAGAACCCAAACACAAAAGGATATACTTTATTCTCAACACCTCACAGAACCTTCTCCAAAACTGACCATATATTCTATCACAAAGCAAGTCTCAACAGATACAAGAAAATTGAAATATGCCCCTGTACCTTATCAGACCACCATACTTTAAAGCTAGACTTGAACAAAAACGAAACAACAAAAAGCCTACACATTCATGGAAACTAAACAAACCTCTTCTGAATGACGACTGAGTCAAGGAACAAAGGAAGGAAGGAAGAAAGAAAGGAAGGAAGGAAGGAAGGAAGGAAGGAAGGAAGGAAGGAAGGAAGGGAGAGAGAAAGAAAGAAAGAAAGAAAGAAAGAAAGAAAGAAAGAAAGAAAGAAAGAAAGAAAGAAATTAAAGACTTCCTAAAATTCACTGAAAATGAATGCATAACATACCCAAACTTATGGGACACAATGAAAGCCATGCTAAGAGGAAACTTCATAGCACTAAATGCCTCCATAAAGAAATTAGAGTGACCTCATACTAGTGACTTAACAGCACACCTAAGAACTCTAGAATAAAAAGCAATAAACACACCCAAGAGGAGCAGATGGCAGGGAATAATCAAACTCAGAGTTGAAATCAATCAATTAAAAACAAAGAGAACATTGCAAAGAATCAAAGAAACAAAAAGCTGGTTCTTTGAGAAAATCAACAACACAGACAAACCCTTATTCAAGCTAACTACAAGGCAGAGAGGAAAAACATCCAAATTCACAAAATCAGAAACAAAAAGGGGACATAACAACAGGTACTAAGAAAATCCAAAGAATCATTAGGTCATACCTCAAAAACCTGTCCTACACAAAATTGGAAAATCTAAAAGAAATGGACAAGTTTCTCTATAGATACCACTTACCAAAGTTAAACCAAGATCAGATACAATTTATACAAACCTATAGCCCCTAAAGAAATAGAAGCAGTCATTAAAAGTCTCCCAACCAAAAAAAAAACAAAAACGAAAACAAAAAAACAAAAACCAACAACAACAAAAAGAGGGCCAGATGGTTTTAGTACAGAATTCTATGAGAATTTCAAAGAAGAGCTAATACCAATACTCTTCAAATTATCCCACAAAATAGAAACAGAAGGAACATTACCAAATTTGTTTTATGAGATCATACAGTGGAGTATTATTTAGTTATTTTTTAAAACATGACATTATGAACTCTTTCTCTTCCAGTCCCAGGTGCTGCAGGAGCCTCGGGTTACCATGCAGATATGCCAAGTCCGAGTCCAAGTTCAAGAACCACACCACACACAAACAGTCCCAGAGATGGCATCAAGAAACCCTATCGCAAAGATACAAATCTCTTTTTTTAAATATTTAGTTAGTTAGTTTATGTATATGAGTACACTGCAGCTGTCTTCAGACACACCAGCAGAGGGCATCAGATCCCATTACAGATGGTTGTGAACCACCGCGTGGTTGCTAGGGATCGAACTCAGGTCCTCTGGAAGAGCAGTCAGTGCTCTTACCCACTGAACCATCTCTCCAGCCCCGAGATACAAATCTCTTAAAAAGTTGATCCCAAGTTCCTAAGGAACATGTGCTTTGTCAAGAAGCACAACAAGAAAGGCCTGAAGAAGATGCAGGCCAACAATGCAAAGGCAGTGAGTGCACGCGCAGAGGCCATCAAAGCCCTTGTGGAAGCCTCAGGCCATCAAGTCCAAGATGCCAAAAGGCCCCAGCCTCAAACTCAGCCATCAGGCTTTCATCACTCACCCCAAGTTTGGGAATCAGATTCGAAGTTACATGGCCAAGGGTCACAGCCTCTGCCAACCAAAGCCCAAGGTTCAAACCAAGGCAGAGGTCGAAGCTCCAGCTAAGGTCCAGGCTTCAGCTATATCCCAGGCTCCCAAAGGTGCCCAGGCCCCTGGGAAGGCCCCATAGAAAAGGCTCTTGCCAGTGTGAAGACAGATGGCCTGCTGTGACACACCTGCCTACATACTATTTGCAGATGAGCAGTGTTTACAAATAAATTTGAGGTAAGATACATTAAAAAAAAAAAACAACATCATGAGATCTGCAGGCAAATGGCTAGACCTAGACAAACATCTTCCTGTGGGCGGTGACCCAGACCTAGAAAGGCAAACATGGTGTGTTCTCACTAGCCATAAAGTAAAGTTCTCATGGCGTGTTCTCACTAGCCGGAAAGTAAAGTTCTCATGGTGTGTTCTCACTAGCCGGAAAGTAAAGGATAGCCAAGCTATGATCCACAGACCCAGAGAAGCTAAGGAACAAGGAGGGATCAAAGGAAAGCACACAGCTCTCACTGTGAAGGGGAAATAAAATAGTTATCATGGGTGGATGGGGGAAGGGTCTGGACGGAGGAGTAGAGTAGATATCACAGTGGACTGGGGGCAGGTGGGGAAGGGAAGAGGAGGGATCAGATGCAAGGAGGATGGAGGGAGAGAGTACTAGGAGAGACAACTGGAATTGGGGGTCATCTCTGGAACAAGCTAGAAACCCAGTGCAAAACCAAAAATAAAGAACCTCCCAGGAATCTATGATGGTGACCCTAACTAAGACTCGTAGCAATGGGGAAAACAGAGCCTGACCTGGCCCATCTCCTGTAACCAGGCAAGACTTCCAGTGGAGGCATTCCAGCTACAAAACCTTCAACCTACAATTTGTCCTGCCTACAAGAAGCACCAGGGTAAAAGGACCACAGAAATTGTGGAAGTGACCAACCAATGTCTGATCCAGCTAGGGAGTCTTGCCATGAGAGGAAGCCCATGCCTGACACTGCCTGAAGGACCAGACCCAGAGGGTGGACAGCCCAGAGTCCTAGGATAGAAACAAATACAACTAGAAAAAAAAAAGTGAATGAGACAATTCCTAGTGATATAGTGCTACGCTCAAAGATGAGTGACAGTTGACATCAGAGAGGCTTCAGCCAGCAAGTGATAGAAACAGATGGGGAGGAAGGATTGTAGGAGCAAGAGGGGTCAAGGATACCACAAGAAAACCCACAGAATCAACTAACCTGGGCTCATAGGGGCTCCCAGAGGCTGAACCATCAACCAGGGAGCCTATATAGGTCTGACCTAGGCCCTCTGCACATATGTCACAGCTGTGTAGCTTGGTCTTCGTGTAAGACGCCTAACAGTGGAAGCATGGGATGTCTCTGACTCCATTGCCTGTTTTTTGGACCCTTTCTTTCCTCTTACTGGGTTGCCTCATCCAGCCTTAACAGGAGAGGACTGCCTAGTCTTACTGCAACTTGATATCCCTTGGCAGGTCAATATCCACTCCACGGGAGGCCTGCCCCTTTCTGAAGAGGAGGAGTAGATGGGGATGGGGGGAGGGGCTGCAGTTGGGATGTAAATACATAAATAAGCAGACAAACAATTGGGCGAGTAGAAAAGTGGGGAAGGGTGAATATGATTAAAACAAATCGGATGAAATCAGAACTAATAAAAAGTTAAGAAATGATAAATTCCAGAAATGAACAATTCATAAGTTTTAAGTAACATCACCCTTATGATAAGCATCATGAAAGCCTCTTACCATTCTGTTTCATCTGAACTGGGACATAAATCTTTTTCCAGTGCATCCAGTTACATAATGAAGTATCAAATCAACTCTCCCATATTGTAGGCTTATATTAAAGTAGCACATAGTTTACTTAATAAATGTCCCAAAGCAAAAGAATTGTAATACTGGAATTCCTGATATGAAAAAAAAAAAAAAGCCAAAGTGCTTCCACCTAAATGAGAATGTGAAAGTTCTCTCCAGGAGCTGGAGAGATGGCTCAGCAGTTAAGTTCTTGCTGAGGACCAGGGTTTGATTCCCAGAACCCACAGGGTAGCTCACAACCATACAGAATTCCCATTCCAGGAGATGTAATGCCTCATTCTGACCTCTGTATGGCACCAGGCACAGATGCATGTACACACATACATGTAAGATGAAACTCATACAAATAAACAAGTCTATCAAAAAAAAAAAAAAAAAAAAACAATGTGATAGAA